>NC_090444.1:1559806124-1560109154 GCF_031143425.1 Pleurodeles waltl | reverse complement strand
TTTAAAGACAGGTCTTTGAAGTGCATTGAAGCCCAATCCTTATTGCCCTGGCTCAAGACTCACTACAGAGGAGTATGCAGCCCTTTGTGTGGGGACAGAATACAACCTATTCAGGTGTGAGTGAGGCAGGGTCCAGCTCTTCCCTCCCATCCTTCCAGGATGGCCTATCAAGTCACACCTAACTCACATTGTGTGTGGCTTCCATGGAGAGAATACACATGGTACAGCTGTCACCCACTCCAGACATGTGCTCAGAGACAGGCAGTAGGCACCAAATCACTAAAATAGTAAAAATGCCATCTTTCTAAAAGTGGCATTTACAGAATCACAATTTAAACTCTGATTTCACCATCAGTTTGGATTTTAAGCCGTGATTCCAGAGACACTAAACTTGAAAAGGCACCTCCTCACAATTGGAAATTACACATAAAATGTAATAAGGTAATATTATGCTATAGTAAAAAACAACTTTAGGAGTTTTTCACTACCAAGACATGCAAACTTCAAAGTGTATGTCCTGCCTTTTAAATACATTGCATCCTGTCGTCTCGGTTGTCCAGGCCTACCTTAGGGGTGATTCATTTGTATAAAAAGGGAATGTTTGAGCCTGGCAAAAGGGTTATTTTGTCAGGTCAACATGGCAGTGTAAAGCTGCACACACAGGCTCTTAAATGGCAGTCCTGAAACATGGTTAAGGGGCTGCTTAAGTGGGTGGCACAATCAGTGCTGCAGACCCACTAGTAGCATTTAATTTACATGTAGTACCACTTTACTAGGGATTTATAAGTAAATAAATATACAGATTGGATAAATCAATATTAGAATGTTTAGGGGAACAAGCACAAATACTTTAGTGCCAGTACCAGGGGAAATAGGGTCAGAAATGTACAGGAGGTAGGCAAAAGGTTGGGGAGAAGACCATTCTAAGACTGTCAGGTCTAACAGTGATCAACCACTTGAAAAACGTATGAAAGAAATACAGTATAGTTGGCTTAATACTTATGTAGAGGATCACTTTGTTCTTGATGGGTTCTATAACAAAATGGCATTCTTGAAATGGTAGCAGACTTGTTAGTCAACAGTAGCTGGCCTGCTGCTTTTGAACAAACAAGAATTGCATAATGGGAGCCTTTCCTGGAAGCTGCTTATGTTAAGAAGACCTTACAATATCTTCACATAGCAGGATGTGTCTGGTACAGGCTTAGACCAGAAGATTAGCAAGTGAACTACAGGGACAGCATGGGCCAAAGTGATATCCTTGCATGGAAGACTGGTAGAAGTCTCAAAAGATAAACATCCTCAGTTTCAGTTTTGGAACACAACTGGAAATACTCATGTAGGGATATGTTTGTAGGGGGCTGACCCTCTATGTATTGTGCAAAACAAGGTACACTGTGTAGAGGGTCCGAGCAACCACACTTTGGTTTACAGAGGTAAAAACGAAACCACCTAATGAACGATTTTTATGGTAGTTTAATTGAGCAGTTAGGTTAATCTTGGAGAAGTGCAAAAATGTGTTGTACTCACAGTATCAATAAAGCAGCTAATAGAATAACTCAGGACTAACTTGCAAAAATACTTCAGTATTTCATAACATTTTTAAGACCAAGATCATCAAAATTGAGCAAGTACTGTTTAAGCTATGCATTCTCAAAATTTAGAAAATGTCTCAGTTTTGTGCGTAATTACGCACCATAGGAATCAATAGAAAAATACCTTAAAAAGGATATAAAATCAGGCAATGCATTTTCCAATGTTTCCTTTTGCAAGTATGTTGAGGTCATCTGCGGGCCCTGCGGACCAGCTGGAGAAGTTTGGGTAGCTCACAGTTTCAGCATGAGCAGCTGCAGAAATTTGTTGGAGTTGGTGCAGGAGAGTGATGCCTTCACTTTGGAGGGAGATTGTCAGTGGTGTTTAGAAGGGTGGAGGTCCTCTGGGGGTTTGTAGAGTCCATCCAATGCCTAAACAACCCCTCAGTGGTGAATGTCAAGTCATGGGTGCAACAGGTAGGGTTGGTACCTTTTTCTTGGTGGAGCAGGAATTCAGTTCTCGAGCCTTGGGTCTTCTTTGTAGTTGGCCTTCATTTGTCCTTGGAATCTGCTCCTCTGGTCTAGGGATGCCCACTAAATACTGGACTTAGTGGGTGTTAAGGGGAGTACCTTGTAGTGACCAATGGGTCATCTACCTCGGGGTGGCTACACCCACTTAGTGGGTGCTGCCTGTGGGCAAAGGTCGCTTCCCTATCCCTACTAGGCTATTTTCCTACCATTAAAGATGGAGGAAAAGGAAATGGAGGGGTCAGCTTGCATGCAATACCTTAGGGGTGGTACAAGCTGGGGCTGACCACTACTCCTGTCCTTTGTGTCTTTTCCCACCATTACTCCTGTCAAAAGTGGGGTTTTGCAATGGCAGCAGGCTTAGGCTTAGGACACATCCACCCTGAAAAGGCTTTGTTCTGGGACCCAGAGATTGGAGCTCTCACCCCAGGGCTCTAGAATCTTGTCTGGTGGTGGCAGGCTGGTTGTGACTGGCCAGCAATAATGCCAGGGTAGGTAGCTTTTGCAGGAAGCACCTCTAAGGTGACCCCTGAGTACATTTTGGAATAAATCCAATGCTAGTACTGTTTGGATTTATCATTCGGAGTTATTTGAAACAAACAAACCCAGGGTTCATAGTAGCCATCATGTAGCTGTGAAACTCATACTGACCAGTGTCCAGCACATGCACATTAAATGGCTGCTCTGTTCACTTACTATGTCCCAGGTTTGGCAAGGACACAGTAGCGGCTCATTGCTCATGCATCTATGCCCACACATACAGTGACGTGCACCCTGCCTTAGGGTTGAAAGGCCTGCCAGAAGGGTAACTTACCTCTATTACATGCAGTGTATAGTCGACAGCACACACATGCTGCGTGCCATGCCGAGTTTCCATTTTAGGATTGCACCAGGACACTCAGCCTGCAATGGGAGTGCTGGGTGCATCTGGATGCATGGCCGTAGATGGTGGCACAATCTGTGCTGCTGCCCTCGGGGGCCTACCCTTAGTTTTCCATGCCCCGAGTACCCAGGTACCATTAGTGGCAGCTCAATGTGTTGACAACTGCACCAGTGTCATAGTTTGACTCTAGCTGTAGGCAAGACTGCTGGTTTAAGATGACAGTACTTATGTTTCTAGATGACTATGCCAGTTCTACAACAAGTCACAACTGTTGTCTCAACCCTCCCAGCTCACAAGCAGTACCTCACCAAATACCCAAATAGTAAAAGGTGATTTGTGGCAGCCTTTACGCATGGACTCAAGAGGACTCATTAGTGCAAAGACCCCCACCATCTTGCGTCTTGCAATAACATGAAATGCAATTAGAGATGATATATGTCCTAATACCCTAGCATGATGAACTTAACCCCTAACCTAAAGAGAGCTAGGTGTGATAAACCTAATCTTCCAATGTGTTGTCCATGAGAAGAGCCCCCCTCGTTAACTTCAAATGAGGTCTCTAGATAAGACTCCGTGGGGACACGAGGGGGAGCACGAAGACTGGACCAGCGTCAAGGCAATGTGTAGCATCAATAGCAGCGATGGCATCTCATCTGAATCCCTCTGAGTATCTGTCCGTGTGAGATGTATTTATAGAGATCTGATCAGACTGCTGATGTAGGTCTGTTCCCAAACAATAGATAACAAGACATGCTTGGGGCAGCAATTTGTATGAAAAAATCGAAAGCACAAAGAGGAAAAGTACCTAAAGTGAATACTTACAGTTTGTTTATCTTTGTCGCTTGATATTGATGCCTTAGCGCAGTGGCACTGATAACATGAAACTAAAACATTGGTCTAACTAGAAACAGTGCAGCCATCTTGAACGATATAATTAAATAAATGTGCTAAAACAGACCAAACTGAGTAGGGTAAAATTCACTGAGTAAAGGGGGCACAAGTCTACAAGCCAGAGGGCTAAGCTAACTCCTGCTTCCCATTAAACCAAGATAGGATTCACTACACCAATGCATCACAACAGTTTTGGGAAAGAGATCTGGCCGAGGGAACCTGGCTAGCACTGGCCCTGGGCACTAACAACTTTGAGACAACATCAAATACCAGGCAAAAAGTGGGGACTAAACATGATCAAAGAGGCCTTTTCTCACAATGCTCACTTGGGATAATGCTTTACATGAAGGAGATTTTCAACTATACATATAGTCTTCGTCTAAACTTCAGTGGTTATTTCAAGCCCCTGATCACCATAACTGTGCATGGTATATTCTTTACACCTAATTAACACGATACCCTTATGCAAAAAGCCCTAATAGGTCCTTTAAGAGTTTATGAAAGGAAAGGTTGCTAGTAGTAAAACAGGTTTTTCATTTTCTAAGATAACTTTTTGAACAAAATAATGTCACTGGAGCAGCAACAGACTTATTAGAAAGTCCTGATTTCTCTAAGATGTATGTTGGGTAAATGAGAGCTTGCCGGGCTAGTGGGTGAGTTTTTGAGGATATCCACAGCAGCTCAAAACATGCAATGCACTCACTATGATGGCACTCCTAGCTAGGAACAAAAGTTTCTAGATAATGGATTTAACTTGGCACCTGCAATAAAGCAAACCAGTAAAACATTTTCAGAAGCACAGACAATCTATTGATTCTAAATACTGCTAAGATAATAAATCAGGCTGTTGGTGATTCCATGAAGGCAATCAAAAGGTCTGGGAAATGTTTAAGCAAAAACACATTTCCTCTGTTCAACTGTAAATAACAAACATCAAAAATATAAATAAAAAATAATAATAATAAACCAATAACATTGCTACACAATACAACTGTGTTCCACACACTGTACATGACTTGTCAGATTTGTAATAGAGATGCAGATGATTTTCTCTTTAAAGCATGTGTCCACCATTCCTGACAAACCATGGCTAACTAAGCTTCAAAATGATCTCTGACATACATACGTGTTTTTTTAGAACTTGGGACCACATCAATGCAGAGTTTTTACTTTTCTAACAGCTGACTCGCAATTTGGGTTTGCAATTTGGAACGGGTATGTTAGGGCATCCTTTCTTAATACTGAATCACAATGGTATATGTATAAGTTGTGGCTGCCAACTAGGATAAGTGGTGGGGCAGGAAAATAGGTGGGTGCGTGCATGAAATTACATTAACTAAATTGCCAACATGCATTACATTATTATTTTAAAGTTAAAATGTTTAACTTTAAACTGGTAAGGTAATGCATGGCAGCGATTTAGTTCACATAGTGCACATTAAGTAAGTTAAAAAAATGATTCACTTACCTTGTTGCACGTCCTCGCTCATGCCTGGTGTTCTTCTCCCATACTTGCTCGCTCTACACCCAGCTGTCTGAGACAACTGTGTTAGAGAGGTTTAAAATACACATGACTCATTGGCCATCGCAAGACAGCCGGTCAAGTGACATGCGCACTTTAAACTTAAGTGCCCAGCCCACCACTCCTACCTGCTGCTGCCACTCAGCAGCATCAGCCCAACCCCGCCATGACACTCGGCTCAGGACGTGGGTTAGTGAAAAATAAAATGGTAATAAATCAGGTTTATTACCATTTTATTTTTTATCTTTGGGGCATTTTCTGGGGTATTTTTATTGGTGGGTTAATGCTCCTCCACTCTAATGGATGAGTCGCTTCTGGTATATATGAATGTTTTGCAACCAAAATGTGGTTGCAAAACATTTGCATTTTACCACCAATTTCAAGTAAGTGGTAACCCATTGGCAAATGGGAAGGGATCCACAAGGGACCCCTTCCTCTTTGAGAATGGTTGAAAAAATAATTTTAAGAGCAGGCAGTGGTCCCAAAAACCATTGCCTACTCTTAAAAAATGAAAAGAAAAGTTTTCATTTTTCTTTTAGAAACACATTCCATTTTAGCGAATTGTAATAATTTGCTATTTGGTAATCACACACACTTACATTTGTACATCTGGCCCTTGGTTCCAGCAGAAAATGAAGGTGGCATACATCATGAATCTGCTGTTGACATGAAGATTCCCGATTGACCTGCCATTGTGCATGTGATTACACCAAACAAGACCAATGCATTTCTCAACTAGTCTGTGCAATTATTTGCCTACGTACAGAATCAGTACTGAATATCATCTGTGATGTCTGTAAAGCAGAATGCATCAAGTCCTCTGTGAGCAAAAAGAAGTAAATGAACTCAGACCGAGCTGAACTGACAAAAAAAGTGACAACGAAATGGCATAAAAATCTTCAAGAGGATCAAAACAAAAAAGACCTTTTTAACGTACTGGCTGCCAAAATAACAGCAGCAACATACGATACAGTTGCAGTTACACAAGAGAAAAGAGTAAGATGTTCATCCTCAGAGCAAATGGAAGCCTCAACCCAAGAGAAAGCTGTCCACCAAATGTTTCTTCATGTTGCTAGTGTTATTGCTGAAGGTTGAAAGAGCATTCTCATGCACTGCAAACATTGGTGTGTTTAGTTTTGCAAGAAGCCTAAACTATAAGCAACTGTGGGATACATTCTGTGCTTACAAATATTTGTATATTCTTATAATTATGTTGTACGACTGAAAAGGTGAACAATGTATACTCACACCCTGATAGGGGGTGCTACCACATCAAAGTTTTCTGGAAGAAACAAAAGATCTTGCTGGTCAGCCAATGAATACTTTTCGAGAAGTGAGGATGACAATGTGTTTCCTTTTCAGCTCACCTGCACTAGAAGAGACTTCAGCAGTTATGCCAGCTATTCAAAGATTTTTCATTTTTCCATCTTGCCATTGCCACCAGGAACTAAGTGTGAATAAGGTTTGTGTTACTTGCACAGAAAAACAGTGATTTACATTATATCCCACTAACTCTGAATGGCCTTCAACAGCATTTGCTCAGAACAGACCACTGTCCAGGAGGTGTTTAGCGCCAGGTCCTTCAAAATCAATCAATGAATCAATCAATCAGTATTTGTAAGGCGTGGCTATTCACCCGTGAGGGTCTCAAGGCGCTTCAGCTTCTTAACTTAAATTGCGGTGGATGGGCTTGAGAAACGCATAGTTTACTGTGATAACCACAGTGGTGCACTGGTCCACCTGCAGGAGATGAGGCACGAGAACAAATCGGGTGCAAGTGCAGAAGTCGATGAGCTGTGAAATGTGTAAATGCTGGTTTATCCTGTAGTGCAGTGGTTCACAACCTTTTGACTTCTGTGGACCCCCCACTTTATCATTACTGGAACCCAGGGCCCCCGCTGAATCATTACTGGAATCCAGCGATCACCCACTAAGTAATTACTGAAAGCTGGGGACCTAATCTGTTTATATTATTTAATTTTCTAAGCAGGCACGGACCCCCTGAGGAGGCTACACGGACCCCCAGGGGTCCCCAGACCACAGTTTGGGAATCACTGCTGTAGTGACCTCTGTCTCTGGGGTAGCTGAGAACATGATGGTTTTTAATTTCTTGATCATACTTTTTAAAAAGTAAAGAAAATCACATTTACGTTTGTGCAGTTTCTAAACTTTTCTAAATATTTTTTTGTTTACTTTTTCTATTCTTAACTACAAAATACAATTATCAAACTTGTGCCAAAAGAGAAGGGTCTCATTCCAACCATTACTATATTAAACCATAGTCATGTAATTGAACAGTTTCCATCTTTTTACAACATTGTCAGACAACCAAATTCTAACTCGTGAACCATATCCTGTATATTGCTGTCTTTTCAAACAATTTCTCCCAACTATGTAGTTTTCTATGCATTCAAAGTGGGCATGCGTTCAGTGGGAACGGCAGACATCTGTTTAGTTTGTGCAAAATTTTCAAATCTTTAGCCTCCCATTCCTCGATAATTTGAATACAAATTCTTCAGCCACACACAGTTCCCCCACACTTTTCAACCAGCCAACTATAGTTGATGTCATGGGGCTTAACCAACCGTTTTCAGCTGTCTTCTTGCTAATAATTGTGTGCAATGTATTAACTTTTTCCTTAGCTTACTTTTAATACGACTGGCACCTATACAAAATAAGCACACCTGAGGACTTGTCAACAATTCTGCCCACGCAATATTGTCTAACCACCTAGGTCCCAATAATCGTGAATTTTCTGAAAGGCCCAGGTCAAGTGTGAACCATGATATATTTGCCTGCATTTGGGACATGCTTAATTCATGGATGTATCTATTTTATGGAGCATTGCCAGGGTGATATTTGTCCCATGTACTACATTGGTTTCTGTTAATTCAAATTTGCCATTACTGGTGGCTGTGTATTCGTGTGCGTGCATCCACCCAATGTAAATCTATTTTGCAGTCCACTACCCATTTATGCCAAACCTTTAATGGGGGTTTGAACAAATGTGCCCTCAACATATATCTTGTGTATATCTGTATATCTTGTATATACCTGTTATAAATCCCGGCATTGGTCTGTCTGTAGCAGCAGATCAAAATAGTGTGATCTATGCAATACCTATTCAACTGCCCCACAAAGCTTCTAGCTTCTTCGCCATTCTCTATGTAGCATTATAATGAAGTAACTGTCGCATCCCCAGCTGAAAGGCCTCAGCTCCCTGCTTTTATGTGATCAGTGCCCCCATCTCCTACATTCCCACAGCCTCCATACAGGCCCCATCCTTCCATCTGCTCACACCAAATTCCCTGTCACTCCACCTGAAGCCTGGTATCTTCCACAAAGGCTGCCTTTGAGAGTAGGGGTGTATGCTGCCCCATCAAGAAAAAAACATCTGCTAGACCTGAAGTGTCACCAGTACAATTTGAGAGTCATGAAGCCCAGTTTGTCTGCCTGTGTGCAGCTGTCCTGTGAGGTCCCCTTGCATTGACGTTCCTTCCTCGCTAATGTCCATATCATACAAGCTCTCCGCAATTTGCTGCTGCACTGTCTCATAACACACCTCCAGAGCTGGAACTCCTACATCTCATAGCTCATAGGACCACTGAAGTGTTTTCATATTCACTTTTCTTCTTTTCTTGCTCCATATTGCATTTTTCATAGCTGACTTCCTTTTTTTAGGATAATTTGTGGGATAGGATACATGCTACTTTGAAATAGGTGCAAGAATTATGAGAACACCATCATTTTTGTTATTGCAATTCTGCCTGGGATTGACAGGGGAAACATTGACCAGTCGTCTACATTTATAAGAATGTCTGCTAGCAAACTGTTTGAGTTTAAGTCAACATATCCATTCTCAGAATTTGCTGCCTTAATTTCCAGATACTTGAATGAATCTGGTTAGCATCAAGTAACGACTCTCTGTAGCTTATCTTTAGGCACTTGTTACAATGCACTGAGCTGCAAAAGCACAGAGTTTTGCTTATTGATGCATAGTACTGTCTGCCAACAAAATTGCTCCAGCTCATTCGTCAATGTGCCCAGGGCTTAGGGTATGTAGATATGCATGTAGGTATGCCAGTAGTTCACCAGCGTATAGAAGGACCACATGCTTTTGGGACCAGGTCCGGATCCCCCATGCATCCATCATCTGGTGCAATCTGCATGCCAGAAGCTCTGCGGCCAGGGCAAACAACAGGGGTGACAAAAGGCACACCTGCCTTGTGCCCCTCTCAAGCTCCCACTCTTCTGATATGTAGTCATTAGTCCTAACCCTGGCCAGCGGTTTTACATACAGCAACAATACTGCCTTAATATAATGAGGTCCAAAATTCAGTACCTTAAGGACTACAAACAGATACTGCCACACCACAGTACTAAAACCCTTTGCTGTGTCTAATGACACTAAGGTAATTTCTGTTTCACTGCTCTCTACTTCTCCCATCACGTTTGCCATTCATCTGATATTCAGTGGGGGTCCTCTACCAGGTATTCAACTATTTTGACCTCAGTAACTCAATCAATCAATCAGTATTTGTAAAGCACAGCTACTCACCCATAAGGGTCTCAAGGTGCTGGGGGGAAGTGGAGGGGGAGGGGCCCAATCCAAAGAGCCACATCTTCAGGTTATTTTCCTGTTGCAGATCATTGGCCAAGCCACACAAGTGGGGTACCGTTTTTATCAGAAGAAAAGTGTGAACACTAAGTGATAGGACTTTCACTGATCCCGGAAGATTTGAGCCTTCCCTCTCAGAAATATGAGGAAAATCTGTTATTTTAGCTAAAGTTTGATGTTTCCAAACAATTTTGAGTATGTAAAAGAGGCTAGATCCATATAAGCCACACTACATAACTCCTTCAAGTTTCTAGTTTTCAGAAATGTCTGGGCTTGGTGGGTTTCCCTTAATTCCAGCTGATCCAGGGGCCAAAATCTGCAGCACCCTTAATCCTCAGAAAAGAATGAAAGTCCAAGGAAACATGTTTCCATTATGCATTTTGAGGCCCTTCCTGTCATTACAAATAGGAATAAACATCGTATCTACAAGTGCTGGTAATAGTCCTTCGAAAGTTCACTGACTTTACTCAATCCAATGCATTTTGAGAGAATAACCCATTTCAAACTCCATCATTCAGTTTGAATAACTAACATCCAAATGGCTTATAGAATATCGTTCATTCCCATGTAAAGCTTCCAATTCAATTATAAGCCATCAAACTCGCCAATGGGCGTTTCGGTGGACTTGCGCATAGGGTATGTACCCCTTGTTTGCAGCCACCTTCTTCAGGGCAATTAATTCTTGATAGTGCATAGAGTCTTCTCTGCCATTCTGTGTCTTATTAAAATCAATATACATTATTCAATCACAAATACCCACACTTACAAAACACCAAACATATATATAAAGTCAGTGAACTTTCAAAGGACTATTACCAGCACTTGTACATACAATGTTTATTCCTATTCGTAATCACTGAACCATTTATAACGATTTGGAGACCAGTTTAAAAGTTTTTGTGTTACGAGTTGTAGATATTTATGGTTCAATGTTTGAAATGTAATGTAATGTTGTATGTATGTGTGAAATGTGTGGATGTGATTGTTGTCTGTCTTTTTTTAATGTGTTTTGACAAGAATTATAGGGGGGGTGTAATGATGAACAACTAAATTATTAGATGTACAATTTTGGATATATATATAAATATTGTGAATACATTTTGAGTGTGATGTAAGAAGAAATAAGCTATATTACAGTTTCTGTCCGTTTGGACCGAGCTGATTTTCTTAGGACTCAGGAGAGTGATGTTCCTTACCTTTGGTATTTTTCCCTAGATCTCTCGCCCTATTGAGTTAGGGACCCTGTGTATTACTTTGGTGTTAAGTTGCATTAGGACACTGGAATGTTGGGATCTCCATTGAAAACAATGGAGTACTCTGGGCTTTTAATGGCAGGAAGAAGCCCGCCCGGAGCTCCAACATTTCAATGTTGACCACAGCTGTTGCAGTGAACAAAGGCCTCATGGAGCCTAAGGGGATTCGAATCCCCTCAGGCTTTATGAGGCCTTTTTTTTATTTGTTAGACCATTCTGCCCTCTAGTGGCAGAATGTTGTAATAGCCTTATAGCCATCCATAGCTGGGCTTTTACGCCACCAAAGTCCTTCTCCCTTGTTAAAGGCCCTCACCTTCGGCTTGGTACTGTAATGCTGGAGTGGGACTTTAATGGCCGGTATAACCCACTTCAGCAGGCTGCAAGGCTATAGTAGCACACTGCAAAAATCAACTGACCGACTGCTACTGTAGTTGAAGCTACATTGTAATCAGCATGGCAGACTTTTTTCTCACATGGCTACAGAAGATATTTGTGAACTTACAGAAAATGTGTCATCATTTTAGCTTCTACAGCACCTTCCATAACATCTATGAGAAAATCGGGAGAGAAAAACCTTTTCTTGCAAACATGGTTCAGAAACTCATCTCTAGTCCTAGAATTGGTAAGATACCGCTAACCAAATCATTTATATTTTGACTACAATATGTTAGCACTCTTTATACGAGTTTCTGACCAAGAAATCAAGGCACTCACTAAAGTGTGTTTTAAAGGGTCAAAATCGGCTGAGTGTTATCACCAAAACAACAAAAATCTATCAGAGGTGTTTCATGTAACCTTCCACATAGCAGTTCCAGGAAAACCACATCATTTAACACAACATTTTGTGAATATCACCCTAAATTTTGAGAGTCTAATTTACAATAGCAATTTTATCCAAGGGGTAGGCACTCGCCCTTGGACAATATTGCTTAAATGATACATTTAGTGCTTACCACAACTCTTTAAGCCGTCATTGACATCCATTGCTTTGATCTTTCACTTTCCTGGATGAGATAGACTTATACCATGTATTTCAGCATTTTTAGGTACATGGCAGCATGTCAACTAGATTTAGGGAGTGTCCCCTGCTTCATATGGTGGTGAACATTCTCATCAGAGAAAAAATGTAACATGTCACATTGTAAAATATGTCCCAAGTCAGCTGATAGATATTTATCTCTAATGTTTGTCAACAAGCACAAGCCAAGAAGGGGAACAAAATTAACCATTTAGCAAGCAAAAGAGGTGACCCAGAGATTGACATGGAAGAGCATTAAGTATATCTGAGAGTTGACCTAGAAGAGCATCAAGTATCCCCAGGCAATGGTTCAACCTCAGGGTGGTGACTCTGGGTTGGCTAACCAGGTTCAGGGGATAAGCTCTGACCTGTTGGGGGGTAGGCGTGCCCCCCAGAAAGTCCTGGTGTACCAGGCAGTGGTCCAACCTCAGAGTGCTGACTCTGGGTTGGATAACCGGGTTCAGAGGTTAAACTCTGACCTGGTGGGGGGTAGGTGTGCCCCCCAGAAAGTCCTGGCGTGCCAGGCAATTGTTCAACCTCAGAGTGCTGACTCTGGGTTGGATAACCGGGTTCAGAGGTTAAACTCTGACCTGGTGGGGGGTAGGTGTGCCCCCCAGAAAGTCCTGGCGTGCCAGGCAATTGTTCAACCTCAGGGTGGTGACTCTGGGTTGGATACCCAGGTTCAGAGGTTAAACTCTGACCTGGTGGGAGGTAGGTGTGCCTCCCAAGAAGCCCTGCTGTGCCAGGCAATTGTCCAACCTCAGGGTGTTGACTCTGGGTTGGATGACCAGGTTCAGAGGTTAAACTCTGACCTGGTGGGGGGTAGGTGTGCCCCCCAGAAAGTCCTGGCGTGCCAGGCAATTGCCCAACCTCAGGGTGGTGACCCTGGGTTGGGGAACCAGGCTCAGAGGTTAAACTCTGACCTGGTGGGAGGTAGGTGTGCCTCCCAGAAAGTCCTGATGCGCCAGGCAATTGTTCAACTTCAGGGTGGTGACTCTGAGTTGAATGGCCCAGTTCAGAGGTTAAACTCTGACCTGGTGGGAGGTAGGTGTGCCTCCCAGAAAGTCCTGGTGCGCCAGGCAATTGTTCAACTTCAGGGTGGTGACTCTGACTTGAATGGCCCAGTTCAGAGGTTAAACTCTGACCTGGTGGAGGGTCAGTGTGCCCTCCAGGAAGTCCTGGTGTGCCAGGCAATTGTTCAACTTCAGGGTGGTGACTCTGAGTTGAATGGTCAGGTGCAGAGGTTAAACTCTGACCTGGTGGAGGGTCAGTGTGCCCTCCAGGAGGCCTGGCGTGCCAGACAATTGTTCAACTTCAGGGTGGTGACTCTGAGTTGAATGGGCAGGTGCAGAGGTTAAACTCTGACCTGGTGGGGGGTAGGTGTGCCTCCCAGGAAGTCCTGGTTTGCCAGGCAGTGATCCAGTCTGAGGGTACAGACCCTGGGCTGGAAGACCAGGTTCAGGGTGTCCCCCCGGACCTGGAGGGAGGGGCTACTGATAACAGTGCCCCTACCATGTTGTCTTCTGAGGAGGCCACTCCTAGTTGGAGGGTGCTGGACCCCAGAAGGGAGGGCAGGGGGAGGGAAGCCTCACCCCGGGCCCTAGTCCAACCTGAAGGTACAGGCCCCAGGTTGGAGGGCCAGTTGCAGGTTAACAGCCCTGCACTGGTGGAGGAATGGTACAGGGTGACTTCTGTAAGCACCCTGACCATGTTGGACTCTGGGGGTACCGCTCCAGGAGGGAGGGTACAAAGCCCCAGAGGGGAGGACCAGGTTCAGGCTGTCATCCCTGACCTGGTGGAAGGGAGAGTGGTTAAAGGGTGCCCAGCACCTGGGGCTACCGCCCCCCACTCTCCACAGCCACAGTGGTTGGAGAGCTTTGAGAGGCCTGGGGCCTGGCTCTCATCCCTGGCAGCTGTCAGTAATCACTGTGGCTTGCTGTCCGGGTGGACAGAGTTATCCCTGGGGAGGGGACAAGTGTCACACCCCAGGGGTAGAGTGGGCAACACCACTGTGTTGGTCATGGTGGTACTATCCTGCTCCTGGGATACATCTGTGAGCAAAGTAAGATTAGGTGCTGCACAGATGGGATCCGCAGGTAAGGAGAAAGGTTCCCCATGGGTTGGCTTAGTGGGCCCTGAGAGTATGGACAGAGTGATCCAATTGGAGTCAGGAAGGCGAAGAACTGGAGCATGCCCCTGCTGTTGTGGGCCTGGGTCCTTGTTCTGTCGCCTCAAACAGGGAAGTACATTAGGATAGTGATTGTTCTCCCCTGGCTTTAGGCTGGTAGGGGGTCATGTTGGACCTGGCTTTTTGACAGGGACATCCCCAAACTTTTTGCCTCCTTCCTCCTATTTTTTCTGACCTGTTGTTGTTGGCTTTTGACCTCTGGGCACTTTACCACTGCTAACCAGTGCTAAAGTGCATATGCTCTCTGGGTAAATTGTACTACTGATTGGTTTATCCATGATTGACTATTTAATTTACTTGTAAGTCCCTGGTAGAGTGCACTACATGTGCCTAGGGCAGGTAGATTAAATGCTACTAGTGGGCCTGCAGCACTGGTTGTGCCACCCACCTCAGTAGCCCCTTAACCCTGTCTCAGGCCTGCCATTGCAAGGCCTGTGTGTGCAGTTTCACTGCCACTTCGACTTGGCATTTAAAAGTACTTGCCAAGCCTAGAACTCCCCTTTTACTACATATAAGTCATCCCTAATGTGTGCCCTAGGTAACCCCTAGAACAGGGTGCGGTGTAGGTAAAAGGCAGGACATGTACCTGTGTAGTTATATGTCCTGGTAGTGTGAAACTCCTAAATTCGTTTTTACACTACTGTGAGGCCTGCTCCTTTCATAGGCTAACATTGGGGCTGCCCTCATACACTGTTGAAGTGGCAGCTGCTGATCTGAAAGGAGCAGGAAGGTCATATTTAGTATGGCCAGAATGGTAATACAAAATCCTGCTGACTGGTGAAGTCGGATTTAATATTACTATTCTAGAAATGCCACTTTTAGAAAGTGAGCATTTCTTTGCACTAAAATCTTGTTGTGCCCTTCAATCCACGTCTGGCTAGGTTTAGTTGACAGCTCCTTGTGCATTCACTCAGACACACCCCAAACACAGGGTACTCAGCCTCACTTGCATACATCTGCATTTTGAATGGGTCTTCCTGGGCTGGGAGGGTGGAGGGCCTGCCCTCACACAAAGGACTGCCACACCCCCTACTGGGACTCTGGCAGACAGGATTGAGCTGAAAGGGAACTTGGTGCATTTCTTAGAGACTCTTTGAAGTCACCCCCACTTCAAAGGCACAACTTAGTATAAAACAGGGCCTCTGCCCTACCTCATCAGACACTTGCTGGAGAAGAAACCTGAACCAGAAACTACATCCTGCCAAGAAGAACTGCCTGGCTGCTCAAAGGACTCACCTGTCTGCTTTCTACAAAGGACTGCTGTCTTGCTGTTGCCCTGCTGCCTTGCTGAACTCTTGTCTGGCTGTGAAAGTGCTCTCCAAGGGCTTGGATAGAGCTTGCCTCCTGTTCCTTGAAGTCTCAGGACCAAAAAGACTTCTTCCTTTCACTTGGACGCTCCGTGCGCCGAAAATTTTGACGCACAGCTTGTTTCGCGGCGAGAAAAACGCCGCACACCGACGCCGACCGACGCGACGCCCTCGGGACGATCGAGACTTCGACGCACAACCTCGCAAGGACAAAGCCGCCCGACTTTCCAGGAGAAATCGACGCGACGCCTACCGTGAGTGCGAAACTTTGACGCACGGCCTTGCAAGGACAACGCCGCCCGACTTCCAAGGAGAAATCGACGCGACGCCTGCCGTGAGACCAAAATTTCGATGCACGGCCTCGCAAGGACAACGCCGCCTGACTTCCAAGGAGAAATCGACGCGACGCCTACCGTGAGATCGAAACTTCGACGCGCAGCCCCGCAGAACGACGCGCAGCCGGAAAATAAGCAGGAGAATCCACGCACAGACCCGGGACATCTGGTAATCCCCGCGATCCACAAAAAGAGACTGTCTGCGCGCCGGAAAACGACGGCCGACTTCCCCACGTGGGAAAGAACGACGCAAGTCTGTGTGTGCTGAGAGGAAATCGACGCACACACCCCTTTTTCCACGCATCTCTTCTCCTGTGGCCCTCTGAGGAGATTTCCTACCAGAAACCAGGTACTCTGTGCTTGAAAGACACTTTATTGCTTTTTAAAGACTTAAAGACACTTAATATCACTTTTCAGTGATATCTTTACAAATTCGTATTGCAACTTTGATCGTTTTGACCTACAATTACCCAGATAAATATTCTATATTTTTCTAAACACTGTGTGGTGTATTTTTGTGGTGTTATACTATGGTGTTGTATGATTTATTGCACAAATGCTTTACACATTGCCTTCTAAGTTAAGCCTGACTGCTCGTGCCAAGCTACCGGAGGGTGAGCACAGGCTGATTTTGGATTGTGTGTGACTTACCCTGACTAGAGTGAGGGTTCTTGCTTGGACAGAGGGCAACCTGACTGCCAACCAAAAACCCCATTTCTAACATTGGTGGCAGCGGTGGGATAGGACTTGTGTTTGTGCAGTGACATACAGTAGCTAAGTATTTCACTACCTACCCACAGTTGAAGGTCAACTTGATTTTTCATCTTTTTTTGGCTTTTGGTTCTCTGATGTCCTCCTGGATATACTATTGATATTTTGGACTTTGGATTTTGGTTTTTGCTAGTAAGATCTTATCAGAATGGGATTGCTTACCTACTCATTCTTTGTTCGTACTGACCACCTCACTAAGGCTGACCTAAGGAAGCTTTGCAGACAATGGGGCCTTCCTGTAGCAAGGAGATCTACTAAAGCGGAGATGCTCCATCACTACATAGTCTGGGGGGAGGGAAGATGGGCAGAGAGAGAGGCAGCAAGAAACCAAATGACTAAGTACCCCTCAGATGAGGAGGAAGACTACTCAGATGAGGAGGAAGACTACTCAGAGTTGGACAGTGACCCAGAAATAGATGAATGGCTCCGAAGTCAAAGGCGACAGGAGCAACAATTAGAGGAATATCTTGCAGAGGTTGAGGCAAAAAGACTCTTAGCCCTGGAAGAAGAAAAGATTGCAGCTCAAGAGCTGAGCTGTAAAGAGCTGAAGCTGGAGGCCGGAAGGGCTGAGTCCAGTTCAGATGGTGGCAGCAAAAATCTTGCATCTAGTACTACTGAAGAAGGGCACAAGCCCAGAGATGTGGTGCCCAACTTGAAGAAGGGAGTTGACACACCCCAGGCAGTTCAAGGGTATGAGGTAGTTCCCGTTATGCACAGGGTCCCTGAGAAGGATTGGGGAACTGGCACAGGGAGTCATATTCCTACTGGGGGGAGGGACACTTTACTGACTCTAGCAGAGAGTGACAGAGAAAAGGGTTCCCCCCTGGTGGACGTCCTGGATATAGAGTGTAGAGACATCCCAGAAGAGTTTGGGTTGAGTGTCAGGGACAGACAGATACTGTCTCACCAGTCTCAGGAGGGTGAAGTAGAGTGCTTTTCCAAGGTTAAGTTACTGGGTGGTTGGGTGAAGGGTACTGTGGTTAATACATGTGAAGGGCAGAGTGATGTAATTGCTGGAGAGCATATGTCTGGTCCTTATTTTCCAGAGCTACGCCAACACCAGGTGGAGTGTGAGTTCTCTGACCCCAGGGAACTTACAATGGAGGCAGACTTCTGGGTGAGTACCAGAGAGTCTGAAGAGGCATTTGGGGGTGCTCCTGAAGGGAGTGGTCTAGGTGGTTCCCAACCGAGTGTGGTGTGAGAGGATTGTAGTGTCCCAGGTAGGTCCCAGGTCCTAGAGGGTTCCATGAGGGAACACCAGGAGGGAAGCCTAGCCTGTACCGTAGGGCCACCTTTTGAGGGAAGCCCCGCAGTGTCAGAAGAACTTGGGGGGGTGACTGTAGCCAGCATCCCAACAGTTCTGGTGTCTGGCAGTACCCCTCCTAGTGAGGGGGTGCAGAAGTCCAGACATAGGGTTGAGAGGGGGTTGCAGACCCCAGTGGAGGACCTTGAGAGTCAGGGGACAGCTCTGAGAGCAGAGCCCCCCAGGAATGACCCAGGTGAAACCGTTTCTGGTTTGGGGGAAACCCAGACTCTGCCGGATGGGCAGAGGTCGGGAGACCTGCGCCAACCAGACTCTTGTGTGGCCCTTAGGGACGGTGTGTCCCTTGTGGGGGGTGAGAGTGCCCCCCAGGAAGTCCTGGCATGCCAGGCAAAGATTCAACCTCAGGGTGGTGACTCTGGGTTGGATACCCAGGTTCAGAGGTTAAACTCTGACCTGGTGGGAGGTAGATGTGCCTCCCAAGAAGTCCTGCTGTGCCAGGCAATTGTCCAACCTCAGGGTGTTGACTCTGGATTGGATGACCAGGTTCAGAGGTTAAACTCTGACCTGGTGGGGGGTAGGTGTGCCCCCCAGAAAGTCCTGGCGTGCCAGGCAATTGCCCAACCTCAGGGTGGTGACCCTGGGTTGGGGAACCAGGCTCAGAGGTTAAACTCTGACCTGGTGGGAGGTAGGTGTGCCTCCCTGGAAGTCCTGGCCTGCCAGGCAATGGTTCAACCTCAGGGTGGTGACTCTGGGTTGGCTAACCAGGTTCAGGGGATAAGCTCTGACCTGTTGGGGGGTAGGCGTGCCCCCCAGAAAGTCCTGGTGTACCAGGCAGTGGCCCAACCTCAGAGTGCTGACTCTGGGTTGGATAACCGGGTTCAGAGGTTAAACTCTGACCTGGTGGGGGGTAGGTGTGCCCCCCAGAAAGTCCTGGCGTGCCAGGCAATTGTTCAACCTCAGAGTGCTGACTCTGGGTTGGATAACCGGGTTCAGAGGTTAAACTCTGACCTGGTGGGGGGTAGGTGTGCCCCCCAGAAAGTCCTGGCGTGCCAGGCAATTGTTCAACCTCAGGGTGGTGACTCTGGGTTGGATACCCAGGTTCAGAGGTTAAACTCTGACCTGGTGGGAGGTAGGTGTGCCTCCCAAGAAGCCCTGCTGTGCCAGGCAATTGTCCAACCTCAGGGTGTTGACTCTGGGTTGGATGACCAGGTTCAGAGGTTAAACTCTGACCTGGTGGGGGGTAGGTGTGCCCCCCAGAAAGTCCTGGCGTGCCAGGCAATTGCCCAACCTCAGGGTGGTGACCCTGGGTTGGGGAACCAGGCTCAGAGGTTAAACTCTGACCTGGTGGGAGGTAGGTGTGCCTCCCAGAAAGTCCTGGTGCGCCAGGCAATTGTTCAACTTCAGGGTGGTGACTCTGAGTTGAATGGCCCAGTTCAGAGGTTAAACTCTGACCTGGTGGGAGGTAGGTGTGCCTCCCAGAAAGTCCTGGTGCGCCAGGCAATTGTTCAACTTCAGGGTGGTGACTCTGAGTTGAATGGCCCAGTTCAGAGGTTAAACTCTGACCTGGTGGAGGGTCAGTGTGCCCTTCAGGAAGTCCTGGTGTGCCAGGCAATTGTTCAACTTCAGGGTGGTGACTCTGAGTTGAATGGTCAGGTGCAGAGGTTAAACTCTGACCTGGTGGAGGGTCAGTGTGCCCTCCAGGAAGTCCTGGCGTGCCAGGCAATTGTTCAACTTCAGGGTGGTGACTCTGAGTTGAATGGGCAGGCGCAGAGGTTAAACTCTGACCTGGTGGGGGGTAGGTGTGCCTCCCAGGAAGTCCTGGTTTGCCAGGCAGTGATCCAGTCTGAGGGTACAGACCCTGGGCTGGAAGACCAGGTTCAGGGTGTCCCCCCGGACCTGGAGGGAGGGACTACTGATAACAGTGCCCCTACCATGTTGTCTTCTGAGGAGGCCACTCCTAGTTGGAGGGTGCTGGACCCCAGAAGGGAGGGCAGGGGGAGGGAAGCCTCACCCCGGGCCCTAGTCCAACCTGAAGGTACAGGCCCCAGGTTGGAGGGCCAGTTGCAGGTTAACAGCCCTGCACTGGTGGAGGAATGGTACAGGGTGACTTCTGTAAGCACCCTGACCATGTTGGACTCTGGGGGTACCGCTCCAGGAGGGAGGGTACAAAGCCCCAGAGGGGAGGACCAGGTTCAGGCTGTCATCCCTGACCTGGTGGAAGGGAGAGTGGTTAAAGGGTGTCCAGCACCTGGGGCTACCGCCCCCCACTCTCCACAGCCACAGTGGTTGGAGAGCTTTGAGAGGCCTGGGGCCTGGCTCTCATCCCTGGCAGCTGTCAGTAATCACTGTGGCTTGCTGTCCGGGTGGACAGAGTTATCCCTGGGGAGGGGACAAGTGTCACACCCCAGGGGTAGAGTGGGCAACACCACTGTGTTGGTCATGGTGGTACTATCCTGCTCCTGGGATACATCTGTGAGCAAAGTAAGATTAGGTGCTGCACAGATGGGATCCGCAGGTAAGGAGAAAGGTTCCCCATGGGTTGGCTTAGTGGGCCCTGAGAGTATGGACAGAGTGATCCAATTGGAGTCAGGAAGGCGAAGAACTGGAGCATGCCCCTGCTGTTGTGGACCTGGGTCCTTGTTCTGTCGCCTCAAACAGGGAAGTACATCAGGATAGTGATTGTTCTCCCCTGGCTTTAGGCTGGTAGGGGGTCATGTTGGACCTGGCTTTTTGACAGGGACATCCCCAAACTTTTTGCCTCCTTCCTCCTATTTTTTCTGACCTGTTGTTGTTGGCTTTTGACCTCTGGGCACTTTACCACTGCTAACCAGTGCTAAAGTGCATATGCTCTCTGGGTAAATTGTACTACTGATTGGTTTATCCATGATTGACTATTTAATTTACTTGTAAGTCCCTGGTAGAGTGCACTACATGTGCCTAGGGCAGGTAGATTAAATGCTACTAGTGGGCCTGCAGCACTGGTTGTGCCACCCACCTCAGTAGCCCCTTAACCCTGTCTCAGGCCTGCCATTGCAAGGCCTGTGTGTGCAGTTTCACTGCCACTTCGACTTGGCATTTAAAAGTACTTGCCAAGCCTAGAACTCCCCTTTTACTACATATAAGTCATCCCTAATGTGTGCCCTAGGTAACCCCTAGAACAGGGTGCGGTGTAGGTAAAAGGCAGGACATGTACCTGTGTAGTTATATGTCCTGGTAGTGTGAAACTCCTAAATTCGTTTTTACACTACTGTGAGGCCTGCTCCTTTCATAGGCTAACATTGGGGCTGCCCTCATACACTGTTGAAGTGGCAGCTGCTGATCTGAAAGGAGCAGGAAGGTCATATTTAGTATGGCCAGAATGGTAATACAAAATCCTGCTGACTGGTGAAGTCGGATTTAATATTACTATTCTAGAAATGCCACTTTTAGAAAGTGAGCATTTCTTTGCACTAAAATCTTGTTGTGCCCTTCAATCCACGTCTGGCTAGGTTTAGTTGACAGCTCCTTGTGCATTCACTCAGACACACCCCAAACACAGGGTACTCAGCCTCACTTGCATACATCTGCATTTTGAACGGCCTCGCAAGGACAACGCCGCCCGACTTCCAAGGAGAAATCAACGCAACGCCTGCCGTGAGACCAAAATTTCGACGCACGGCCTCGCAAGGACAACGCCGCCCGACTTCCAAGGCGAAATCGACGCGACGCCTACCGTGAGATCGAAACTTCGACGCGCAGCCCCGCAGAACGACACGCAGCCGGAAAATAAGCAGGAGAATCCACGCACAGACCCGGGACATCTGGTAATCCCCGCGATCCACAAAAAGAGACTGTCTGCGCGCCGGAAAACGACGCCCAACTTCCCCGCGTGGGAAAGAACGACGCAAGTCTGTGTGTGCTGAGAGGAAATCGACGCACACACCCCTTTTTCCACGCATCTCTTCTCCTGTGGCCCTCTGAGGAGATTTCCCACCAGAAACCAGGTACTCTGTGCTTGAAAGACACTTTATTGCTTTTTAAAGACTTAAAGACACTTAATATCACTTTTCAGTGATATCTTTACAAATTCGTATTGCAACTTTGATCGTTTTGACCTACAATTACCCAGATAAATATTCTATATTTTTCTAAACACTGTGTGGTGTATTTTTGTGGTGTTATACTATGGTGTTGTATGATTTATTGCACAAATGCTTTACACATTGCCTTCTAAGTTAAGCCTGACTGCTCGTGCCAAGCTACCGGAGGGTGAGCACAGGCTGATTTTGGATTGTGTGTGACTTACCCTGACTAGAGTGAGGGTTCTTGCTTGGACAGAGGGCAACCTGACTGCCAACCAAAAACCCCATTTCTAACAGGGGGGACAAATAACGTCTTCACACCTGACACCTTTGTACTCTCTTGTGCCACTCCTCCAGCTTTTACCTGCACAAACTACCAGGAAGCAGTTGCAAGACACTATGTAGATGTTATTAAGGCAGCAGCACTCCTGATGCCATGGAGCATCTCACTGAAGTTTTGTCGGTCTTTGGGTGGTACAAGTGTCCAGATATTAAATATTTGTCATCCTGCTGGGCTGCAACTCTGTCCTCACTTAAACCCCTCTTTCCCTTCCCCAACTATGTGATCTGGAAACTGAAGCCCAGTCTTTAGTCTGCAGGTCATATCTCACCAACTACTGTGAGTCAGAAATTCTTCTTGCAAGGGATGGTCCTGCCTGGCCTCTAACATGCATGCATGGACAACGCTTCTTGAATAGCATAGAGTGAGAGGTTCAGGTGAACCACTAGGGGAGTAAATTGTGGTGGATATACCACAAGCAATGGCCTTACCTGTCCTAGGGTGTCTTGCAGAGATTGTGGTGGACTGACTGGGAGGTGTGATGAGGAGACTTGGATAGCTGGAATATGGACTTGATTTGTGGTTCATAACACCTGTGAATTGGGGATCAGGACCAGGCAGACTGCATAGAGTCAGTATGCCTTGGCAGACGGATAAGGGTTGAGTGGTGTTAAGGTCTTCAATGGTTGCCTGCAGTGGCCTCAACAGGCAGCAGGCTCTCTCTCCGAACTGTGCATCTAGCCTCACTGATTGAAAGTGCTTGGTGTGAGAACCTTAATCCACTGGTGCTGTAAACAATATGGGCCTATTGATTTGTGTGGTGGATGATATTTGATTTTGGTGAATGCCTAACCTAGCTAAACCTGTTCAGACTAACCCTTTTCATCTAACCTGTTTCATCTAAGATTTTACCAGGCTTAATAATTAACCTGGCTTATTAAACACTCCTGGTGCAAGCTTTCCGTAGTGAAAAAATGTGGTTTAAAATGTTTCTGCATTAATTTTTTTTATTTTTGTATTGCCAGCCTCAGCTTTCACCTCAAACTCCCTTTTAGGTTTTCCCAAACTCTTGCCACTGGTCCCCCTTTTTTACCTTTCGGTTCGGCCCGGCTGCTCCCACCCACAGCACTTGCTTTTACTTTATTTTTTTTAATGATGGTTTCCCAGCCAACGTCCTTACCATTTTTCACATTTTAATATGACCAGTGTGGCTCCCCTCCTTTCTTTCTTTCTCGTCTTCATTACATTCCCCGGTCCCTGCACCTGCACCTGCCCCACAAAAACTCATTTTCCCTTTTGCACTTACTTAGTTAATGAGTTTTTAGTCAATATGATAAATCTTTAAATTCTTTAAACTGCAGTTCATTTTTTTATTTAAAATGTTATTAATTATTTTGTTTTTAGTTAGAATGACACAGCTCCAGCATGGTGAAGTGGTCAAAGGAATTCACAGTGATATGTGCCAGCTCACAGTTGTCTAATATAGACATTTAGAAAAGGCCCCTAGAGCATAGGTTTTGTTTGTTAACTGAACTACAACAAGGTGCACATTCAGGCTGGTTTAGCTAACAAATCGAAACATTACGATAATGTTCTGGAACAAATTAACATGCTTGGTTCAGTCAGATGAGTTACCTGCTGGGACAATCCCTGGTCTGTGTTTGGGCCACCCACTATGGTGGAAAGGTACACAAATTGGGAGACATCTAGCAGATACAACGGTAGTAAAAGGCTGAGAGTTAAAGCAGGTTACGAGGAACTTGGATAGGTATTACTCGGATGTACATTTTACAAATGCAGAACAAGCCCACAAGACACACTCTTATGGATGGCCTTCATATGCACAATACATGATCATATGGGCTTGACGTGAAGGTAAAGACTGCCTGCAGGAGTGGGAAAACTGAGAGCATAGGACATGCGTGTGTGCCTGAAAGAAGACACCTACATTATGTCATAAAAGCACTTATGTTATGCTATATTAAAAACATTTGTAGTGCGTATTGTCACCCAGATTAGGGCGCCGCTGCTGACAAAGATAAAGGTAACTGGGTGTTTACTGGTTACACCCAATCAGGAGCACTAAAGTTTCGGGCCTATCATAAAGAAATGTATTTTAAAATCTTTCAAGAAGCCAAATGATTCTCTATCGAGTAAAGATTGAGAGGTACATCGTTCTACGCCCTGGGCGCTAGGAAAGATGATGAATGTCCTTGTGCTGGGGATCACAAGGAGCTAATGAAAATATGATGTAATTTGTGGTGCGAAAATGTCATCTGAAGATATAAAGGGCCTTTGTGGAAAAAGGCACAATGGAACAGACTGACAGCCTCTAATTTTGTATGGAAAGGGATTGGAAGGAAATGTAGTGAAAGTTACCCGAACCGCAGCCTTTTCGATGTGAAATGCGAGCCACTGACATTTCAGAGAAAACAAAATACAATGAATTACAGTAGTCTAGTTTGAAAAGGAGGCCCACTTGAACAGAGAAAGGCAGAAATAGAGTGATTTTATACAGAAGTCAAATGTAAACGAAGCAGAGAAGCAGGACGAGGACAGTTAGATGATCTGCAAAGAGCAAGAGAGAGATCTGTCAAAAATTATACCCAGCTTTCCAACAGAGGCCACTGGAGAGGGAGCCGAAGCAAGGTCTGCAGGCCATCATTGTGAAGTTCAAATATGTGAAGATTTACCAGTCATTAGAATCACTTAGTGTGAGAAAACAGGGCTGATTGCAGAGGCCCCATAACTTTTTGCCCCCATTTTCCACTTTTTGCTGGTGTTTTCCTGAATTTAAAGGTGCCCTGGGTACTGCTAACCAGTCCCAGGGCCTGTGCTCTGTGTAAAATGGATATGCAAATTAGGCTAATTATAAGTGGCTAAGTTAACCTACCTATAAGTCCTAGTATATGGTAGGGCATAGAGGTTTAGGGACCACAGCATAGGTGGTGCACACCTAGGTGCATTGCTGAGGTGCCCAGTGTCATTTTAAAAGCAAGCCTGCCTTGCTGGCTGCTTTTAAATTAAAGTTATATGCAAATTCGACTTTGGAATTAAAGGTACTTCCAAAGTCTTAAACTACCTTATTTTTACCTATAAGTCACCCCTAAGGTGTGCCCTATGTGCCCCTAGGGCTGGGTGCTATGTAACTAGAAGCAGGGACTTTATAAAAATAGATTTATAAGCCCTGGTGAGGTAAAAACAGCCAAATTCGTTTTTCCCTCATTGAAGTAAATGGCCTTCATAGGCTAGAATGGGCAGACTTTATTTTAAATTTTAAAGTCTCCTTAAATGTTACATACCAAGAATTTGGTATCAAATTGATTGTTGTAATAAATCCCACAACTTCCAGTTGTTGGATTTAATATAACTTGTCCAGGTAAAAAGTTTAGACTTTACCTAAAAAGTTGCCAATTTCAGCTCTGCATTGTTTTTGCTGCTGTGCTCTGATTGGCCAGCCTGCAGCAGCTTCTGCCAGGCTGCCTTGATGAGGTGTGAAGTGGCCTGGCTTCACACAAAGGAATGTGCTTGGGGGAGAGAATCTCCCCTCAGCAGATGGTGAGGCAGGAAGGGGGAGGGCTGCCAAACTGGTCTTCAAAGGCAGAGAAGGACATTTGCAGCACCCAGCAACACCCCCACATCCTGCAACCCCAGACAATTAGGTGCCCCCTTGATTAGATTAGGAGAGGGCAGGAGAGGGGTGTGTTTATGATTTTTAGCCACACCAGTGGGTGGGCTCAGCCAGATGTAACCTCCAAAAATCAGATTCATCCATGTTGGATTTTTAGAGACTGTTGCCTTCTGGGATGGATTTTTGCCACACTTCCCAGGAAGTGGTCATCACAGGGGGACGACCCTGTCCCTGATTGGAGAACCAGGGCCCCTCTGCTTTTCACCCAGGAGCAAGGATAAAACTGGCAGACCTGTACCCACGCCTCAGATCCCCTCCAGAATTCAACAAGAAAGGAACTAAAGAAGAAGAAGGACTGCCCTGCTGGACCCCTGGCCTGCACCTGGACCCTGCACTCAGAAGGACTGCACCAGCTGCACACTTGGGATTCACCACAAGAAGGACTTTGCCTGGCTTCAACTGGTTCAAGGAGGGACTCCCTGTTTGCTACAGGTGAAAAATTGCTAAACCAGAGTCCCCTGCACAAACTCCTGAAGAAAGCGACCAGCTGACCACTGTCCAGTGGCCAAAAAGGAGTTTGCGCCAGGTGCATTCTGGGAGTTGAAGTCCGCACCCCCCAAGGACCATCACAGAACTTCTGGACCCTTGGGGTGAGCTGTGGACCTCAAAAGAACCTTAAAAGAAGATCTGGGTGAAGCCCCAGAAGTTTGGAAAAGATTTGAGAATTTTTGGAAAAAAGCTCCAGAGAGGGACCGACCCGCCGCGGAAATTCTAGCCGGCTTGCCTCAACCGCGACCCGGCCTGACTTCGTGGTTCGTCCCGGTAAAGAAAAACATCCAAAAAAGAGACTAAGTCCGAACGTAAAAAGTTGACCGGGACCTCCCAGCCATCGTATCCGAGAAGGGCTCCATGAACGTCGGATCAAGATCCAGGTTTACCCCGGTCGAAGGATTTTCATCTCGAAAAAACGACTAAGTCCGAAGGTAAAAGTCTCCACCGAGGAAACCCACATCGCGTATCCGGACAAGGGCTCCAGGAGGTCGGATCCAACTGGCAGGTTTGTCCCGGTGAAGAAAAACTTCAAAATAAAGAGTAAGTCAGAAGGTAACGTTTTAACCGAGGCCTCCCGCGACCTGTAGCTGAGCAGGGCTCCATCGCGGTCGGCCTGAAAGTTTGACTTTGCCCCGGTCGAGGTGCAACCAGATGACCCGATTGGCGCTTTTTGTTTCTAAGCGCTAGAAAAGTAATAATTCTTTAAAAATTCATATCTCCGGTTCCCCTGAACCGATTTTAATTGTTTTTGTGTCATTTTAAAGATAACAATATAAACTATTTTTATAAATTGGTTTTGGATTTTTAAACTGTTTCCTGTGTTTTATTTAATTACTGTTTTGTGATATTTGAATGCTTTACACTTTGTCTCCTAAGTTAAGCCTTGACGCTCGTTGCCAAGCTACCAAGGGTTGAGCTGGGATTAATTTACTGAGACCTAACTGTACCTATGTGGAGGTTAGTAGCTTGTTGCTAGGTGTAGGTACCTACCTGCCCTACCAATAACCCATTTTCCAACATAATTGGAAGCAGCGACGGGATCCTGTACTTGTGTTCAATATCACGTTACAGTTTTAGGTAAAACAAATTAAAAATCCTTTAAATTGTCCTAGTGCAAAAATTGTTTTTTTAATTTTTAATTTGGATTAATTTCAATTATTGAATTTTTGTAATTTTTCTAAATTCTTGTTTCCAATTTTTGCAAAAAGTTTTTGTTGACACAAAACTAGGGAACCATGGAGCTTGATCTGGCTAGCCTACCCACACTGACAGTATTCCAGCTTAGGGGGTTGTGTATTGAAAGAGGGTTGCCTGCAACCACTGATCTCAGGAAGCAAATCCTGATTAAATCCCTGACAGCATGGGCTGAGGCCCAAGAGCTAGGCACAGAGGAAGCTCCAGAGGGGGAAGAAAAAGGGGAGGATGCTAACTCTAACCTCTCAGGGGAGGGAAGGCATCTGAGCCCAAGTGAGGATGAGGAAGAACGGTCCTCAGTAAATACAGTCACTAGGGGCAGATCCAAAGCTAGTGGTGGGAAGGGGGTCCTTTCAGGAGGAGAGAACCCATCCATCAGAGAAAGAGAGCTGGAGGCCCAGCTAGCATACATAGCTTTGGAAGCAGAGAAGCTGGCCCTAGAAAAGAAAAAGTGGGCATACAAAGAGAAAAGAGATGGAGGCAGAGATAAAGAAGCTGAGGTGTCCATGGGTGGGGGAGTTTGCCCCAGATTACCCAAGGGGGTGGTTCCTGCTTATGTAGAGGGGGATGACATAGATAAGTGGCTGGGGGCCTTTGAGAGGGCACTCCAAATGAGAAGGGTTAGGCCTCAATACTGGGGTTCCCTTTTGTGGGAGTTGGTCCCCAACTCAGGGAGGGATAGGCTTCTGACCTTAAGGGGGGAGGAGGCAGATTCATACCCTAGTATGAAGAAGTGCTTAGCCAAGAAGTTTGGTCTGACCCCAGAGCAATATAGAATGAAGTTCAGGGACACCCAGAAGGTCAGTACCCAGTCTTGGGTTGACTTTGTGGACATTCACTAAAGGCACTAGAGGGCTGGATTATTGGTAACAAAGTAGATACTTATGAGCGGATATACAATCTGATCATGAGAGAGCACATCTTGACCAATTGTACCCAAGAAAGGTTACGCCAGCATCTAGTGGACTCTAAGCAGACCAACCCTAGAGAGCTAGGGGAGGCAGCTGATGAGTGGTTGAGAACCAGGGTGGTTGTCAAGTCCCAGGGGGGAGACTCCAAGAAGGGGGGGACAGGTCCCCAAAAACCTAAGGAGGGAGGTGGTAAGCCCACCACAGAGACTCCCTCTGTACCCCAGAACCCTAAGAAGGAGGAGAGTAAATCCCACTCCCACTCTGACAAGCAGAGACAGGGAGACCCAGGGTTAAAAAAACTCTTGGACAGTAGGGCTTGCTTTGACTGTCAGCAGACAGGTCACTTCAGAGGAGATGCAGCCTGTCCAAGGAAGGTGGTTAGCACTGGGCTGTCCAGTGTAGCCATAGAGGAGGATTCCTCAGATGATGAAGTCCTCCTAGCATTGTGCTGGGAGACAGGACCAGATGGTAAGCTGGTGATCCCTGAGGGTGGGAGTAGGCACTTCCACCACATTCAAGTGAATGGGATCCCTACCACTGGCCTGAGGGACACCTGTGCCAGTCACACTATAGTGAGTGACCGGTTAGTGACGCCAGACATGTATGTCCCAGGAAAGACAAAGAAAGTCAGGATAGCCACAGGGGAGGTCACCTCCAAACCTGTAGCCATAGTGCCCCTAGAGAGGGAGGGTATCCTTGACTGGATTAGGGTGGTAGTCAGTGCTGACCTCCCCCTAGATTGTATCCTGGGCAATGACCTCCCAGAGGTGAGTCTGGTCACAGATGGGGTGGTCGCCCAGGGCGCCCCCCCAACCCAAAGTCCTGGGGAGTCAGTCCCTACAGTTAGGAGACAGGGGTCCCCAAGAAAAGGAAAGAAGAAAAGGAAGGGTAGGCCACTCTTAAAGAGAGTTCCAGGGAGCCAAGGGCCTTCTGCCCCAGTAGGGGGGGAGCCCAGAGTTGGCACTGGTGAAGCCTCACCTGACCCCAAGGAAGTCCTGAGTAGTCAGGCAGCTGTCCAGATGCAAGGTGTTGCCCCTGCACTGACAGAAGGGAGAGTGGAAGGAGGGTGTCTGCCACAGGAGGTGGTAGCCCCCCACTCTAGACAGCAAGAGGGGTGCCAGGACCCCAAAGATGCCCCTAAAGCAGCTCAGCCACCTGTCAGTGGAGAGCTTAGGGTGTGGTTCTGGGTACTGACAGCTGTCAGTAGCCTCTGCTGGGTGCTAGCCTTCCTGGCAGCACTGTACTTGGCCTGGGAGGTAGACCCCAGGGCCAATAGCAAAGTAGGCCCCCTGACCCTATTGGTCATGGTGGGGTTGCTCAAGTGTTGGGTGACCTCTTTGGGTAAGCTAGGTGTTGCCCTAGCAAAGTTTGGAGTAGTGGAGGTGGGCACCTCACTACCCAAGTTGGCAGAGAGAAAGGAGGAAGACCCCCCTAGAGGAAAGTTTCAGTTTGTGTTGGGTCCTTTTACTGTTGGGATGGCTTCACTACCCATAGGGAGTGACCCTGACAGGAGGATATAAGGCAGAGTAGGCCCTGCAAAGGGACAGCCAGTTTTCTTCACTGTCTTCCTCGCCTAACAAGCCAGGAAGACTCTCCCAGGGTTGGGCTGAGTCTCCTGGGCGTGTGGGCTGGGGGGGGTTGTGTGAGAAAACAGGGCTGATTGCAGAGGCCCCATAACTTTTTGCCCCCATTTTCCACTTTTTGCTGGTGTTTTCCTGACTTTAAAGGTGCCTTGGGTACTGCTAACCAGTCCCAGGGCCTGTGCACTGTGTAAAATGGATATGCAAATTAGGCTAATTATAAGTGGCTAAGTTAACCTACCTATAAGTCCCTAGTATATGGTAGGGCATAGAGGTTTAGGGACCACAGCATAGGTGGTGCACACCTAGGTGCATTGCTGAGGTGCCCAGTGTCATTTTAAAAGCAAGCCTGCCCTGCTGGCTGCTTTTAAATTAAAGTTATATGCAAATTCGACTTTGGAATTAAAGGTACTTCCAAAGTCTTAAACTACCTTATTTTTACATATAAGTCACCCCTAAGGTGTGCCCTATGTGCCCCTAGGGCTGGGTGCTATGTAACTATAAGCAGGGACTTTATAAAAATAGATTTATAAGCCCTGGTGAGCTAAAAACAGCCAAATTCGTTTTTCCCTCATTGAAGTAAATGGCCTTCATAGGCTAGAATGGGCAGACTTTATTTTAAATTTTAAAGTCTCCTTAAATGTTACATACCAAGAATTTGGTATCAAATTGATTGTTGTAATAAATCCCACAACTTCCAGTTGTTGGATTTAATATAACTTGTCCAGGTAAAAAGTTTAGACTTTACCTAAAAAGTTGCCAATTTCAGGCTCTGCATTGTTTTTGCTGCTGTGCTCTGATTGGCCAGCCTGCAGCAGCTTCTGCCAGGCTGCCTTGATGAGGTGTGAAGTGGCCTGGCTTCACACAAAGGAATGTGCTTGGGGGAGAGAATCTCCCCTCAGCAGATGGTGAGGCAGGAAGGGGGAGGGCTGCCAAACTGGTCTTCAAAGGCAGAGAAGGACATTTGCAGCACCCAGCAACACCCCCACATCCTGCAACCCCAGACAATTAGGTGCCCCCTTGATTAGATTAGGAGAGGGCAGGAGAGGGGTGTGTTTATGCTTTTTAGCCACACCAGTGGGTGGGCTCAGCCAGATGTAACCTCCAAAAATCAGATTCATCCATGTTGGATTTTTAGAGACTGTTGCCTTCTGGGATGGATTTTTGCCACACTTCCCAGGAAGTGGTCATCACAGGGGGACAACCCTGTCCCTGATTGGAGAACCAGGGCCCCCCTGCTTTTCACCCAGGAGCAAGGATAAAACTGGCAGACCTGCACCCACGCCTCAGATCCCCTCCAGAATTCAACAAGAAAGGAACTAAAGAAGAAGAAGGACTGCCCTGCTGGACCCCTGGCCTGCACCTGGACCCTGCACTCAGAAGGACTGCACCAGCTGCACACTTGGGCTTCACCACAAGAAGGACTTTGCCTGGCTTCAACTGGTTCAAGGAGGGACTCCCTGTTTGCTACAGGTGAAAAATTGCTAAACCAGAGTCCCCTGCACCAACTCCTGAAGAAAGCGACCAGCTGACCACTGTCCAGTGGCCAAAAAGGAGTTTGCGCCAGGTGCATTCTGGGAGTTGAAGTCCGCACCCCCCAAGGACCATCACAGAACTTCTGGACCCTTGGGGTGAGCTGTGGACCCCAAAAGAACCTTAAAAGAAGATCTGGGTGAAGCCCCAGAAGTTTGGAAAAGATTTGAGAATTTTTGGAAAAAAGCTCCAGAGAGGGACCGACCCGCCGCGGAAATTCTAGCCGGCTTGCCTCAACCGCGACCCGGCCTGACTTCGTGGTTCGTCCCGGTAAAGAAAAACATCCAAAAAAGAGACTAAGTCCGAACGTAAAAAGTTGACCGGGACCTCCCAGCCATCGTATCCGAGAAGGGCTCCATGAACGTCGGATCAAGATCCAGGTTTACCCCGGTCGAAGGATTTTCATCTCGAAAAAACGACTAAGTCCGAAGGTAAAAGTCTCCACCGAGGAAACCCACATCGCGTATCCGGACAAGGGCTCCAGGAGGTCGGATCCAACTGGCAGGTTCGTCCCGGTGAAGAAAAACTTCAAAATAAAGATTAAGTCAGAAGGTAACTTTTTAACCGAGGCCTCCCGCGACCTGTAGCCGAGCAGGGCTCCATCGCGGTCGGCCTGAAAGTTTGACTTTGCCCCGGTCGAGGTGCAACCAGATGACCCGATTGGCGCTTTTTGTTTCTAAGCGCTAGAAAAGTAATAATTCTTTAAAAATTCATATCTCCGGTTCCCCTGAACCGATTTTAATCGTTTTTGTGTCATTTTAAAGATAAAAATATAAACTATTTTTATAAATTGGTTTTGGATTTTTAAACTGTTTCCTGTGTTTTATTTAATTACTGTTTTGTGATATTTGAATGCTTTACACTTTGTCTCCTAAGTTAAGCCTTGACGCTCGTTGCCAAGCTACCAAGGGTTGAGCTGGGATTAATTTACTGAGACCTAACTGTACCTATGTGGAGGTTAGTGGCTTGTTGCTAGGTGTAGGTACCTACCTGCCCTACCAATAACCCATTTTCCAACACTTAGGGAATTATATTGCATCCAGTGGATCATAGCAGTGAAGCAGGTTGACTGTTAAGCCATATGAGTGTATAAGCTTTTGTGTGTGACAACACAGATGTTGAACAATGTGGGGGTGAGGTCACAGTCTGTGGACCTCTGTGCAGAACAGGCAGACAGAGGGTTTGAGACAGTCTGAGGCCTGTAGGTTAGATAAGAGAAAATCCACACAAGAGCCTAGTCGTGAGCATCAATAATAACGAGAGAAGTAAATGAAATGAAAAACATATTTATAAAGCGCACTAAACCCAAAGGTGTCAAAGTGCTGAGCCAGAGAGTGACCAGCCCAACAAAATCTGAAAATCCAAGGTCAAGAATTATGAAGGAAAGAGACAGGTTTTCAGATTTTAACTTACCAAAGAAAAATAATCTGTCTCCGCAATATGAATAGGCAGTATTATCCACAGTTTTGCTGCTGCAACTGAAAGGGAACGACCTCCCCATCTGACTTTGCGATAGCTTGGAATACTCACCTTGCTGCCAGCCAGGGATAGAAGACATTTACCAGGCAGATACCATGTGAAGAGAGAATTAAGATGTTTAGATCCTCTGTGATGAAGTGCCAAAAAAAACATGAAAAGTACTTTTGTGGTAACCCCCTTTCTGACAAGAAGCCAGTGGAAATACTTTGGTATGTTCAGAATGAGGCGAGCAGCTGTGTTCTGAACCATTTAGAGTTTATTGAGGGAAGAGCTTTAGATATTATGATACAATGCATTACAGTAGTTGAGGCATGAGGTTATCAATGCAATGACTACTGAACGATGCATTTCTGAGGGAATGCAAGGAACACTTTTCCTGAGGGCCCTAATCATATAGAAGCAGGTGCTGGTGGTACAGCTGACCTGGGACTCAAAGGTCAGCGCTTTATCAAAGATGACACTGAGACTTTAGGCAGAATTCACGGGAGTAGGAAGAGGACTGCATGCCCCTGGCCACCAGGCCTCAGTCCAAATAGAATCCTGCGCTCCCAACACCTGGACCTCCTTTTTCTCCACGTTCAATGTTAAGAAACTGTCTTCGCATCCAGATGCTGATGTTGGACATGCACTTATTGAATTTGTCAGCTACCAAAGGAAAATTATCAAAGATAGACACAATAATTTGAGTGTTGTCCACATATGAAAGAACTTGAAAGCTGAAGGAGTGAACCAGATCCAGAAGAGGAGAGACATACAAATTAAAAAGGACTGGACTCTGGGACAAACTCTACGGAACTCCATAGGGAAGACCAAAAGCCTGGGCTTTGAAACACCACATCAGACAATTCGCACCTTATGTGCTAGGAAGGAGCTTGAGAGCCTTACCACTCACTCAGACCTGCTATAGGTATTGGACCATGCCCACCGGCAAGAATGTATCAAATACTACAGACAAGTAAAGTAGGACCAGGATAGTGGTGCTAACCTGATCTACAAGGCGTCTTATACTGTGCATAGCAGCAATGAGAGCCGTCTCAGTGCTATGTCCACTTCTAAACTCATTCTGCGATGGGTCAAGGATATCATGCATGTAAATCCTCTCCACCTGCTCCTCGATCAGATACTTGTCAAGTACTTTGGCCAGAAACAGTAACAAGTATATAGGATGAAAATATATTTCAGGTCGTTCGCATCACATTTGTTTGTTTATTTGTGAAGGAATGACTATGCAAGTTTCCCATATGCAAATAAATACTCTCTGCAGATAATCAGCTATACAATCAGGGGCCAGCTGCAAGATTTTTAGCAGACAGGGGTCTGCTGGAGACCCGGATTCAATATCCAAGAGAAATTCATTTGTAAGACGAACCGGGATAGGAGGAAAGGCTGAGAGCAGTGGGAAACGGACCGGGGTACTACGTTCCTCTGGTGTAGGGTTCCTTGCCTCCAGGGAATTAAAATCTGAGTGTATTTTGAGAACTTTATCTCTGAAGTAATTTTCTAATTTATCACAAAACCCTTTTGAGGGGTCCATAAGACTTTGGGCAGGAAGATGTGACAGTTCTTTGACCACTTTAAAGAGTTCCATAGCCGAGATCTTAGCTAATCTAATTTTTTCAGTAAACGCAGCAGATTTAGCTTTTCTTATAAATCGTTTGTAGTGGAGGGAAAGAGCTTTATGTTGCTCTTTCTCTCTATTGTCACGATTTACTCGTGATATCCCCTCCTGTCTGTGGCATTGCTGGGTAACCTTTTTAAGTTCTTTCCACAACCAAGGTGCTGTGGGTTTGCCTCTGGTGCAGAGTTTATCTCTCAGCAAGCGGTACCACAGTGTCTAAAGCTGCTTCAATCCATTCTCAAAAACCTTCTGCTGTACAGTAAGCAAACTTTGATGCGACAACGTATTAAAAGCTATTGATATATCTAAAAGGATCTGGGCTGCAGTGCCAACAGATCAATCATTTGCCTTAGATCATCCAAAATTAAAACTAAACCTGATTGAGTACTATGAACTGTTTAAAAACAAGATTGATTAGCATTTTGCAAGCTAGAGGTTTCTACAAACTTAGGGCCTGATGTAGAGTTTGGTAGACAGGTTACTATATCACAAACAACAGATATCCAACCCGCATTATCACACGTACACTATAACGTATGGCATTTGTAATAAGGTAGGGATGTGGGGAGTAGTTTGTTTTGTATTTTCAAAAACAAAAGCCTGCTTTATTGCCTTAGTTGGTCTAATCACAGTGTTCAACAAAACAGGCAGACCAAGCTGCAGAAGGGGTGCATGACTTTGAAAATGTGCTGCTCTGTGCATGTGAATTTGAAATTTGATCTGAATTTGAGATTTGATCCCGATCAACCCCCAGGTACAGCAGCTGCCACCTGGTGTCCTACACAACTGTTCTTACTGTAATTGTTCTTGTTATCTCCCACAGTGGATCACTCACCCCCCCATAGTTTAAACCATGAGCGTATGCTCTTGCCAGATTGCCTGCATTTTTGCCATACCAAAGGTGTAAAGCACGCTGAAAAGCAATACTAACATCAAACCATATTGGTGACCATTGTCTGAATCCCTGCTTTTTAGTGGAATTTCTGTTCCTTGATATAGGGTGACCAGATTCTCAAAGCAAAAAACCAGGACAGGTCGTAGACATAGAATTAGGACTACAGTTTGCTGCAACCATCCATATAAAAGTAGGACTAATTGACAGCTGTCATAGACAAAGAAAAGGGACTGCAATAACAGGCCTCCTCCACAGACACATATGAAGAATTACAGATAAATCAGACGTCCTTTCTTGGCAGTAAACCCTACATTCAGCAGAGTTGACTGAAATATAAATAATTTTTGCTTCAATAAATAAAAGGTTCACATTTCCCAGGTATTATTGAAGAATTATATACGCAGGGTAAAGATCCAAAAAGTAGAAACAACTGAAAGACAGCTAAAATGCTGTTTGATGTAAAAGGCCTATGGCTGCGTTGCACAGTACTTATCTGGGAAATGGATTTGGTGCAACACAATTTTATTTTGCAGCAACCGTTTGTGGAACTCACTGCAGGTTTGTTCAAAGTTGACCCTTGTGATCAGCAATGCTTTCAGAGACTCCAGTTCCATTCAGTTTCTTTCATCAGTCCACGTGTTATTCATAATGGAAAATATTCTTTCCACTGGAGCATTAGTTCCTGGCAGACATAATGCAAACTGGACCTTCAAGCCAATGTTCTTCAATGTAATAGTCTGATTTTGGAAATAGTCAAAAATGTCCCCCCAATGTTCATCTGCAGTCTTTTTCTGGTCATTCCATTCGATGAGTCTGTCTGCTGTGCACTTCCGTACACAGGTGATTTAATCAAAAAGCTCCATTTCATTAATCTGAAGGGTGCTTGATACAGATTTTACAAATAGCAGAGACATTTCAACATTATCCCAGACAGGAACAGTATCGAGAAGGATCCAGGAAAAAGTGTTTGTCAGCAACATATGCCCCTCACTCTTCCAAGTAATCAATACTGCTATTGTAGAGAGCACATACAGAGTTACAAACTTTTGTTTCTGGTAAGAGTCCTTGTTCTTTCAGGGGTTTAAGAAGGCATCTCTCCTTTCCTTCAGCTTTCCTATCAGTTGTGTAATTTGTCATGCAATATCTATGGCACTTGCATTCTGCTTTTCCCTCTCCTTTATTGTGTCACTAAAAAGAGACAGTTGGTTGCTCAAAAACCAGAGCCAGACTTCAGCAAGGGGAGTTTTAAAAAATGAGACAATTGTTGTTGGGGGATTTGATTGGGACAAAAAATAAGAACGTAGGGCTGGGAACAGTTTTAGCACCCTGTCAACTGCAGGAAGCAGGGAAAGCCAGTGAGTGTTGCTAGTATTTAGGAGTCATTCGTAATCTTTATCAACAAACTCACAAAATTCTTTCAGTTGTTCAGTTCGAACAGGGTAGATGTGAAAATATTTGTATAATTTTAACACAAAAGATTCTATGTCCATAGGCAGCCCTTCAGCAGCGATTTGCACTGCATTATGGACAATGTATGCTGCACACCCTACTCCAAGTACTTTATTATTAGGAATAGCTTCCTTAAGCTTGCAGAACACATTGTTCTTTCCTGCTCTAGCCTTTCCCCCAAAGTTTGTGTTAGTGTTATCTGCACAAAACCCAACTACTTTTTCAAGCAGATTACACTTCTCAAGGGCTTGGTACAATTGTTTAAAGATGTTTCACCAGGAACAGAGACAAACTCTAAAATTTTCACTTTAACACCCTCAAAGTACGTGAAATACCTAATAACAATTGGTACTAATTTAACTTCTTTCCTGTTGGAAGCATCAATAGACACAGATATACAAGGAATGTTATTCAGGTGAGACTTTAGGTCACTCATTGCAAGAGGAGCAAGCACGTTCGTAATCAAGGCTTCTGTCTTGGTGCGAGCACAGCAAAACTTCTCATCATACAGTTTCCGAATCAATGCTGACGTACAGTCCATTGATCGAAAACCGTGGTTATGCTTAGCGAGATGACATGCTAATGTACCTCCAGCAGCTGCCCTTCTGAGTTCAGAATTTCCAGGGGCTGCCTTCCCCCAAAAAGTGGTAATGGTGAAGTTGCTGCTTAAGGATTCAATCAACAACTTGTGTTTTTATGACTGCGTGTGCTCCTTTACATCAGACTTTCTGCCATGGCTAATGGAGAATGTGGATTTGCAGATCTTGCAGAACACGTTGGCATCCCTGATCCTGACCTTGCTCAAAAATGGGAAAGACCTTTGCATATCCTCGCTGAAGGAACACTTTCGCTTAGGCATCTCTCTGGTAGGTAGTTAGCTAGGTATCCTTTCTGTTATTGAATTCACGGGAACAAAAGTCATGTAACTGTGAAGCTTATTGATAAAAAAAAAGTATCAAAGTTTCATGTACAAAAAATGTATGTGAGTGCAAGTTTATGCAAACTAGAAGCAGAATTGTGCATTACTTTTTGGGTGTACAGCAGTACTACAGAAACATCATGGCTGCCCAAAGCTCCTATTTAAAGTTGTAGAAAGCAATCTTCTTTTCAAAATAGCTATAGCTCCAGGGACCAAATAGTGCCTCTAAGTTTGAAACATTTCAGAAGGGAGCAGGAATCAGCACAGCGAAAAAATACTTACAGCAATGTCTTTAACTTGGAGGATAAAAATCAGATGTAAAATGTCCCCAAATTAATTTTTACCATTCGTGTATGATCATCCTTGCCAACTCGAGATTCTGGTATCAAATACCACAGTACAATAAAGTGTTGCCAACTCTGGAGCTTAATTTAAGACAAATATATTGAGATCATAGCACCAAAAAGGAAAAGACCATGTTGAAGCTTTATCTTATTTATTTTTGGCTGATAAGCGCCACGTTGCTTGAGCTTTTGGGTGTTTTGAGTAACTACATTTTGAAAAACCTTAACGTAATTCAATATTGTTTGGCATCATGGAGGCTTGAAATAGCTGAAGTTGGGTGTAGAGTTTTCCTGAACAGGAGGCCCAAAATATGTCTTGCCCAGAGCTCCAACAGTCCATAAGATAGCAAAGGGACATGTAACCAGACATGCCACACAATGGCACAGAACACATTCACATGTATAGTTTTGTAAGTAGCCATAAAGTAAAATAGCACCAAACACTACTTTCCCTTAGGAGGTGTAGATTAGGGTTCTATTTTGATTGGAATCTCTAGTGGTAAAAGTATTTTGCTTTGTCAAATTGGAGTATTTTTAACTGGAAGGGGCACCTTTCCAGTACAAAATCTATCCTTGAAAAATTGCACTATACTACAAAGGTAAGTTCACTGGTGCAAGGCTGCCTAATGTGTGCCACCGCTAGGGACAGAACAGCAGTGTCAGATCTCGGAGGATATGGCGCTGTTGCAGTGTCTACATTTCATGCAATGCAGTAACATTCAGGACAGATAAGTTTGGCTCCACTACACCCTACAAAAAAATGCATAAAACACACATCTACACCTCTACAGCAGTAACATTTATCTCCTCCCCTCAGCCACTCACCAGTCCAGCACCTCTGTCACACTTACCTCCTGCTCACCAGTCACTCGCACAGAGGGCCGGCTCTAGGGTGGTGCAACTGTTGCGTTTTAAAAGCACCTGCTGCCATGTTCCTTGCCTCTAGCAGTTTTTAAGCAACAACAAATATGGCAACATATCTCTGGTGATTAATGGTCTGCCTGGCGACAAATCGGATTATTGACATTTAAGGTAGTGTAGAGGGTTAATATGCCTGTTATAAAGAATGTGAACCATGCAGATTAAGTGCCTATAATGCAACTAGGTCAGTGGCTTACTAAGTATGTCAGAGACATCCTTTTGTTAAGTTAGAATCCTAATGTATATTAGTGAGCCATTACCTGTCATTAACGATCTGCATGCAGACTACAAGTTATAGTTTAGAGCGTTATGCTTTTTCTCCAGTCTCATTATTCAAATGTTGCAAAAAGGGTTCATTTGGGAAGGAATCAATTTTTTAAATTAAAGAAAACCACACACCGTGGTGTTACATTTTAAATTCTGAGTTTGTGCTTGTGCACACCAAGCACTCAAACTATACTGCCTACCAGATGGATGACATATGACTCCCGCACCTAGTAGTCCTCTGTCTTATGTAACATTTCTTATACACTGATTTACACACATATGATTGATTGTCAGTGTAATGTGTGTACAAAGGAAAGTGCTCTGACACTCTACACTACTATGAGTGGTGCTATAAATCTTACTAAATTAGTCTGAGAGGGGTTAGGGAGACTTTAAGGGGATTAGTCTGTATTTAAAGGGTAGTATTGAGGGAATTCGTGGCAGAGGTGGTCGGGAAGGTGGGAGGAGTGACAACAAACACTGCTGTACTGGGTGCCACCAGCACTTAGGCTGGTCCTGCTCGCAAGTCCAGCTTGTGCCCATTAAACTGTAAACACATTGGCCATCCCGCCTAAACAAAAATACTGGCAAACACAAGCCAAACAGAACACGAATCGCAAAGTGAAAATGTTGCATTGCCAGCTGAAGCAGCTGAATACTCATGTTGTGAGTCTTTTGCTGCCTTGCCACTCGCAGGGCATGTATGCGTGGCTGCCGCAGGATCCGATTCCTGGCTGGAGCTGCTCAGATGCAGAGGATGGGTCCCGGCTTGATGGTGTTGTTAGGGCTGGGTAAGGATCACACAGGATGGTTCCACTCCAGCCAGGCCCCCTTAGACTTTGGCAGATGTTGGAAGTTGAGCGCCGTGAAAGGGCAGAGCAGAGTCATGCAGATGGCTGAATCGATCTTTCTGCAGGCGGTGACCTCTGACTCCTGTGAGCAGAGCAGGGTCGTGCTGGCCACTGGAGAGGAGCTCTTTGTGGTCGGCTGGCACATCTACATTGCTCCTGTGTTGTAGAACGAGAAGGGAAATCCAGAGAGAAAGTGTCTCTCTTTAAAGGGTTTCCCGTCCCGCTACAACGATCACACAAGTGACGTCATGCCGCAACTTTTGCAGCAGCGAAAAGCGAGTATGCACACACAAAATGCATCAAAAAACCCGGACATTTATGAAAATATCCCGTACGCTCCTCAAAAACCGGGACATTTCTGTACTTTTCAGAAAAGTGTCAGGACACCGGGACACTTCTCAAAAAAACAGGACCGTTCGGGGAAATCCGGGACGTCTGGTCACCCTACCTTGGTACTTCATCTTTGACTGTGGCTCTGTCATGAAGCAGAAGAGAGTCAGGCTTTTTTAAAACTAGACTTTTCTAGTTGCATACCTTCTTGTGAGTTTCATTGAAGTCAGATGTGGATGCTTATAAAATCATAACGTTATGCACAATATTGCAATCACAATATTTTCTTTATGATTTGACCCAAATAATATGACCTCTTGAGCTTTTAGTCTAATGCATGTAATTAGGAACAGTTTACTATAGTTCCCATCAACATGTTATCAAGTTTATGTTCACGTACGGAGTTTTTGAGGAGCAAAACTAGGACAAAGGGACTCCTTGATCTGAAACTCTCCAACGGTAAAAGAAAATTTACCATGAAAGATAAGATGATATTTAATATTACTCAGATTTATTCAGACACTGAAAACAGGTGTATTCCAGGGAGCAGCTATCAAAAATGACAAGGGACTCAACCCACATTTCTTGTTTAAGCGAGGTACAATCATGAATAAAAGAAGAAAATGATCTAAGTAATTTCAAAGAATCATACTAATGGGTTCTCCAAGTGAAGAACCTGGTCCGGCACCTCAAAAAGCCATGAAAGGCCAAACAGATAGCTTCAAGTTCCTTAAACTCCAATTTCCTGTCAAGTAACCTCAAGTAGCCACTGTAAAGGTTGCTATATCTCAGGTACACCAAGCTTACAGTTGAAGTCTTTTGTACAAACTGTCAATAATGGATTATATATTAAGAAAAGCTTAAATATGCACTGTTACAATAATACAGAAGGGTCAACACCAAAACATTGACAGTTTACATATGGTGCCCAAAGAACATGTAAGAACATTAAATCCACACATCTCACATTTCTAGAAGCATCTTTATATCCTAGTGGGGTGCACATGTGTATGTTTCCTGTGTGAAACAGCATACTCTTCAAGTAACTTAGAGGCCTGCCTATGTGTTCCTGTGTATCAAGTACACAGGGTTGTTACATTTCAAGTTGCCAAACAGCTCGACTAAATCATCAATCCACATTGTGGATCTTCTCCTTGAAGGAACTTCACCCACTCTTTGAGCAAGTGACTGCACTGCCTCAGCTACATCGCCGCAGTATGGTTAATATATCCTGGGTGACTATCACATATGTTAAGGCTAAAGTTCCCTCTAATTATTATGCAATCTGTGTGTGGTACAATAAGTTTATGGGCACAATTTTCATGACTGTCTGAAAGATCAATAAGAATGATGATTCACTATGCAAATTATTATGGTGAAGGCACTGTGACTGTGTGAAGGATCAATAATAATGATGATTCACTATGCAAATTATTATGGCGTGACAACTAATACATCTAAGGGTGAGTGGAGAGTAGGCTAATAGAGATAGTAGGTTAAAGATCGTACGCTTAAATGATTATTAAGAGAGGCAAGTATGTTCTCTGTTGCTTCAAAAAGCACTCTAGTTCTATAATCTAGACTGTTAATTTGCTTCCCCGGACACCAAGCAAGAAAGCCCGTAAAGGACAATACTGATCCTGCCAAAATGGGGATTTCCAAGAGAAGCATAGTCCGGATTCTTGCCTAGTTGGCACAAAAACCACATACTGAGTGGAGACTGTATTGACACATCAGTGGAGGTAGGTATCCTCTCAAAAGTGAAAGAAACTTTTTGGTCCTAGCTGTAACTCAGGCAACCCTCATCCAATTAGGAAGAAAGGGGAGAGAATAATAGTATATTGGGTGCCTTTAATACCAACATCTATCAGTTGTTCACCTGGGTTTACCAAAAGGCACCTCAGATGCATGCACAAATGTAAGACGTAGCAACAGTCCCCACGTCAAAGGCTGCAGCAAATCTGAAGAAACCCTGGTGGTAGGTGCAGATGGCACTTAATGGGTGTCTTTGAGACCATCTGGAGACCATCCTATAAGATCATGGGATGACTTCTTCTACACTACAGTTTTCAAAGTATTGCAAATGGAGGTCTGCTCCAAAAATATATTCTATAGATCCTTGCACTAAAAATCTTTTTCTAATGGTACAGACAAGACCTGACAACCCCAACTTCTTAGGGTCACACATATATTAATAGTGAGTAGATAATTTATGATAACATGTCCACAACAACTGTGCCCCTCTTCACCCCAGAAGTGCGGCAGAGAAATGAGGAATGCGTCACTATCTTTGTGTATATATAGGTGTATTTATGCCATGAGAGTGAAAATAAATGTACTCCATTACACATGTTATTTAGAGCAAGTCTACTAGTTCATATTCCATATTTTACCACAGTATAGGTAAAATGACATGAAAAAAATCAAAACTACAGCCTCACAAATTGCATTTTACAGTGACTTTGCACAGGTAAACAAATCTGCTGAGAGGCAAGAGACTACTTCAATGTCACTATACATCACTGCAAAAATGTAACCTCTTTCATCCTGTTTTGACTTGGTTGTTATTCTTTTCAAACAAATAGAGGTTGAAAAACATCATGACATAAATCTTACATTCAAATGCATCTATGGTAATATATTATGTCATGACAGGGATGATCGCATGCCAAGATGGCTGCACACTAGCGGAGCTCCCAAGCCTGCCTCCGATTCCTGTCAGATGGAGGCATCATGAGCTCCTAGAATCAACCTGTAATCCAGGACATGAGGAGGGAGAGGTGAGTGACTCCAGGGGGATTGCTGGTGACCCGCAAAATAGGATGAGAGCCTGTGGGAGGGAGGAGCCCTGTGTGAGGAGGGCACTCCATGAGATGGTAGCCACCTTCTGGAAGAGGCGACGGCCATGCTGAAGATGCCTCGCAATTACCCTGAGGAGGAGAGCAGGGAGAGGTGAGTGACACCAGGGTAAAGCCTGGGACCTGTGCAGTGAAGCAATGACCTGTAGGAGAGAGGAGCGCCGTGCGAGGAAAGCACCTAACAAGATGACGGCCACCTATCAGGGAAGATGACAACCACATTGAAGGTGCTCCAGCCCTGCACTGAGAAGGACAGCCGGGGCTGTTCTGCCCATCAGCAGGGGCCACTGATCTCTCTGTCAGCTGCCGTGTGGCCACAATATGCCCAGCCTTGTGGGGTAGACTGAGGGACATTCTGGTTGGGGACTGGAGCCGGCCAGCATGGGGGCAAGAGTTGGACTGTAGAGCAGCTTGGCAGGTACTGGACCACATGGAGAGGCCCTGGCGATCTGAGGCATTGCAGGCACCACAAAGAGGCTGCTGCTGGGATAGCAGACAGGGTACCTCCCCATGGGGTGAAAGGGGAGCAGGAGAGACAACACACCACCTGGAGAGTGAAGATCGGCGCAACCCATGCTGCCCAATGTCAGCAGCCTGGTGATGTGGAAATGACAGGGTGGCGAGCTGAGGACAGAAACAGTGCCCCCACGTCAGCTGCCCCTATTATGACACCTGACAAACAGCCTGGGCTGCACAAAGGCAACAAGGGACACCTTTGGGTGTGAGAAAGGACAACCACGTGGAACTCTGTAGGCTGAGACCAGTGCTTAAATGGAGGGAACGCAGCCCACCAAGCCACCTTGACCCTCAAGGTCACTGTTACTCTGATGGCTCCTTGAACACACTGAAAGCACTTATGATGAAGAGAGGCCTCAGGGAAGGCCAATTCCTGGTCTATGGAGAAGTTAAACAAGCAGTGCACTAACTATTCAGGGCAGTGGAAAGGAACCTCCCCACCTATGACCTATTGCAGACAGACCCGGAACCTCCCCGTCCATGACATATTGCAGACAGTGATGATTTTTGTACGTCGGCCCACTTAATATCCTGGTTATATAAAATGACACATACTATGAGGGAGGACATTCTGCTGAGCCTCCGGACAAGTGGGAGACTCATATTCACAGACAGTTTGTTGGAACAGAATGAGAGTGGAAACTAGTGAGCAAATACAAGCATACACTCAGCACCAGATTCAAATTCACATAGTTTAATTACCTGCACTGCATCTATCTTACACCCCACAGCCTAAATGCAATGCTAAATACTACTGACCTGGGATACTCATGATGTGCATTCAGGGATGCAGACTTTCTGCACATGGTATGGGAATGCCAGATTATAGGGAGGTTCTGGATGTAAGTCACTGAGATGCTAGGGGACACCTTGGGCAGGACTCAGCTAAACAAGGCCAAGATCTGCCTTCTGGGGTTGTGCAAAAGGTCCTTCCAGAGATTGGCAGGGACAGGATTTGAGGATTTGGAGCTAGGAGTGGCCTGCAGATACTGTACATCAGTGGAAATCCCTGACAGGCCCATCGCATAGCAGGCGGAAGGCAAACATTGTATGTTGAGCACAGACAGAGGGAATGGCTCCTATAGATGAAGAATGTAGAAGGCTCCACAAGAAGCCCCTAGCTGACCACTGGACAGATGTAGCAAAGGGTTTTATGGAGGTTGTGGAACTGTAGGGTGGCAGCAGACTGACGATTGAGAAAGACAGATGACCTGCCCCAATGTGAGGGGCTGCAACAGCCCTTAAGCCAAACCAATGTTTCTAGTTAAATACACACAACAGATCGTCACACATTCAGTGGGCACACAGTTAGCATTGTCTAGTTAGCAAGCTGAAAAGAGTGTGTAATTTGATCCACAGCTTAAAATAATTTGAAGGTGGTGGATAAATTATAAATGAAAGTTATAACTATAACTTTAGAATTTGTAAAGTTTGTGTAGTTTAAACTTCGTTTGTATTGAGAAAATGAGGTTTCTTAACTATAATTAGGCTTTAACCTTTGTTTATTTCATTGAACTTCAATGTTTTTAATTGTTAATAAAAATGTGTTTCAAAATGTAGAGTCCAGTGTCATAAGTGGATGGTTATGTGGAGTGTTATACAGTACAGTGGAGGAGAGTGTTCTTAAGTCTATTGTCACAGACTGCAGTATTGTGAATTGGAATCAAGTGGAGTAGAGTGTAGTAGCGTATCAGACAGTGTGTTAAAGTGTTATATAGTCTTTTGGCATGGTGTGTCATACAGTGGAGTCAACTATCGTAGACTGGTGCAGCAGATTGTTCAGTTGAATGGTGTGTCGAGCAGCAGAGTAGGGTATTGTAGACTGTCAGAGTGGAGTAGAGTGTTTTATACTGGAGTAGAGTGAAGTAGAGTGTTAGAGAGTGGAATGTCATCAAGTAGAGCAAGATACAGTACTAGTGGAGGAGAGTGTCATAGATTGGAGTGCCGTGCCATGTAGTTGATTATCGCATTATAGATAGAAGTCGGGTGGCTTGTCGTCGAGTGTCATACAGTGTAGTACAATGGCATAGTGTGGATGAGCATAGATGGAGTAGAGTGTCATAGAGTGCAATACAGTGTTGTAGAGTGGAGTTGCATACAATGGAGTAGCAAGTCAGACAGTGGAGCAGTGTAGAGTGGAGTATACTACAGTGGCATAGAGTGGGATTAAGGCCCGTATTTATACTTTTTGACGCTAAACTGCGCTAACGCAGTTTAGCGTCAAAAAGTTTAGCGCCGGCTAACGCCATTCTGAAGCGCCATGCGGGCGCCGTATTTATTGAATGGCGTTAGCCGGCGCTAGCAGACCGGCGCTGCCTGGTGTGCGTGGAAAAAAAACACGTACACCAGGCAGCGCCGGCGTTGGGGAAAATGGCGTTAGGGCGTCTTAAAATGGTGCAAGTCAGGTTGACGCCAAAAAATCACCTCCACCCGATTTGCGCCATTTTTAACGACGCCCAGACGCCATTTACATGACTCCTGTCTTAGTAAAGACAGGAGTCATGCCCCCTTGCCCAATGGCCATGCCCAGGGGACTTCTGTCCCCTGGGCATGGTCATTGGGCATTGAGGCATGTAGGGGGGCACAAATCAGGCCCCCCTATGCCAAAAATAAATATTCCCAGCTCCTCAATCTCTGGCACCATTTTCAACACTGAGTGATTCTCTCCAACCTCTATTGCATTCAGAGTCCTTCATCTGCGCAACCCCTTTACAAACTTCCTTGTCTTCTTTCATTTCCACAACTGCACCCTCATTCCCATTTTCCTTCTGCTTTTCATTCTGCCTATTTCCAATTCAATTTAGTTGTCTCCAATCTCTACTAATTTATAAGGACTTTGAACTTCGATAATCCTTGCCCTCCTCATCCTGGCTTCATCTTCACCCAATCACCTTTCATAATCCACCCTCACATTTTTCATTTTTACACATCCTTTCCTACCTCTTTTTCTTCAACTACTTTGTTGCTAACTTTGAATTAGTCTCTATTCATCTCTATTCAAATGGTGTATGACCTGATGCAATGCTAATAAATGCAGTGTATGAACACAACCTGTCTATCACATCTTTCTGTATATCAAATCCATTTTTCCAAGTCATCTCCATGCAAACAACACAATTTTTTGAAACTTTGCTGCTTGACAGGAAGGCTGATTTTGAATATGTTCTAGTAGTATTTAAAGTAAATTCAATTCCTTTTCTTGATCTGAGAGACTTGTCTCATGTTTAACAGCAACCAGACCTGATTTTGACATCTCTTTGCACTCTGGGGCATGCAGTTTTACTGACATATAGCATACCCTGATGACGTTGCTATCATTAAGTATGAACTGGTAGTTTGTCATGACCACTGTACATATGGCCAGCCCTACTAGTGTATGTGAAGCACATTTCAGTTAAACAAAATAAGAATTTGTTTTTTGGATAGCTTGCACCCTGAACAAATGTACTTCATGGAGCTTTCAAATCAGTTGGCTAGGGAAAATGAGGGTGTGAAGTAAAGCAATTTGCCTGAAATTTCTCAGTCCAGTTAATAGCAGGTGGAGGAGATCCCAGAGAGGCAGTGCTCAGAATACAGTTCTTCAACCGGACAAGTTGAGAAGTAAATACACCTTCTTCCTTCAAATTCCAGTTTCCACTCAGCTGTCCTGTATTCAGTGTTTTTTGTATTTTAAGAACTACATTAGGCAGGAACAGAGGCACTGTTAACCATGGTTGTTAATAGTCCTCTCACATCTGGTCAGCTTCCACTAAGTTGGAAACATGCTGTTGTCAAACCTCTACTAAAAAAGCCTAGGCTTGATCCGACTTTGCTGAGTAATTTTAGACTAATTGCTCTTCTTCCAATAGAATCTAAAATCCTTGAAAAACATGCCTATAAACAAGTTACAGGCTTTCTTGAGGAAGGGCTTTAGACCTCTACACAACACTAAATCCGCCATTCTGGCCATCACAGAAGACACCCGTTAACGCCTGGACTCAGACGGATATGCAGCAATAATTCTATTGGATCTGGGTGCTGCATTTGACACTGTGGATCATAAGATACTTCTACAAAGAATATCTGAGATGGGATTCGTAGGGATCTCATTTGAGTGGTTTTCCTCCTTCTTGATAGATAGGCGCTTTCAAGACTTAGACCATTCCTTTTTCTCCAATTCCTTGCCTCTCAGTTGTGGAGTACCACAGGGCTCCTTTTTAAACCCTACTCTTTTTAAGATCTACATGTCCCCTTTAGTAAAAATCATTGAACCCTATGGACTATCCTGGGTATCTTATGCGGATGATACTCAGCTGGTTTTCTCCTTCTCTACTAAGGCTAACAGGCCACTTTATCTCGTGTTTTTCAGATGCTGCCAGATGGATGGCAGATAGCAAACTCAATCAAGCTCAATGATAGGAAAACAGAGGTTATGATAGTTGGGAATCCTTCCTTACTTAATTCTCCTCCTTTAGCTGCGGATTGGTTTAAAAAACTTTCCCTGCCAAAAGAAAACTTAAAAAGTCTGGGCTTCTGGCTAGACTCACACCTCACTATGGAATGTCACTCCAAGAAACTTGCAGCTACCTGCTTTGGTCTTCTAAGAACTCTTAGGAAAATCTTTAAGCTTCTTCTGTTCTCAGCCAAAAGACTCCTCATCCATGCCCTGATATTATCACGTCTTGACTATGGGAATGTCTTGTTCCTGAGCTCTCCACCTTGAGTCCTAAAGAGACTGCAAGTGGTGCAGAATGCTGCCTCTCGTCTACTTCCAGACAATTCCAGACAACTATCTGCCAAACCAGCCTTAGCCTCTCTTCATTGGCTTCCTATTGAACATCGCATAACTTTTAAAGCTAAGTGTTTTGTGAACCGAACCCTTCGAAACAAGGGTCCAGTTTTTCTCAGATGAATGATTAAACCCTACACCCCTCGGAGAACACTTAGATCTTTGTCAGCTTCTCTAATCAACTCTTTTCGGGCAAAGAAAGTCAGATGGGGAGGCAGATCCTATGCCTGTAAAGCAACCAATATCTGGAACTCTCTCCCCTCAGAGCTTCGCCAAGATATGTCTGAACCTTCCTTCCGTAGAAAACTGAAAACTGCACTCTTCCCTGTATAGTACAGTTGCTATTGCCTAGTGATCCTTCATCATCGCTGGGATTCCTTCTGGTAGCCATGCACTCTACACATCCCATAAACTAAACTAAACTAAACTGTCTGAGGTGCTGGATCCAGCTTCCTTTAGGATCAATAGTTCCATGGGGCAATGAGAGGGCCAGGGTGGATATTCAACTGGATCCAGCATTCAGTCTTGTCTGGCTTGCCAATCTTGCATTTGGAGAAATGTCGCACTGCTGGTTTTCTCAAGCGATGCCAGGTCACTAATTGAAATAACATTGATGGAGTCCTATAAAACTGGGGGCAGTGCAGGGGACTAACAGTCCTACTGTAACAGAACTGACAGGACACTGCTGGTAGAAATCTCACACTGCTGAGTCCTAAAACAAAGACATGCTGCTCGAGAAAGCTAGCATTCCGTGAGTCCTGTGGGGTACACTACAGGGAGAAGTCACTGCTACATTCTTAGCACTCACAGGGCAGTGCTGGAGAAAGGTCATATTACTTGAATGTATCCTCTGCTCCAGGCATTCCAGACCACAAGCAATGCCTGCCTCTCATTCACAATTTGATGCTCAGCATTGACCCACAAGGGCTGTTATTTGCCCAAAAAAACAAGCAATAACTAGTCCAAACCGGAATCAGCAGCATGAACTGAGACCAATTCAGACCCCAACTTTCATAACACACCTAAGGCCACATGTACGAAATACAGGTTTTGCGACTCGCAATTTGCGACTCGGAAAACCTTATGTACAACAGTTTCAATGACACCATTTGTGTTTCGCAAGGGGGTTGCAAATTACCTACCTCATCAATATTTATGAGGCAGGTCACAATTTGCTACCCCATTGGGAATGGCCACCCTCACAGGGATGGTGGCCTGCTGGAGACAGCAGACCACCATGTCTGTGACTGCTTTTAAATAAATAAATAAAGCAGCATTTTTTTTTTTTTTTTAAATGCAGCCCGTTTTCCTTGAAGGAAAACAAGATCAATTTCAAAAACAAAAAATGAAAAGCTTTCTTTTCAATTTATCAGACAAAAAATGTTTTTGCTGCCATTCACAAAGGGGAAGGGGTCCCATTGGGACCCCTTCCTGTTTGCGAATGGATTAGCACCCGTTTGAAACTGGTGCTAAGTGTGATTGTTTTGCAACTGCAATTGCAATCATAAAACAATCATACATGGGACTGCAACTCGCAATTCCAAAGGGAACACCCCTTCTGAATTGCGAATCGCAAACCCTTTTTGCGACTCGGTAAACAGATTACCGAATCGCAAAAATGGGTCTGTACATCCCAAATTGCATTTTGCACATTGCAAACAGCCCAATTTGCCGTTTGCGACGTAAAAAATGCTTCGTACCTGTGGCCCCAAGTCACGGGAATTCACCCTGTACACTAACCTCAGTCTCAAGGGCCACACTGCCATGGAAACAAGGACAGCCTGGTACTGTCAGACTGGAGGCAATAATGTGCAAAAAAGCAAAAACTAGGTGGCAGACTGAGACCTTCTCTATCAGTTCTCCCAGGAACTGAAAGAAGATTCCTGTATCTGTAAGGGCCTCACAAACCGTGCTCAGTAACAAGCTATAGACATGCGTCTTTAAAATGCACTATTTCACAGTCTAGTACCAGTTCACTTCTCCGAGAACACCATATCCCTCAAAAAAGTTTGGGAACCACAGCAGTACAAAATGCACCCCACATTACTCAACTCTACTCTGACAGAGTACTCCACTCCACTCTGTATGCCAAACCACTGTACCACACTCTCACAACTTTACCAAAATTAACTACACTGTATGCCTTCCTACTCTACTGTAGTCTACACCACTTTCCGATAGAGTACAACACTCCACTACATGCTACTGTACACGGTACTCTCATTTATGACACTTGACTCAACTGTATGCTATGCCACTCCACCCTACTACACTCTACACCGATATAGTCTACAACAAGCCACTCCACCCTATCACGCTTTACTCCACTCTACACTACCCACTCATTGTACTATACTCTATGCCCCTCTATGACACTCTAATCCACTCTATGCAAACCCACACCACGCCACAGTTCAACACTGTATGACATTTGACGACACACCAGACAACTTCTCAATACAATACTCCACTATATAACACAGGACTCTACGCTATGATTCTCTCTTCCACTGTACTCTATGACACTCCACTTAATCATACTCTATTCTATGACACTCTACTTCACGCTACTCATCTCTAAAACACTCCACTCCACTCTATGACACTCAATGACACCCTGCTGTACTGTTAGACATGTAATTCCACAGTACAACTCCAGTCTACAATACTGACTCTACTGTATGAGACACCAGGCCTCTAAACTATATAACACTTTACTACACTATACAATACAACTTCTAGACTCTAATCTACTCCACTTGATTCCAATCTATAATACTCTAGTCAATGAAAATAGACTTTACGATACTCTACTCCAATGGACTGTATGACACTCCACATAACAACTCTTCACTTGCGACACTGGACTTTGTGATTTAAAACTTTTTTTAAACATTTTGAAAAAAACATTGAAACTTAATGAAAAATATAAAGGTTGAAGATGAGCTATATTTAGAAAAACACATTTTCCTCACACAAACTCAGTGTAAACTACACAAACTTTAGAAATTCAAAAGTGATAGTTATAACTTTCATTTACAATTTATCTATCACCTTCAAATTATTATAACTAGCAGACCTCAGTGCATACTCTATGAAGCTCGGTAACCAGACAACACTAACTATAACTTGCCACTCTACCATGCACTGTGTTCTCACAAATGATAATACTCGGCCACTGTACTGCACAACACTTCACTTGACAACACTGAACAATATGACACTCAACTCCACTGAACTCTACTTTATGCCACTATACTCTATAACATTCTGCTACACTCTATGCCACTCTACAACACTCTACTCGATGACACTCCACTCCAACATACTCTATTTCATGACACTCCAGCCACTGACATTTCACTGTACAAAACTCAGCTCTACTGCTTGATATGCCAGTACACTGTAGAACACACCACTCCCACCTACAATACTCCACTCGACTAAAAGACACACCATGCCACTTCACTGTATAGCACTTTAGTTCACTGTTCACTGCATCACTACACTCTACTCAATGCCACTCGATTCCACTCTACAATACTCCACTCCACCACACTAGACTCTACAACACTTTCCTTCAGTGTACCCTACTAAACTCCACTTTACGACACTCCAATCAAAAACACTTCAAACTGCAATTTGAAACACATTTTTATTAAAAAATAAAAACTGTTAACATATATGGAAACAACAAAGATTAAGGATACTTTCTAATTAGAAGTACCATATGGATTCTTTCTATACAAACACATCCTAAAATACACAAACATTGATAATTGTAAAGTTAGAATTAAAACTTCAATTTATAATTTAAGCGCCACCTTCAAATTAGTATAAGTAAAGCTCCTCGAAATAATCTTTTCACCTCACTCGGCACACTAGATTAACTATAACACATTTCTTTTCCATGCACTGTGTATGCCCTTGCATACTACATCACTTATAGCTTGTGTAAATTATGCTCAAATGTGAATTTACTTTGTCAAAATATGAAAGACAAGAGGAGTTTGGCAAAGCAGGAATAGTTTGTTGAAATAAACATTACAGCCGGCAGAACAGTTACAGAACCAGGATCTGAGGACTGTCTCAAGGTACAGTTGATCTAAGTGTTGCTTTATACATTTCTATGAGTACAATAAAACAATTACAGCATTCCTTTCAGGGTAAAGAATGTGAACAGTTGTCTTGGAGTCATAAATAAGGTCCTGATAAATGCAGGTGGGCCTCGATCTTGCGTGGACACAAGGACAGCCAGTGGATAACATTTCCATATGTCTGGCCTGAGGGGCAAGTGATCGCGGTGCGTTACTGTGCGTGCTGTGTTCTGATTTGCTGAGTGTTCCTAACTACATGTGGCATCTGACTTTATGGGGCCATTGTGGTGTTGCTGAGCCCATCCATGGAACCAATCTTGAGTTTTCTGTTCATGCATTTGTCTGCTGGCTACGTGCTGTCCCCCCTGTGACCTGCCAATCAGTAACCTCAGGCCTAGGACTCAGAGCCTGTCTGACAACATATTTTTGTGTTAGGGTTGACGGAGAGTTCATGGTGGGTGAATTCTGCAATAGTGGTGCAATTTCGTTTTTATGTATGAACTTATCATGGTGTATATATCGGCGTTAATTTTTCCAATATTAACATCCCCCCTCTAGCTGAGTTTTCAACTACACCATTTAACTCATACTTCATGACAGTCACATTATAGGGGACTTGTTGTCCTAGTTCTCTAGTTACCTATATTTTACCCAATTTGAGGACTGCATTTTTACAGCAGGAAACCCCCACTTGCTGGAAGCCACATAAAAACAATAATATTATCAAAATAGGCAACAATGATATGCACAGACTGGTCAGCCACTGGGAGAGCCAGGAGAACCAGTTTGTGAACCACTGCTGCTCCCTCCCTCCTCACGCATGTCTCTATGTAAATGTTGCAATGCTTGGATGCCAAGAGTCAGAGTGACGTTGTCCATGTCATTGCCTGGTATAAACATGCAGCAGGAGGCATCGATCTTGGTGCACACCCCTCCATTCATTGCGGCCTTTAAATCCAACACATATCAATGTTGCAACACCATGAGGTGGATGGCTCTCAGTTCTTGCTTGATCAAATTAAGGCTGAGCTCAGTGCTGTTCATCTTCTTGAGAATTTCCCACCTGTTTATCTGTAACCAGCAGGATTTCACTTTTGTCTGCACAGTGAAGAAGGATATGTGCCCTCCTGCTAATACTTGTGCAGCAGAGAACAGTCTGAATTGTTCTGAGATGACCTTGTACTGAGCCCAGACAAAATAATCAGCAGTTCTTTTATCTCAAGCTTGATGTAACAGAGTTGTCTTCTTTCTTAGAGGGTGTTGGTACAACTCTGACAGATCTTCTCCAACAATGACCAGGGTCTAGGTGTGTCTGGTGACGAGGGAGCAGAGTCCAAGCCATCCGGGGACGAGCTGGGTGTAGGGAAGCCTGATGCATTGCCATTAGATGTCCATTAGCATGGAGGTGCCCCATTGCATGTCTGGAATGTGCAGGATTGTGCCACCATTTCATTTGTTACCAATGGAATTGTTAGGGGTTGCCCCTTTCCTTCTATCCATGTATACCTATCTATCTCAGTATCCAAGATTTCCTGACATGGAATGTCTATGCTGTATTTGAACCCTTCCCTATGAGGTACATTTTCCTTTGTATCATCAAGGTGGCTGGCCCTACATTGGAACTCCACGTCTGGGGTCCATTTGTTATTAATGAAGACAGCCCCAAATACACTGAGGTCCATCCTGGGACCACTGATGGAATCAAGAGGGGATGTGTTTGTGGTATGGTGGCTTTGCCACCTCCAAGAACCTCTTTTCTGGACATTCTCAGAGCCAAACAGCATCCTCCCTCAAGGTGCCTTTCCTGCTTATTCTATCTAGCTCAGTTTGGATATCGCTAAGCACAGTGAAAAGGTACAGTGCTGTGGGATTGGCCTTGTATCAGGTCAGGTTCACTATTACTTTATGGAGTTCTACTCTGTTGGGATGTATCTTGGCCCTAATCATATATATGTATATGTGAAGAAGGCATTTTGCTTTTTCAGGGGCAACCTCTTTGGACAAGTAAAGCCTTTCTGTGCCTATTGCATGCAGTATCAGTGAACAGACGTAACATGGCCCGGCTGATATCTTGCAACCCACGGCAGTCACGTGCTGAAAGCATGTGTTGTGTAAGAAGGCACAGTGCAGTGCATGTGGAATGCTTGTGTTGGATGCAGTGTAATTATAGGTGACATGGGAGAGGCCCCTACGCAAGTTCTGTGATAATTTCTGAATGGGCTCCATTTGACTAGGCCATTCCTTGGAAATGGATGGATGCTGTAGCACCCCTAGTGAACTGAGGGTATATAAATGTACAACAGTAGACAACTTATAGGTCATTGTAGGTCTTGAGATGAATCCAGAGGAGATGTCTGTAGTCCTCTGGTGATGGGAGTTTCTTAGTTTTAACAGTTAGGAAAAGAATTCTCTTTTTTTTTTTTAAATAAACACAATTTTATTTGTTTTCAGCCTTAACTGTTCCAACATACAGTGTATAAATCAAGTAGCTCTGCATACAAAACAGAATTGTAAACAAGCGGTCTGCTTAACAGGTCTACATGTCAGAGTGTTCTTGTATTATTTACCATTGATGACGAACAACAAAACCCTTTCCCTAACCCCCTCCACCCCAACCCGCTTCCCTCAAATTAATTATATGAGTTAAGCCATATGGGTCACAATTAATATTGAGCTTTTCTGGAGTACATCTCCTTGTATGGAGGACGACGTATGTAATCTTCTTAAGAACACCATAGCAAGTCATATGCAGGGAAGGGGAGGATGAAAACGGTCAAAATATGTTCAAGCCTCAAGTTTTCTACACATACACTCCTCCAGCATCTTTTAAGGGACACTGTTTGCCTAAATGCTGTCAACCCTGTGTCTCATTCTATGCCCTAAAAGCTTCTACTAGTGTGTTCCACTTTAGAGATATTGGTTTTCTTCTCAGCCCTCTATATTCTTATCTTCTGAGAGCCAAACTTTCTGCCTGCCTCCAACGTAATATCTCTTCTCTCCATGAGAGGAGAGATGAGGCATGGGGAGACTTCCAGCACCTCGTCAGCTGTCGTTTTGCCAAGAGCATGGCCAAGTCCATGAAGCGTGAAAGTACCTTAGAGCTATGTTTTCTAGGGTGTAGTCCCAGGAGGAAATAAGCAGGCGTCAGTTTCACTGTCACCTCTGCAATCTCTGTCAAAGTGGCTCCTATTGCAGTCCAATACTGTGAGAGGGACAGACATGCCCAGATCACATGGAGAAGGTTGGCATTAGTGGTCTGACACTGAGGACATGGCACCGTTGTAGTCTGATAGATCCTATTGAGCCTATGAGGAGTGAGGTACGCTTAATGAAAAAGGTAAAATTGTATCAGCTTAAACCTAGTGTTGCAAGACACTTTTTTCCATATTGTAATAGGAAAGTTCACTCTGGCAGTAATGTCTCTACCTATATCACTTACCCACATGGCCCTCAGCATATCCCAGGGTGTATGGAGACGTGCTCAGACCCCGCGATATAAGCATCTAATAAGATGCCTACCATGTCCCATTGTGTGAACAGCCTGAAGGGTCTTGTGTGTTACTGGTTCAGTACCCTGTGGGGCCCAATGATTGCGTACATATGATAGTATTTTAGCCTGGGTTAAAAAGAGAGTCTACAATAAACACTGTATTTGCACAAAGACAGTAACATGCCATCTTCAAACAAGTCTCCTAAAGTAAGTAGACCCCGCTTTTCCCAAACCCTGAGCATAGCTGCCGTTATAGTTCCTGAGGGGTTAGGGAGCCCACATAATGGTGTGTAAGGCACATAGGGGGTTGCTGAGACTGTGTAAAGTGTAGTTAGCCTCCAATAAGCCAATGCCGTACGCAATTGCAAGGTAGCCCCGAGGGGTAATTTTGGGGACCAAGGACAGAGCAAATGGTAAATGGAGCCCTTCTTCCGCATTGCAGCTGTACAATTTATCTCTTCCAGATTATGGCCGGCTAGCCAGTAGGAGAGCCATTGAAGTTGGCCCGCAATACAGTAGGCCTTAAAGTTTGGAGCCCTCAAGCAACCCATTTCTGGGGGTAACTGTAGTTTCATCAGGCCAACTTGGCGATAACCCCTCCCCCATATTAAATCAATTAATAAGGAGTTCAATGTCTGAAATATGCAGGGAGGTTCCATAAGCGTCAATTTCACAAAATGGTATAAGACACAAGGTAACAGTACTATTTTCGCCAGTGCTACCTTCTGCACTACTGAAAGGGGTAGAGTGATCCAAAAGTCGGCTTCGGATAGGCGCAATGTCATAGTTTGGCTTAAATTACCTTCTAGTAAATCCGCTTGGTCCGGATATATGCGAATATCAAGGGACCGGAAAGAGACAGGTTATATTGCAATGGACATGGAACCGAATTGGACCGCAAGCTCCGAACAGGTGCCCCATGAGAAGTGTGCATATGATTTATCGGGATTAAATTTGATCCTGAAAGGAGTGGAAATCGAGCAAAAATCTGTGCCGTCCTCTCTGTGCCTTGCCTCAAATCCCTATAATAAAGTATCATATAATTTGCATAGAAGGAGCAAGCATGGGTATTGGGATTGTGCACAATTCCCTAATTATTTGCTCTGCGTGAAGGTGTTGGGCCAGGGGCTCCAATGCCAATACAAATAGGAGGAGGAACAGAGGACAACCCTGCCTAGCTACATGGTAAATGGGGTAAGAGGCGTATATATGCCCTGCCGTCTTGGCCTTGGCCCTGGCAGTCGGAGCCACGTACAAGAGCTTCACCCACCATATAAAATCTGGGGGTATGCCATAGCCTTCCAGAGATGCCAACAAATTTTGTCATTTGAGAATATCAAATGCTTGCCGCATATCTAAGGAGATGCAGCCGACATGCCGCTATTCGTGTTTCGTCTCATCCATCAACTGAAATAGGCGGCGGATAGTCATCGATGTACCACGGCATGCAACAAATCCACACTGGTCAGTGTGCAGTAGACGCAGGAGTAGTGTGAGTAATCTGCACGCTAACACGTTACTGAGGAGTTTATACTCTGTATTTAGAATAGACAGGGGTCTATAAGAGGACATCTGTGTCGCAGGTCTATCCGGTTTAACAAGTGAGGTCACCACTGCTTCTGAAGTTGCAGCTGGAAGCATTCCTTATTTGAGAGACCTCATATAACTTCTCTAGGAGGGGAAGCAGGCGATTGGCGTATGTGGCATAAAATTCCACCGGCAATCCATCAGAGCGGGGGGTTTATTATGTGCCATCTCTTTCAATGCCTCGTGAATCTCAGGGGTTGTAATTGGAGCTCGCAGCAACTCTCTTTCTAATGCTGTTGCCTGTGGAAGCAGATGTTGGTGCAGAAACATGTGTATGGAGTGATGGTCTACAGGCAGAGGTGCGGCGTATAAATCAGCGTAGTATAGACGAAAGGCATTGTTGATGCTAGTTTGATTATTTACTATACCCAACTGTGGAGATTATACCATTGATGTAGGCGTGGGAAATTGCTGTGGCCTGATTAGTTTGGCAAGAAGGGTGCCCGGTTTGCCCACCTCAACATGTGTCCTTTGGGTGTAAGATCTGTAATCTACCACTTGCAAGCGCTCTAGGAGTTCAGCATGACGGATCTGTGCTGTTTGTAATTGCGCTATCTTGGTGTCATCTAGGGTCATCTCTTGTTATAGAGCGCCCAGATTATTTTCTAGGCGTGTGGGGTCTTTTAGATTTTCGATCCGTGCTCCCACCCGCACAGAAATGGAGGATCCTCTTATTATCACTTTAAAAGCCTCCCATTCTATCAATGGGGAGGTGGCAGAGTCTGTGTTTTCTGAAAAATAAGTGCCTGTAGTAGTAGCTAGTGTATCCCTAAAGACTGTGTCTTCCAAGAGCGTGGGCTGTAGGTTCCATGTTGGTATCAGGGTGGATACTTGTCCCCAGTTCAGCTTGATCTCGAGCGGGTCACGGTCACACAACATCTTACCTAAATATGTGGCTCTGGGTTATATGGGATTGCACGCTGTATATATACAAGAATCGGTCTACGCAGGAATGGAGCATATGTGGGTAGGAAAGGAACATTCCTTTGTGTTCTCATTGTAGTTCCACCATACATCCAACAGGTCCCTCCCCTCAACTCAGTGTCGCAACGTTCTCGCCTGCGAACCTGTGCAGTGCCCAGAAGGGGCGGGTGTGAACGGTCTAGGAGAAAATCCAGTACTTCATTTGAACCCCCCCTCAATACCCAAGGGAGGTGAGCCAAGTCCGATAACATGGTAGATAATCGTGCATAGAAAGCATCTTGTTTTTGGTGTGGCACAAAAAAAAAAACCTAGTACTATCTGCTCTCCATCCAACAGTCCCTCGAGTAGTACATATCTTCCTTGTGAATTTTTGTATCTTGGACTGAAAACGGAATTCCCACCCTTATCCATATGGCTGCTCCCTAAGCATACGCAGAGAAGGAGGTGTGGGACAATTGTCCGTGCCACTTGCGCTGTAGTTTTAGGGCTTCTGGTGTAGTAAGGTGTGTTTCTTGTAGGACGCCAAGATAAGCGTGGTCTCTGTGCAGTTGTGCCAGTACCCTGTGTCGTTTATAGAGTGTTCTCAGTCCTCTAATATTCCAAGTAATTATATTGCATGATTTAGTAATCATGACCATTGCCATTAATGTAAGGAGTGTCAAACAATTTCAACCCCATGGCCCTACTGCGTTCCCCCTGTGATTCAGTGATGATAGAAGCATTCCAAAAACAAGCAACAACCCTACCCAATACGCGGTCCAGCATGGACAACTGTGCTTGACCAATCCAAGTAATATAACAAACTGCATACACATAAAGATAGCAAGACTTACGCTAGTGGGGTATCGTGGCTCATACGCCAAACTATACATTTGTGCCCCAAACAGGATGCAGGTCTCATCAGTAATTACCTACTCACATAGGTATCCCCAACATCAAGCTAATAATAAAAGGATATTACACATGGGTGATGAAGTGTCCATGTAGACTACTTAGCTGACTTTTGGCATCGCCCACAGTTAGGTTTATTACTGCAATGTTCTCAAAACTTGAGATCCATTACAACACCATATCCAGCAGTGGTAGCAATTTCTTCTTAGTTCTTAGCCCTTCTTTATCCAGCTGAGCCCATGGCACATAAATGGTCCCTGATGTGCACTTTTGCAGTTGTGGGTACATTTTGGTTATGGGTAGCTCCACTGGTCTCTCCATAACATAGCGTTCCCATCTTCTTAAACAATACTGAATGTAGGCGAAGTTCCACTTGAGATCGCCCCTCCATACCGAATGCAGTATTCCACAACAGCCACATCCTCTGGTTTGAAGGATCCCTCTGCCGGCCAGGGTCTATCATCTCTTTCCTTGCTCCAGCTGGCTAACAGGTGACAAAATGGTTGCACAAAGATATTGCCTTCCTCTTGAGCCACTACCTTTCTGGGGTTAGTTTGTCTAACCTGCACGTTTGGGAGGAGCAGCAGACATCTTTGTCGCTACTCCCCTCATGCGCACGCAAAGATGCCATGTTGGTTCTCCTGCGTCTAAGTTGAGTTTGCACCAAGCTACCTTGGTGTCTTATTTACTGGTCAGCCCTTCGCCTACATTGATGGTCTGGTGAGGCCCGAGACCCAGCTCTTCTCTAGTTCTACCTCAGACTCTCCCCCAAATGGTGCTCTGTACCTACCCCTGCTCTCCTCAGGTGAAGGTCATGTCGCTCTACTTTCTCGTTGTACTTCTAGGGTATGAGCTCTCTCTCTTTCCCGCCACCTTTCCTTTAAATCCCACTTAGATTGTCTCTTTCAATCTGAGCTATGCGCTGTTCTTTTAGGTCGCGGCTTGCCCTGAAATTTGCTTTCTGTTTTTTCTTCAGCTGTCTGAGCAAACACTATGGCTTCCCTTTCGCCAGCAGATCCTGGAGAACTGGGACCCCTTTCCTCTCTCCCACTACAGGTATCACTATCCAGAACCGCTATGAATCTTTCTGTCACTCAAGTGTGTTCACCGGAACAATTGAGAGTGCATGTTCTATATGCCACTGAGGTTTGTTGGGCTGAACGCAACGGAAAGGGGACTGAACTTAGAGGAGCTCTAGCTCTGGAGTCAAGCTGGGAGTGCCTGTTGGCCTGTTAGTCTGTCATGCCTGGACCTAACAGTTTGCTATTCAGCAGGAGATCCTCCAGCTCCCTCGACCAGCATGGGAGGTGCCGATGTCTTGCTTGCTGATTGTGAAATAGGTTTATTGGTCTGGGCTTTCTCAAAGATGGCCCATAGTTCTAATAGTGCTTCTCTCCTGTCCTTCCTTTGTGCTACGTAATGTGTGTTCTCATGTGTTCAATTATATTAGTGTTAAAAGCTCCCTCCTTTGGCCAATGAAGGGTGTGTGGCTTAGTGTGTGCGTGCCATCTGTGGCAGAACGTGTTATGTTCTTTAAGCTTGTGTGAGAACCTGGTTTCCATATTTTTTTAGTGGAGACTCCATGATAAGTTGGCCAAATTACAGGGGACATTTCTAGCTTCTCTGATTTTAGGGAATCTTCAGTTTGACTCTTGTAGTGGGAAAATACAGACACCGGGATTGTTATTTCTATTCTGGTACTGTGGAAATTTATACATGGAGATTGCTAGTTCTAACTACTTTACTATGAGCTCAGAGTTATTTACAGATACATCAACATGAACATTTCACAAACACAAATGGCAATTCATAATAAAGTGCAATTGTTAGTTCAAATGACATGGAATCTGGAATCAAAATAGCAAACTTTACTTAGATATCAAATAGTGATTGTGAGAAATAGCAACACCTTCATGTAGCACGAGTCATTGACAAACTCAACATTCAAGACAAAACACAGTTAGATTAATTTACAAGCATCAAAATATCAAAGATACATCAATTTTCAAAAAGACAGAGAAAAAATTATCACACTGTCAAAAATACCTTAGCTCGCTCCTGGCACATGCTACCCTGTGACCAGGAGAAGCTCTGCGCAGTACACAAACTAAGTGAGCCTGATAGTCTGTCAATATCGACTCTGGGACAAAGATAATAACAATTTATGCAGAGAAAAAGGAATAACTCAACAACCACAGGCCCTTCTTGTCCAAACACAAGTTACACCTAGGAGGTCATTATGACACTGGCGGTAAATGCCACTTACTGCCGCGGGGACCACTGCCAACATACCGCCGTGGAGGCGAACATTCGTTCGCCGAATTATAACACACACAGACCAATCCGACAGAATACTGCCACATACACGAATCCGCCAGCCCAGAGGTCAGTGATATAGTGGCGGTACCAACACCCATACCATTATGCCAACAAAACTACGCCCACCACATTATGACCCACAAATCACCACAGCGGACATTTAATGGCGGTAAACCATTTGTGGTACACACCGGCGTCTCAAAATGGACACCCATGTACGAAACTACACAACATTGGCCAATACCAAATACACACAGCTGACACTCATACACACACCACACCCACCCACAGCACTATAAAACACCCACATTACCCAAAACCCTTTACGAATAAAATTATTGCCACCAGACTGACACCAAGACCACTGTGACAACTAGACACACACACCACATATACCCATACATCCCTCACGCACCCTACTTCCCACAGCCAACCACAGTACCTAACACCCACAAACTTACACACACCACACAACACCCATGTCCCCACAAAGGCACCCCCGTTTCACAGATGAGGAGTTGCGGGTCATGGTGGAGGAAATGGTCAGGGTAGAGCCACAGCTGTTTGGAGCACAGGTACAGCAAATATCCATTGCCAGGAAGATGGAGCTATGGCAGAGAATCACAGACAGGGTGACCGCCGTGGGACAGCATCCAAGAACAAGGGACAACATCAGGAAGAGGTGGAACAACTCACGGGGAAGGCACGTTCTGTGGCAACAAGGTACCAGCACGCCATACAGAGGACTGGGAGTGGACCCCCACCTCCTCCTAACAACTCACAGCATGGGAAGAGCAAGTCTTGGCATTACTGCATCCTGAGGGACTCACTGGAGTTGCCTGAGGACTGGACAGTGGTGAGTCAAAATGTACTACTTATCACCCCCATACCTGCATGCCATCTCACACCCTCACCCTCACTCCCATCACTTCACCCCACACACTGCACCTACACATATGAGTAACCCCAATGCCAAGCCCTGCATGCTATACCAATGCATGGACAGCCCTTTCAGCCCTGCATGGACACCCATTACAAAAGCATGCACAGCATGGAGAACTAACAATCCCACAAAACATCACCAGGCACAATCCAAGGTGGCAGGGCAACATCAACTATAGAGGGGAAGCAGGGGATGTAGAACATGTCAGAGACATGAAGCATAATACATCACTTACATCCCCACAGGTGCCCCAGCCATTCTCAGTAAAGAAGAGGTGCCACACCAAATCAGTCCCCCAACAGAAGATGCCCATAGTGATGACAGTAACTCTGGATCTGGATGAACTGCCTGGGCCATCAGGGATCACTGGCCAGTCGGTCCCCCCAGCCCACTCACAGTCAACCACAGAGCCTCCCCCTTCAGTATCCAATACCACAGCACCCACCCAGCGTCCAGACACCTCTGTCCCCAGGACACGTCATTCAGAAGTGTGCTTACCTGTACAGGGACCCCAGTCCACACCTCACTCCCAAGACAATCAGGGACCTGGAGTCAGTGGGCACACTGTTCAGGGGACAGAGGCACAGGGCAACAGGGACACTGGGAAGACCACTGTGCACCAGGGGGAGGACAGGTCTGGGGAACCGACTCTCCAAGAGGCACTCACCAAGATCCTGGGGGCCTACCAACAATCCCAGGACACGATGGGCCAGATCCTGAACAACATGCAGAAGAACAAGCTGCTGCAGGAGGTACACCATCAGAAGATCAGGGAGGACTTGCAAGCTATCAACACCACCATGATCTGTAGAGCAGGGGTCCTGGCAAACATGGCCAACATCATGAGGGAATGGACAGCACACCAGCGGACCCCTACCACTAGCCAGTCTCTTGATCAGCCCTCCCTGTAGCTAGTGGTCAGGAGGCTCTGCCACAGGACCCACAGGCCACCAGCACTCCTCCCCCTGCAGAAGATGAACCACCCTGCAAACATTCCCTGTGACCCAGACTGAAGCCAGAGACACTTGCCAAGACCAAGACCACGACCACCACCAAGAAATAAGACTCTCAATAAGACTCTCCTGATTGTCCCCCTTGTGTCCCACCCTGTCACCTTTTCCACTTTGAACTGCCTTTGCTGCCATTCCTATGGCCCCCTTGGACACTGGACCTGTGCTACAAACAGACTGGAACAATACCCTGAACTTTCTACCATCACCCCATTCCATTGCACTTTTCAGTCAATTATTTGCACTACAATAAACACCCTTGAAGACAACTTGAGTGACACTGTTTTATGTGTTGAAAATGTGCATTTATGGGAACAGTCAAATCTAGTGCAAATGAGCTGAACACTGTGATATCATGCAAATAATGAGCTGCAGCTGTCTGCAGTAAACACATCAGGACACTGTTGTCATATCACCAACAACTGTAAAAAGACAAGCCAAAGGTGACAGTAAGTTGAGATGTGAAGGAAGTGATTGCCTTCATGCTACAGCCACACAGAAAACATCAATAGTCAGAGTAATGGTCAGTTTCACTGTCTCACCTGTGTGTCATTGGAAGTATTGACGTATAACTGATGTTATATTGTCCTCTTCCACATCCTCTGCCTCATAATCCTCACTGTCCTCAGGGTCCACTGCTGCCACAGAGGCATCTCCAGTCTTCTCTTCCTGCAGAAAAGGCACATGTTGTCTGAGGGCCAAGTTGTGCAACATGCAGCATGCCACTACTATCTGCCAGACCTTCTCGGCTGAGTAGCACAAGGATCCACCTGTCAGATGCAGGGATCTGAAACTGGCCTTCAGGATGCTGAAGGTCCTCTCAATTATTCTCTTAGTTCGCCCATGTGCATCATTATAACAGTTCTCAGCCCCTGTCCTGGCATTCCTCACAGGAGTCATAAGCCACAATAGGTTTGGGTAGCCAGAGTCACCTGCAAGTATTGAGGGACAAAGTTTAGCCTTACACAATGCAATAGGGATAACACTTTAAGGCATACACTGACATGCAGTGGATGGGGACTCAGGCTCACCTATGAGCCACACCCTGTGTCTCTGCAATTGGGCCATCACATTTGGGACGCTATTATTCCTCAGAACGAAGGTGTCATGCACCGACCCAGGATACTTGACAGTAACGTGAGAGATGTACTGGTCCACCAGGCACACCATTTGCAAATTGAGTGGAAACTCTTCAGATTCTTGAACACATGTTCATTCTGGGGGGAGAGGGATGAACGCAATATGTGTACCGTCCATCGCCCCAATAATATTGGGAATATGTCCCATTGCATAGAATCCCGCTTTCACAGTGGCAGAATCTTCCACCTGGGGGAAAGAAATGTAGCTGCACATGTGTTTCACCAGGGCAGACAATACCCTTGTCAGCATAATAGAGAACATTGGCTGTGACATTCCTGCTGCCAAGCCCACTGTCACCTGGAAAGAATCAGTTGCCAGGAAATGGAGCACTGATAGAACCTGCACAAGAGGGGTGATCCCAGTGGGATGACAGATAGCTGATATGTGGTCAGGCACCAATTGGGCACACAGCTCTGTGATTGTGGCCCTGTCCAGTCTATAGGTGAGTATAATGTGCCTGTCCTCCAGTGTAGCCAAGTCCACAAGGGGTCTGTCCAATGGGGTTTCTCTCCTCCTCCTATTCATCCACAGTGGTAGGTATCTAAGGGACATAAGAGTGAGTAGGCTGTCACAATTTGTGCAATGAAACCACCACTACAGTGTGCATACAACATTAATGTGATGTGACAGTGGGAATGGCAATGTATGTGCAAATTCCAGACATGACGCAGCTGTGGAAGATCGGTATGTAGTCCACCACCATGAAATGGCGACTGCCTGTCCTGTATCTAGGGACAGGTGGAAGTGAGGTAACTACCCCGATGTTGGGTGTCGTGCGGAAGGCGGTCTTGCACAGCCAGGCAATTCCTTAATGGCTAATATGGGGCTCTGTGAAGTACAGTGGCCAATGGGGATCAGCAGCGGCAGTGACGGTGTACACTGCCACAGATGTGTCCGTCATTGTCTGTCTATAACCTCACTTGATTCCTGACTTTGCACAGGACAACACCAACACTGCATGTGCTGCTTTGACCTGTGTCTGGAACCTCCCATGGCCCTTGTGACTGGGGAAAGGGCCCCTGCATTCACTTCGATGGAGTTGGAGCTCTTGGTAGATGGGGTCCTGCCTCAGTATGGACAGTTGTAGGGCCTTCAGACCAACAGGTGAGTACACGTTGGCCACAATGCATGTGGGAGGGTTGCATGGAGATGTGTGTGCAGGCTTCGTGTCAAATGTGGGGTGATATGTCTGGTGATAGTGTACATGGTGGGGGCCCTGGGCGATGTGTGTGCCGAAGGAGTTGGAAACAGGATTTGTGGGCCATATGTGTGACAGGCTGGATTGTATGTGTAATGCTGTCATCCTGTCTGTATCCCCTCTGAAGGTCAGTGCCCATCAAAAGAAGGGATTGTAGCGTGCCATCGCCAAGGATGTGCAGACCCTGGGGGTCTATAGCAGGCAGAGCACCCACTGCAGGAAATGGTGGAAGGACCTGAGATGCTGGGCACGGAAGACCACAGAGGCCCAGCTGGGGATGGCCTCCCAATGAGGAAGGGGTGCCCGTCGGAACCTGACCCCCCCCCCGGTGGCCCGCATACTTGCGGTGGCCTTCCCAGAGCTAAATGGGCGCTTGAGGGCATCACAGCAGCCACAAGGGGGTGAGTACAGTGGGTCTAACCACAATAATTGGTAGGTGGCATGGGATCCAGGTAGTGGGTTTGAGTTAGTGGGTGCCCCTAAATGCCAGGTCAGAGTTTGCAGCATGATCCAGCTCAAGGGTAATGGGTGTCTTGCAAATTCAGGCAACCTCGCTCGGTTGCATTCCATGTCAGTCGGGCTTTGTGCGTCCCAGGAGGGGTGCAGTTGGCAGTGGTTGGCCCTCATTGTACTGTGGCATCTAGCCAATTGAATGTCAGTGCAATGCATAGTGCTCATTCCTGATCCCTGTGTGTGACAGTACAGTGTATGCCAACTGGGGTATTGGTGCTGTAATTTACTCAGTGCTCCCTTTCTCTCCCTCACCCCCTTTTCCTTCTGTCATCCTGTTCATGTTTGCATTAGCATCATCTGGCAGAGGAGCAGGGTCACCGGCGACAGGGGGAGCTGCATCCCACAGGACCCAGTCCACCGACGCCGAGGGAACCAGTGGGAAGGAGGGCGAGGGCAGCACCACAGCGGAGACAGGAGGTAACAACACAGACTCTGATTGCTTTTCCAATGGAAGCTCCCTGTTGGTAGCTGCCACCTCTATGACCACCCCAGCTGCAGGTACAACCGCCACCCCCTGTACCAGCACCGCCCTCCCAGCAGCCCCTCATGGAGTAGCCCATGGCCACTCACCCAGGAGGGTGGGTATCTCCTTTGCTTCAGGCACCTCAGGTCCTGCCCCAGTGAGCACTGCTGCGCTGAGTGAGGAGGCTATTGACCTTCTGAGATACATCTCTGTAGGGCAGTCAACCATTGTGAATGCCGTCCAGGGGCTGGCAGCCCAGATGCAGCAATCTAATGCATTCCTTGAGGGCAACTACAGTGGATTGGCAGTCCAACAGAGATCAATTCAGGCTCTGGCCTCCTCTCTGATGGCAGCCATTCTCCCTGTTTCTACTGCCCCCCCTCCAAATACCACTTCCCAGTACCAGACTCCTCAACCCCGACCCATCCCATGCACACATACAGACGAGCATGCACACAAGACATCACACATGAGTGGCACAGTCAACCACTGGCACCACACTTCAGTCAACAAGCACTCACACAAACACCAGAGAGTTGCACACACATCCACATTCACTGCCTCCACTGTCTCCCCCTCCTCTCTCACAGTCATGTCCACACTCACACCTGCACGCACTGCTTCAACTGCCACCACCAGCATCACCAGTCCAAGCAGCACACACACATCACTAACAGACACCTTCACAACATCCATCCATGCATCCCCTGTGTCCTCTCCGACCCTGTCTGTCCCCCCTCCTAAAGGACACAAATGCAGGTACTCAGACACCCAACAGCCATCCACCTCACATCAGCACACTGTCCATGTGTGAGAAAGTGGCCTCTTTCTAGCCTTGTTACCCCCACTTTTGGCCTGTTTGTGAGTGTATGTCAGGGTGTTTTCACTGTCTCACTGGGATCCTGCTAGCCAGGGCCCAGTGCTCATAGTGAAAACCCTATGTTTTCAGTATGTTTGTTATGTGTCACTGGGACCCTGCTAGTCAGGACCCCAGTGCTCATAAGTTTGTGGCCTATATGTATGTGTTCCCTGTGTAGTGCCTAACTGTCTCACTGAGGCTCTGCTAACCAGAACCTCAGTGGTTATGCTCTCTCATTTCTTTCTAAATTGTCACTAACAGGCTACTGACCAATTTTACCAATTTACATTGGCTTACTGGAACACCCTTATAATTCCCTAGTATATGGTACTGAGGTACCCAGGGTATTGGGGTTCCAGGAGATCCCTATGGGATGCAGCATTTCTTTTGCCACCCATAGGGAGCTCTGACAATTCTTACACAGGCCTGCCACTGCAGCCTGAGTGAAATAACGTCCACGTTATTTCACAGCCATTTTACACTGCACTTAAGTAACTTATAAGTCACCTATATGTCTAACCTTTACCTGGTAAAGGTTAGGTGCAAAGTTACTTAGTGTGAGGGCACCCTGGCACTAGCCAAGGTGCCCCCACATTGTTCAGGGCCAATTTCCCTGACTTTGTGAGTGCGGGGACACCATTACACGCGTGCACTACATATAGGTCACTACCTATATGTAGCTTCACAATGGTAACTCCGAATATGGCCATGTAACATGTCTATGATCATGGAATTGCCCCCTCTATGCCATCCTGGCATAGTTGGCACAATCCCATGATCCCAGTGGTCTGTAGCACAGACCCTGGTACTGCCAAACTGCCCTTCCTGGGGTTTCACTGCAGCTGCTGCTGCTGCTGCTGCCAACCCCTCAGACAGGCATCTGCCCTCCTGGGGTCCAGCCAGGCCTGGCCCAGGATGGCAGAACAAAGAACTTCCTCTGAGAGAGGGTGTGACACCCTCTCCCTTTGGAAAATGGTGTGAAGGCAGGGGAGGAGTAGCCTCCCCCAGCCTCTGGAAATGCTTTCTTGGGCACAGATGTGCCCAATTCTGCATAAGCCAGTCTACACCGGTTCAGGGGACCCCTTAGCCCTGTTCTGGCGCGAAACTGGACAAAGGAAAGGGGAGTGACCACTCCCCTGACCTGCACCTCCCCTGGGAGGTGTCCAGAGCTCCTCCAGTGTGCTCCAGACCTCTGCCATCTTGGAAACAGAGGTGCTGCTGGCACACTGGACTGCTCTGAGTGGCCAGTGCCACCAGGTGACGTCAGAGACTCCTTGTGATATGCTCCTTCAGGTGTTGCTAGCCTATCCTCTCTCCTAAGTAGCCAAACCCTCTTTTCTGGCTATTTAGGGTCTCTGTCTCTGGGGAAACTTTAGATAACGAATGCAAGAGCTCAGCCGAGTTCCTCTGCATCTCTCTCGTCACCTTCTGCCAAGGAATCGACTGCTGACCGCGCTGGAAGCCTGCAAAACTGCAACATAGTAGCAAAGACGACTACTGCAACTCTGTAACGCTGATCCTGCCGCCTTCTCGACTGTTTTCCTGGTGGTGCATGCTGTGGGGGTAGTCTGCCTCCTCTCTGCACTAGAAGCTCCGAAGAAATCTCCTGTGGGTCGACGGAATCTTCCCCCTGCAACCGCAGGCACCAAAAAGCTGCATTACCGGTCCCTTGGGTCTCCTCTCAGCACGACGAGCGAGGTCCCTCGAATCCAGCAACTCTGTCCAAGTGACTCCCACAGTCCAGTGACTCTTCAGTCCAAGTTTGGTGGAGGTAAGTCCTTGCCTCACCTCGCTAGACTGCATTGCTGGGAACCGCGACTTTTGCAGCTACTCCGGCCTCCGTGCACTTCCGGCGGAAATCCTTTGTGCACAGTCCAGCCTTGGTCCACGGCACTCTAACCTGCATTGCACGACCTCCTAAGTTGTTCTCGGGCGACGTGGGACTTCTTTGTGCGACTTGGGTGAGCACTGTTTCACGCATCCTCGTAGTGCCTGTTTCTGGCACTTCTCCGGGTGCTACCTGCTGCTAAGAGGGCTCCTTGTCTTGCTCGACGTCCCCTCTCTCTCCTGGTCCAATTTGCGACCTCCTGGTCCCTCCTGGGCCACAGCAGCATCCAAAAACGCTAACTGCATGATTTGCAGCTAGCAAGGCTTGTTGGCGTTCTTTTGGCGGGAAAACACTTCTGCACGACTCTACAAGGCGAGAGGGATCCGTCCTCCAAAGGGGAAGTCTCTAGCCCTTTGCGTTCCTGCAGAAACCACAGCTTCCTCTGTCCAGTAGAAGCTTCTTTGCACCCGCAGCTGGCATTTCCTGGGCAACTGCCCATCTCCGACTTGCTTGTGACTTTTGGACTTGGTCCCCTTGTTCCACAGGTACCGTAGATTGGAAATCCACAGTTGTTGCATTGTTGGTTTGTGTCTTTCCTGCATTATTCCTCTAACACGACTTCTTTGTCCTTAGGGGAACTTTAGTGCACTTTGCACTCACTTTTCAGGGTCTTGGGGAGGGTTATTTTTCTAACTCTCACTACAGTATTTTCTAATAGTCCCAGCGACCCTCTACAAGGTCACATAGTTTTGGGGTCCATTCGTGGTTGGCATTCCACTTTTGGAGTATATGGTTTGTGTTGCCCCTATCCCTATGTTTCCCCATTGCATCCTATTGTAACTATACATTGTTTGCACTGTTTTCTAAGACTATACTGCATATTTTTGCTATTGTGTATATATATCTTGTGAATATTTCCTATCCTCTCACTGAGGGTACACTCTAAGATACTTTGGCATATTGTCATAAAAATAAAGTACCTTTATTTTTAGTATAACTGTGTGTTGTGTTTTCTTATGATATTGTGCATATGACACTAAGTGGTACTGTAGTGGCTTCACACGTCTCCTAGTTCAGCCTAAGCTGCTCTGCTAAGCTACCATTATCTATCAGCCTAAGCTGCTAGACACCCTATACACTAATAAGGGATAACTGGGCCTGGTGCAAGGTGCAAGTACCCCTTGGTACTCACTACAAGCCAGTCCAGCCTCCTACATTGGTTGTGCAGCGGTGGGATAAGTGCTTTGAGACTACTTACCACTCTTGTCATTGTACTTTTCATAAGAGAAATATATACAAAACAAGTTCAGTGTATATACACATAGCCAAAAAGTTTTGCATTTCCTCTTTTCACTCTTTTCTAAGTGCTGAAAAGTACTTCTAAACTTTCTAAAAAGTTCTAAAAAGTTTTAAAAGTTTTTTTTCTCTGTCTTTCTAAAAGCTCTGACAAACTTTTTTCTCTTTTTCTATCACTTTAACTCTCTCTAAAAATGTCTGGCACAGGCCAAAATGTTGACCTGTCTAAGATTGCATATGATCACCTTAGCTGGAAAGGAGCAAGGAGTCTCTGCATAGAGAGAGGTTTGAGTGTAGGGAAGAATCCTTCCTTGGAACTGTTACTTAATATGCTTAGAGAACAGGATAAGGCTAAAAGTGCCCCATCTTTTGAAAAAGTAGCTAATGGTTCTCAATCTGATCCAGGGACTCCCCCAGGAAAAGGTTCAGGAAATTAACTTCTTAGCCTTCCCATTACAAGACAGTCTAGCATAGTTGGTACTGAGGTGGAGTCACATCATACAGATGATGTGCTCTCACATTAAACTGTCAGCCAAGCTGTTAGGGTGCCCTCTGTAAGGGACAGGTCTCCTTCTGTTCATTCCCATCATACCTCTGTATCTAGAAATGTCCCTCCCACCAACCCTGATGACAGATTGTTAGAAAGGGAACTCAATAAGTTGAGGGTGGAACAAACCAGACTGAAGCTTAAAAAGCAACAGCTGGATTTGGATAGACAGTCTTTAGAATTAGAGAAGGAAAGACAGAAGTTGGGTTTAGAAACCCATGGTGGCAGCAGCAGTATTCCCCATAGTCATCCTGCAAAAGAGCATGATTCCAGGAATCTGCACAAGATAGTTCCCCCTTATAAGGAGGGGGATGACATTAACAAGTGGTTTGCTGCACTTGAGAGGGCCTGTGTTGTACAGGATGTCCCTCAAAGGCAGTGGGCTGCTATCCTATGGCTATCATTTAGTGGAAAAGGTAGGGATAGGCTCCTTACTGTGAAAGAAAGTGATGCCAATAATTTTAAGGTAGTTAAGAATGCACTCCTGGATGGTTATGGCTTAACCACTGAACAGTACAGGATAAAGTTCAGAGAGACCAAAAAGGAGTCTTCACAAGACTGGGTTGATTTCATTGACCATTCAGTGAAGGCCTTGGAGGGGTGGTTACATGGCAGTAAAGTTACTGATTATGACAGCCTGTATAACTTGATCCTGAGAGAGCATATTCTTAATAATTGTGTGTCTGATTTGTTGCACCAGTACTTGGTGGACTCTGATCTGACCTCTCCCCAAGAATTGGGAAAGAAGGCAGACAAATGGGTCAGAACAAGAGTGAACAGAAAAGTTCATACAGGGGGTGACAAAGAGAACAAGAAGAAGAAAGATGGTGAAAAATCTCAAGATAAGCATGGGGATAAGGGTAAAACCAAAGATCCCACTTCAAATCTTAAACACTCTTCAGTGGGTGGGGATAAAACTAATTCTTCCTCTTCTTCTCAACCAACACAATTTAAAAAGCCTTGGTGCTTTGTGTGTAAAAATAGAGGCCATAGGCCAGGGGATAAGTCCTGTCCAGGTAAACCCCCTGAGCCTACCACCACTAATACATCAAGCTCTAGTGCCCCTAGCAGTAGTGGTACTAGTGGTGGGACTGCTGGCAACAGTCAAGTTAAGGGTGTAGTTGGGTTCACTTTTGGGTCCATAGTAGAAACTGGGGTAGTCAGTCCCAAGACAGTTTCTGTCACACCTAGTGGCATTGGCCTTGCCACACTGGCTGCTTGTCCCCTTACAATGGATACGTACAGGCAGACAGTTTCAATAAATGGTGTTGAGGCCTTGGCCTACAGGGACACAGGTGCCAGTATCACTTTGGTGACTGAAATCCTAGTGCACCCTGAACAACACATCAGTGGACAACAGTATAAGATTATTGATGTCCATAACTCCACTAAGTTTCTTCCCTTAGCTATAATTCAGTTTAGTTGGGGTGGAGTTACTGGCCCTAAGCAGGTGCTGGTATTACCTAGCTTACCTGTAGACTGTCTCTTAGGTAATGACCTAGAGGCCTCAGGTTGGGCTGATGTAGAGTTTTATGCCCATGCAGCCATGCTGGGCATCCCTGAGGAATTGTTCCCTCTCATTTCTACTGAAATGAAAAAGCAAAGGAGAGAAGGCCTGAAAACTCAGGATCCCTCTCCATCAACAGGTAAAAAGGGTATCACAGTATCCCCTAACCACCCTACCATTCAGGATACCATTCCTGTGGTGGGAGAAACCTCTCCTGGGGTGGCACCTGTTCCAAGGGAATCATCAGCTGGCAAAGCTGGACTCCCTGAGGTAGAAGTACCTCTCTGTGGGATAACTAACATTGGTGAGAAAAAGAGCACCATTTTAGTTAACATGGAGAATCCCTCCAACCCTCCCAGAGAAACTTTAGTGCAGAAACTCTGCACTGCCTCACAACACTTAGGACAGCATCCCTGCCCTAGTGTGGAGCTCATAGGACAGCATCCCTGCCCTGCTCCAACTCAAGAGAAACAGCATCCCTGTTCTCTCTTCCAGCCATATGGACAAAGTTTTTGCCCAGCTATGGCTTTTCTGAGACAGCATCCCTGTCTGGCATTTCCATCATTACAAATAGGTTCAGTGGACAATTCCCACTGCTCTAAACTAAAACTTACTGATAGAAACTCAAAATACATCTTCACATTGTTGCTTAGCTAAAAAACTTCAAACAGGGTGGTTTACATCCCCACAGGGAAGTAACCATAGAGTGGATGATAAAGGGAGTAACCAATCTATTGCAGAGCTACTCTCTACTTATCACCACTTAGACAATAAAGTCTCAACTGGCCAAGGTTAGCCTTATTGTCCTTCGTTTGGGGGGGGTTGTGTGAGAAAGTAGCCTCTTTCTAGCCTTGTTACCCCCACTTTTGGCCTGTTTGTGAGTGTATGTCAGGGTGTTTTCACTGTCTCACTGGGATCCTGCTAGCCAGGGCCCAGTGCTCATAGTGAAAACCCTATGTTTTCAGTATGTTTGTTATGTGTCACTGGGACCCTGCTAGTCAGGACCCCAGTGCTCATAAGTTTGTGGCCTATATGTATGTGTTCCCTGTGTAGTGCCTAACTGTCTCACTGAGGCTCTGCTAACCAGAACCTCAGTGGTTATGCTCTCTCATTTCTTTCTAAATTGTCACTAACAGGCTAGTGACCAATTTTACCAATTTACATTGGCTTACTGGAACACCCTTATAATTCCCTAGTATATGGTACTGAGGTACCCAGGGTATTGGGGTTCCAGGAGATCCCTATGGGCTGCAGCATTTCTTTTGCCACCCATAGGGAGCTCTGACAATTCTTACACAGGCCTGCCACTGCAGCCTGAGTGAAATAACGTCCACGTTATTTCACAGCCATTTTACACTGCACTTAAGTAACTTATAAGTCACCTATATGTCTAACCTTTACCTGGTAAAGGTTAGGTGCAAAGTTACTTAGTGTGAGGGCACCCTGGCACTAGCCAAGGTGCCCCCACATTGTTCAGGGCCAATTTCCCTGACTTTGTGAGTGCGGGGACACCATTACACGCGTGCACTACATATAGGTCACTACCTATATGTAGCTTCACAATGGTAACTCCGAATATGGCCATGTAACATGTCTATGATCATGGAATTGCCCCCTCTATGCCATCCTGGCATAGTTGGCACAATCCCATGATCCAGGTGGTCTGTAGCACAGACCCTGGTACTGCCAAACTGCCCTTCCTGGGGTTTCACTGCAGCTGCTGCTGCTGCCAACCCCTCAGACAGGCATCTGCCCTCCTGGGGTCCAGCCAGGCCTGGCCCAGGATGGCAGAACAAAGAACTTCCTCTGAGAGAGGGTGTGACACCCTCTCCCTTTGGAAAATGGTGTGAAGGCAGGGGAGGAGTAGCCTCCCCCAGCCTCTGGAAATGCTTTCTTGGGCACAGATGTGCCCAATTCTGCATAAGCCAGTCTACACCGGTTCAGGGGACCCCTTAGCCCTGCTCTGGCGCGAAACTGGACAAAGGAAAGGGGAGTGACCACTCCCCTGACCTGCACCTCCCCTGGGAGGTGTCCAGAGCTCCTCCAGTGTGCTCCAGACCTCTGCCATCTTGGAAACAGAGGTGCTGCTGGCACACTGGACTGCTCTGAGTGGCCAGTGCCACCAGGTGACGTCAGAGACTCCTTGTGATAGGCTCCTTCAGGTGTTGCTAGCCTATCCTCTCTCCTAAGTAGCCAAACCCTCTTTTCTGGCTATTTAGGGTCTCTGTCTCTGGGGAAACTTTAGATAACGAATGCAAGAGCTCAGCCGAGTTCCTCTGCATCTCTCTCTTCACCTTCTGCCAATGAATCGACTGCTGACCGCGCTGGAAGCCTGCAAAACTGCAACATAGTAGCAAAGACGACTACTGCAACTCTGTAACGCTGATCCTGCCGCCTTCTCGACTGTTTTCCTGGTGGTGCATGCTGTGGGGGTAGTGTGCCTCCTCTCTGCACTAGAAGCTCCGAAGAAATCTCCCGTGGGTCGACGGAATCTTCCCCCTGCAACCGCAGGCACCAAAAAGCTGCATTACCGGTCCCTTGGGTCTCCTCTCAGCACGACGAGCGAGGTCCCTCGAATCCAGCAACTCTGTCCAAGTGACTCCCACAGTCCAGTGACTCTTCAGTCCAAGTTTGGTGGAGGTAAGTCCTTGCCTCACCTCGCTAGACTGCATTGCTGGGAACCGCGACTTTTGCAGCTACTCCGGCCTCCGTGCACTTCCGGCGGAAATCCTTTGTGCACAGTCCAGCCTGGGTCCACGGCACTCTAACCTGCATTGCACGACCTCCTCAGTTGATCTCCGGCGACGTGGGACTTCTTTGTGCGACTTTGGGTGAGCACCATTTCACGCATCCTCGTAGTGCCTGTTTCTGGCACTTCTCTGGGTGCTACCTGCTGCTAAGAGGGCTCCTTGTCTTGCTCGATGTCCCCTCTCTCTCCTGGTCCAATTTGCGACCTCCTGGTCCCTTCTGGGCTACAGCAGCATCCAAAAATGCTAACCGCACGATTTGCAGCTAGCAAGGCTTGTTGGCGTTCCTTCGGTGGGAAAACACTTCTGCACGACTCTACAAGGCGAGTGGGATCCGTCCTCCAAAGGGGAAGTCTCTAGCCCTTTGCGTTCCTGCAGAAACTACAGCTTCCTCTGTCCAGTAGAAGCTTCTTTGCACCCGCAGCTGGCATTTCCTGGGCAACTGCCCATCTCCGACTTGCTTGTGACTTTTGGACTTGGTCTTCTTGTTCCACAGGTACCCTAGATTGGAAATCCACAGTTGTTGCATTGTTGGTTTGTGTCTTTCCTGCATTATTCCTCTAACACAACTTCTTTGTCCTTAGGGGAACTTTAGTGCACTTTGCACTCACTTTTCAGGGTCTTGGGGAGGGTTATTTTTCTAACTCTCACTATTTTCTAATAGTCCCAGCGACCCTCTACAAGGTCACATAGGTTTGGGGTCCATTCGTGGTTCGCATTCCACTTTTGGAGTATATGGTTTGTGTTGCCCCTATCCCTATGTTTCCCCATTGCATCCTATTGTAACTATACATTGTTTGCACTGTTTTCTAAGACTATACTGCATATTTTTGCTATTGTGTATATATATCTTGTGTATATTTCCTATGCTCTCACTGAGGGTACACTCTAAGATACTTTGGCATATTGTCATAAAAATAAAGTATCTTTATTTTTAGTATAACTGTGTGTTGTGTTTTCTTATGATATTGTGCATATGACACTAAGTGGTACTGTAGTGGCTTCACACGTCTCCTAGTTCAGCCTAAGCTGCTCTGCTAAGCTACCATTATCTATCAGCCTAAGCTGCTAGACACCCTATACACTAATAAGGGATAACTGGCCCTGGTGCAAGGTGCAAGTACCCCTTGGTACTCACTACAAGCCAGTCCAGCCTCCTACACCATGCACCTGCACCAGCAGACGTACTCCTCCATCAACCACTCCCTCAACCTCCACTCCCATCCCTCCTCCCTTATCCATCATCCCACCCCACTGTCCCTAAGAAGCTTTTTCTTGCCTAACTTGACCTTTTCCCTCCCCTTCCACCAACCCCCATCCTGCCCGTAAGAGCAGGGTCCTAATGACCCAGCCCAGCACCTCAATCAAACAGTCTATGGGGACAGGGGAGGCACCTCCTAGTCATGGAGGCAAGACCATGAAGGATCCCATTCCACCAACCAGGAAAGGGAAGGATCCCACTCCACCAGCCAGGAAATGAAAGGATCCCACTCCACCAGCCAGGAAAGGGAAGGATCCCACTCCACCAGCCAGGAGGGGTGAGGTTCCCACTCAACCACCAATGACAGAAAAGGTTCCCACTCAACCATCAATGACAGAAAAGGTGCCCACTCAACCACAAAAGACGGAAAAGGTTCCCACTCAACCACCAATGACAGAAAAGGTTCCCACTCTCCCACCAATGACAGAAGAGGTTCCCGCTCAACCACCAATAACAGAAGAGGTTCTCACTCAACCACCAATGACAGGCAAGAAACCCTCACGTCCAGCTAGGACACAGCAGCCCTCACCTCCAGCAGAGGCTGCCCAGGAGACTCTTCTCCCAGCTGAGGCAATGCAGCCCTCACCTCCAGCAGAGGCTGCCCAAGAGACTCCTCCCCAATAGAGACAATGGAGCCCTCACCTTCAGCAGAGGCTGCCCAAGAGGCACCTTCCCCAGCTGAGACACAGCAGCCCTCACCTCCAGCAGAGGCTGGCAGGGTACCACCTCCACCAGTTGTCATGGAGCCCTCACCTTCAGCTGAGACACAGCAGCCATCACCTCCAGCAGAGGGCATGTAGGCCACCCTCCAGGGACTGTTGTACAAGGATCCCCCTCCAGGATCAGTGGGCAAGTTCCCCACCTCAGAGACTGTGAGCTTGCACTTCCCAGCATTGGCAAAAGGGCATGTAGTCCCCACCAGGATCAGTGGCCAAGTTCCTCACCGCAGAGACTGTGAGCTTGCGCTCCCCAGCATTGGGAAATGGGCATGGAGCCCCCTCCAGGATAGGTGGGCAAGTTCCCCACCTCAGAGACTGTGACCTTCTACTCCCCAGCATTGGGAATTGGGCATGGAGCCCCCTCCAGAACCAGTTGACAAGTTACCGACTTCAGCTGAGGTGCCCCCCATTCTCCTTCCCACTGAGGTGCCTGTCTACTTCCATGATGTTGCCCCTGCAAGATTTGTGCGTAGTTAGTCAGGATCAAGTTGGGGCTTGGACCGCACCCTGTGGCCATGTGGGCCTTATGGACTTTGGACTGGGCATTGACCCTTTCTGGACAATTGTTTATGTATCTCTGTTCTAAAATTGGTTCACATAGTTGCTTTTGCTTTGCAATTACAATTTCAGTACTGCCGACCTCTAGTCCTTGTATTATTATGCCGTGTGTCCTGTGCCATTGGTTTACATCTGCAGCTGGTTGTGTGTATGGTGTGTGTGTGAATGGTGTGTGACGTTGTGTGTGTCACTCTCCTTTTCTTCCCTCCCTCCCTTGTGTGCTAGGCGGCTGTACTCTCCGTCGTCCTCTTCGTCTGTGTTGGTATTCCAGGTGGAGCAGGCGTGGAAGAGCATCAGGAAGACTTGAAGCTCTTGGCTGTCTATGGGAGTTATCACTGCCATGGTCCTAATTTGGCAGTAATTACCGCCAGCCTGTTGGCGATATTGCCACCACTTTAACAGTCACCGCCAATGTCATAATGACCACCTCTGTGTACTTTATCACTTCTAACCAGTGATAAACTGCTTGTGCTCTCTCTCTAAAACATGGTACAATTGGCATATACCTAATTGGCTTATTTAATTGACTTTTAAGTCCATTGTAAAGGGGTATACCATATCCCAAGGACCTGTAAATTAAATGCCATCTGTGGGCCTGCAGCACTTATTGTTCCACCCACCAAAGTAGCCCTCTTAAACATGTCCCAGGCCTGCTATTGCAGACTGAATGCAGTGTCACACTATTATGTTGATGTTGCACTTAAAACCCCTTGCCAAGCCTGAAACTCTACTTTTATTACATATGTCACCTCTAAGTTAGGCCCTAGGTAGACCAGAGGGCAGGGTGCTGTGTAATTAAGAGGTTGGACATGCACTTTTAAGTTTTACCTGTCCTGGTAGCGAAAACCTCCCAAATTATTTTTTTACTACATTGAGGCCTACCACATAGGCTAACACAGGGGATTCCAATAACATTTAATAAGCTGTAACTACTAAGTGAAAGGAGGTAGATATGTCATTTGTGGTACCTATTGAACGGTAATGATAAACTCTCTTTAATGGTAAAGTTGGATTTTTCATTACAATTTTAAAAATGCCACTTTTAGAAAGTTGGTATTTTTCTGCTCCTAGCCCTCTGTGACTGCAGTGTGTCTTAAGTCACATGACTGGGTGTAACAGATCATTAGAACTTTGTGAATTCCCTCCTGACACTAACACAATAGTGGGATTACCAGAACCTGGATGGCCCTTCAACTGGCAGGATGGGGGGAGACGAAGCTGAGCACACTCATACTTGCACCTGTACAGGTTGTGTCCTGTTTCTTCACAAAAGGCTTAACAACCCTGTACTGTCAGTGTAGACAGCTTAGAGCGGGGCACTGGAGGCAGGAAACTCCCAGAACTTCAGAGACCCTTTCCAGAATCTTCTCTCATCTTCTAGGAGTAGGGCACCAGGGTATAAAAAAAAGGGCTTTCAGGCCCACTCCTCAAAACATGCTCCCTCGTAAAACATATGGTAGAAGTCTGGGACCTCCTCGACTCCACAACCCCGGACTTCGCCTTCTTCATGGAGACCTGGATCACCCCTACAGCTGCCCCAGACATCGCCACGTCCATCACGGACAACTAAAAAATCATTCACAAGGACAGAGCCAATCGGCCTGGAGGAGGCATTGCCATAATCTACAAGAACAACCTCCATGAGCACCTACACTTCCAGATCCAGACCAACCCAAACACCTCCCTACATGGTACCCTCATCTACAGGCCACCCGGACCCGGACGCGGACCCCAGCTCTGCGAAGACATCGCTGACCACATCGCCCCCCAAGCACTCACCTCCTCCGACTACATCCTACTAGGCGAACTCAATTTCCACATTGACACCCTTGATGACCTCAATAACTCAAACCTCCTAGACAACCTCACAACTCTCAGCCTCAAACAACGTGTCAACGTCCCCACCCAGAGAGCCGGACACATTCTCAACCCTGTCTTCTCAGCAGGGGACAACATCACCATTTCCCACACCTCCGAAAGCCATTGGACTTGCCACAAGTGCATCCATTTTACCTACACAAAGAAAACCGCAAGCCACCACACCGCCCATCCCCACAGCAGATGCTGGGGCAAAGTCACAGAAGCACAGCTCACCAACGCTCTCTCTCATCTAATCCCTCCCACCGGATGCAACGAATGCTAACGAAGCCACAGCCAACCTACACCGATGGCTCTAAAACTGCCCGACCTCCTAGCTCCCCTAAGGAAATCAGCAGGGAATGGACATAGCAAAACACCCATGTGGTTTACGCCAGACCTACAGGAATACAGGTGTGCCTGCAGACGATTGGAACATAAAGGGAGGCTCAGCAAATCCACAGAAGAACGCACAGCCTCCAAAACAGCAGTCACCACTTACCACCAGAACATCAGAACTGCCAAAACAGCAGCCTTTCAAGTGTGCCTCAACACCAGCACTCACAATAGCAAAGAGCTCTTTGCCATCGTCAAAGAGTTCACATGCCCTGGGGCAGACACCTCATCAATCCCTCCCTCCAAATACCTCTGGAACGACCTCGCCACCTTCTTTCACGGTAAGATCCAGGACATCTACAAAGGTTTCAAGAACCAAAGCCTGCCAGCACCGCTCACCACAACGGACCTTGAACCCCTCCAGATATTGAATGCCTGGACCCCCATCACCATAGAGGACACCCAAAGACTGATGTACTCCATCTACTCGGGAGCACCCTCAGATGCATGCCTTTATCACATACTCAACAGCACCAGAGCTCTGCCGAACCATCAACCTGTCCTTTAAGACTGCCACAATCCCCTCAGGCTAGAAACACACCAAAATCAACCCACTATTCAAGAAACCCACCGCCGACTCTAGGGAGCTGAAGAACTACAGACCCATCTCTTTGATCCCTCTCCCAGCCAAAGTAACAGAGAAGGCCGTCAACCCGCAACTCACTGAGTCCCTCAAGACACACCGTCTCCTGGACCCTTCCCAGTCCAGCTTCAGAAGCAACCACAGCACTGAAACTGCACTCTTAGCAGCCACTGATGACATAAGCATAATACTGTACCTCGGAGGCACTGCTGCACTCAGGTTCCTCGACCTCTCCGTTGCATTTGACACTGTCTTCCACTCCACCCTCTGTGACAGACTGCACAATGTCGGCATCCAATACAAAGCCCTGAATTGGATCAGGTCCTACCTCACTGAGAGAACACCGAAGGTCAGACTACCACCGTTCACATCAGAACCAAAAGACACTTGTTGCAGAGTGCCCCAAGGATCCTCACTCAGCCCAGTGCTTTTTAATGTCTAGATGGCCCGCTCGTCAAGATCACTAGACAACACAAGCTAAACATAGGGGGTCATTCTGACCTCAGCAGTAAAAGGCGCTTACCGCCGGTCAGAAGACCGCCATAACACCGCCGCGGTCGCGGAAAACCGCCAAGGTCATTCTGACCCGCAACAGGCAAACCGCCAAAAACCCGACATCCACAAAAGTCCGCCACACCAAAGGTCAGCGAAAAACTGGCGATGACCAAACCTCCACCGTCACGCCAACAGAAATACGCCCATGCCATTCCGACTCACGAATCCACGCGGCGGTCTTTCAACTGCGGTATTCCATTGGCGGTACACACCGCCGCGGTCAAAATACACACACCCTTACAAAACACAACCACATTGGACAATTTGAAACACACACACCTGATATACATACAAACAACACTCCCGCACACCCAATTAAATATAAAACACACACCCACATCACCCACAAACCCTTACGACCACAAAAGCGACGGAAGGACAGAGAGAGACAGCACTGCTTAGAGTAGACCATCACACAGAGGCAAATCACAACATCACCCACACAATTACCACGCACAATACACCATACACCACCACACTCTACAACACATACACCACCCCTCACCTCATCCACACCACCCCATGGCACCCCAAAGACACCCCAGGTTCTCTGACGCAGAACTCAGGGTCATGGTGGAGGAAATAGTTCGTGTAGAGCCCCAGCTCTTCGGGGCACAGGTGCAGCACACCACCATTGCCAGGAAGATGGAGCTATGGCAAAGGATAGTCGACAGGGTCAACGCTGTGGGACAGCATCCACGCAATTGGGATGACAGCAGGAAGCGCTGGAACGACCTACGGGGGAAGGTGTGTTCCATGGTATCAAGGCACAACATTGCGGTGCAGAAGACTGGCGGCGGACCCCCACCTACTCCTCCAGAATTCACAGCATGGGAGGAGGAAGTCTTGCACATCCTGCATCCTGAGGGCCTCGCAGGAGTAGGCGGAGGAATGGACTCTGGTAAGTCAAATCTCCAAAACTTCATTCCCCCCACCCCACCTGCATGCCAAATCTTACCCCCACCCTCACCCCCATCACACCAACTCCTTGCAAATGGCTCACCATCACAACCCACCCATCCCAAAACCTAGCCCTGCATGTGTCCCCAAAGCATGGACACCCATCACCAAAGCATGCCCACTACACACACACATCACCCCCACAAGCCACCCTCACAAAAGCCCCCACAAGGGAATGCCTGCACTTGGGTACATGGCCACCCACCCATTACACGGAATGCCACACACAGAAGGAATAACCATACCCTTATACCCCTGCAGGACCCGAACGCCACCACACCACCACGGAGGGTCCAGAGATGTCCATCCCACCCCCAGAAGAGGCCCCCAGTGATGACAGCAGCTCTGTCTCCCTGGACCCAGATGACCAGCCCGGCCCGGCCCGGCCCATCGGGGACCTCGGGACAGTCGGTTCCCCACAGACAGCCACAGGCTACAGCAGACCTAACCCCCTCTGGGAACACCAGCACAGCTCCCACCCAGCGGGCCCATGCCTCTGTCTCCAGGACACGTCAATCAGCGGTGTGTCCACCACTACAGGGCAGCCAGGTTGACCCACCAACCCAACAACAACAGGGACCTGGGGGAGGTGGTAGTGGGCACACCGTCCAGGGGACAGAGGCCCAGGAACACAGGGGAACTGGGAGGGCTGCTGTGCAACAGGGGGGGGACAGGCCCAGGGAACCCACTCTCCAAGAGGCCCTCTCCTCCATCATGGGAGCATACCACCACTCACAGGAGACGATGGCGACGGTACTGGGCAGGTTCCAGGAGATCCAGGTACTGCAGGAAGAACAGTACATGGGGTTCAGAGAGGAACTGAGGAGCATTAGTTCTGCAATGGGGACCATCGTCGTGGCCCTTAACCAGATAGTCACCACATTGCGGGACCATGTGGCACCCCAAAGGGCCCCTGTCACTAGCCTAGACCAGGAACAGCCTACCACCTCCACCGGCGCTAGTGGACAGGAGGCCCCCACACAACGACAGGCCACCAGAACCCCACCTCCTGCAGAAGAAGAACCACCCCGCAAGCGGAACCTGAGATCTCACAAGAAGACAGAGTAGGATGCCAAGACCCCCGCAAGCAAACGATACCCCCTGATGTCATCCCACTGTCCCACATTGTCACCCTGTCCAACCTTTAACTGCCCCTGCTCCATCCTTCCACAGGCATATGGACAATGCACCTGTGAGACTGAGAACTGGACTCTGCCATGGACATTACTCCACCATCACCCATCACCGGTTTACTATCATGTACCTAAATGTAGCACTTTAATTAAATCACTTATTGCACTTAAAAAATCTGGAGTCTGCTTGTATTCTTAACAAATGTATTAGACATAACAGTTCAAAAATGTTCAGTTACATTGTGATGACAACATACCACTGTCACACAGCTGTAGTCCATGGGCCAACAAAGCAGAGGTCGCGCAGTGGGGCCTACAGCTCTGAAAAGGGAAGGGAAAGTCACAAATCAGTTAACAGGAACTGGGGGGAAACACAGACAGTAGAGAGGCAGGAGGCTTTAAGTAAATGTAAAATGGCGTGGTTGATTCTTACCTGTGTGCTTCTGAAAATACTGTTGTATCACTGTGTCCCTGTTGTCTGTGTCGTCCCCGTCGCCTTCCTCCTCTTCACTCTCCACAGGCTCCACAGCTGCTACAACACCACCATCTGGAGCATCCTCCTGCAGGAAAGGCACCTGGCGTCGCAAAGCCAGGTTGTGAAGCATACAGCAGGCCACAATGATATGGCACACCTTCTTTGGTGAGTACATTAGGGATCCACCTGTCATATGCAGGCACCTAAACCTGGCCTTCAGGAGGCCGAAGGTTCTTTCTATGATCCTCCTAGTTCACCCATGGGCTTCATTGTAGCGTTCCTCTGCCCTGATCCTGGGATTCCTCACTGGGGTAAGTAGCCACAACAGGTTGGGGTAACCAGAGTACCCCAATAGCCACACACGGGGTCTCTGTAGCTGTTCCATCACATAAGGGATGCTGCTATTTCGCATTATATACGCGTCATGCACTGACCCAGGGAACTTGGCATTTACATGGGAGATGTACTGGTCTGCCAAACAGACCACCTGGACATTCATAGAATGATAACTTTTTCTGTTCCTGTACACCTGCTCACTTCCACTGGGGGGGACCAAAGCCACATGGGTCCCATCAATGACACCAATGATGTTGGGGATATGTCCAAGGGCATAGAAATCACCCTTCACTGTAGCCAAATCGCCCACCTCAGGGAACACAATGTAGCTCTGCATGTATTTCATCAGGGCAGACAACACTCTGGACAAAACCTTAGAAAACATAGGCTGAGACATCCCAGATGATATGGCCACTGTTGTTTGGAATGATCCACTTGCCAAAAAATGGAGTACTGACAGAACCTGCACTAGGGGGGGAATCCCTGTGGGTTGGCGAATGAGGGACATCAGGTCTGGCTCCAGCTGGGCACACAGTTCATGTATAGTGGCTCTGTCAAGCCGGTATGTCAGTATGATATGTCGTTCTTCCATTGTCGACAGGTCCACCAGCGGTCTGTACACGGGAGGATTCCTCCATCTCCTCGCAAGTCCCAGCGGACGGTGCCTAGGAAGGACAACATGGAGCACAGAGTCAATCAACCCACAGGTACGTTCCCACAGCTTGCACAGTACACGATTCTCAATGCAGTGAATGGCTTGTATGAGTGTTGATGCAAGGCCTAGGTATGTGTGACGCAGTAGAAATTAATCCATGTGGGCCCTTGAAATGGCGGCTGCCTGACCCGTGAAGTGTGACAATGGGATGTGAGGTCAATGGGCTGGCGTGGCACACTGTGGCGGTAGGCGGTCGAAGGCCGCGGTGCTAAGCCGCATTGGTTAACATTGAACCCTATGGGTTTCAGGAGCCAATGACGATGTGCGCCGGCGGTCGCGGTACGCACCGCCGCAGTACGAACCGCCGCGGGCGTGACCGCCATTTTCTAACTGCTTAATCACTCGAGACCTGATCATCCACAGGAGAGGACCTATACTGCAAGTGCTGCTGTGACCTCGGTCTGGGAGATACAATGGCTGCTTCGACTGGGGAAAGGGCCCCTGCCTTCACTTCCGAAGAATTGGAGAAACTTGTTGATGGGGTCCTCCCCCACTATGCGCTACTCTACGGTCCTCCAGACCAACAGGTAAGTACACAGGGAGCACGTAGTATGGGCTATGACTGTGTTGAGTGGGGTGGATGTAAGATGGTGGGGAGGGGAGCGAATGAGGAGTGCAACGCACGACAGATGAGAGCATGTGCCACATGGCAAGGTTGGGGAGGGGGGGCCACTCACATCGACCATGCAGAAAAGAGATGATTTTTTTATTTTTTTTCCCACCCTGTACATGTCACATAGGTCAGCGCCCATCAGAAGATCGAAATTTGGCGTGCCATCGCCAAGGACGTCCGGGCCCTGGGGGTCCACAACAGACGGGGCACCCACTGCCGCAAGAGGTGGGAGGACATCCGCCGTGGGAGCAGAAAGACCGCCGAGGCTCTGCTGGGGATGGCCTCCCAACGTAGGAGGGGTGCCAGTCGTACCTTGACCCCCCTGATGTCCCGGATCCTGGCGGTGGCCTACCCCGATTTGGATGGGCGCGTGAGGACATCACAGCAGACACAAGGGGGTGAGTATCAGCACATTCTGCTATATTAGCGCACAGTGGAGGTGTATTGGTGGGGGAGGAGGGCTGTGGCTATATCTAGGCCAGGGCGCTTTCTGTAGGCTAGGCCCCTCCGTTAGGCATGGCCCTGTGCCCCCAACCCCCACCTTTGTAGGGGGCTAAGTACAGCTAGCCATGGTCCGGCCTCACCTATGTGTGCATTTGTCATCCATAGACCTGTAGGCCAAGTCACATTAATTGAGTAGTGTACCCCGAGTGCGCGGCGTAGTGCTGGGGGCTTCTGTGTCTGTCCTCTCCGCCAACGGTGTCGCCAATGCATGCACTCAACATGTCTTTCTTCCTTCTCCCCCCCTTTTTCTTGGTTTTCCTGTTCATGTGTGCATTAGCATCATCAGGCGGAGGAGAAGTGGCATCGGCGCACGAGGGAGCTGCATCTCACATGGGCCCGGAGGGCCATACAACCGACTCCGAGTACACCAGTGTGACGGAGGGCGAGGGGAACTCCACAACGGGGATCCGTGGAGACGTCAGCGACACCGACACGTCCTCGGAAGGGAGCTCCCTTGTGGTGGCGGCAACATCCGTGCCCACCACAACAACAGGTACAGCCGCCACCCAGCGCACCAGCCCCGCCCTCCCAGCAGCCCCTCAGCGTTCGCCCCGTGCCCGCTCGGCCAGGAAGCCGGCCATCTCCTTCGCCCCTGGCACCTCAGGTCCTGCCTCAGTTACCCCTGCTGCCCTCAGTGCGGAGATCATTGACCTCCTGAGGACCATCATTGTTGGGCAGTCTACCCTTATGAATGCCATCCAGGGTGTAGAGAGGGAGGTGCATCGGAGCAATGCATTCATGGAGGGCATTCATTCGGGTCAGGATGCCCATCAGCGATCGTTCAACGCTCTGGCCTCAGCACTGACGGCAGCAATTGTCCCTGTGTCTAGCCTCCCCCCTCCAACTTCCTCAACCCAGTCCCACTCCCCTGTTCCTCTGCCTATCCCAGACACACCTACAGACCAGCCTGCACACACATCAACACCCAAGGGCAGCTCATCCAGACATAAGCACCACAGATCACACAAGCATTCACCCAAGCAACATCCACATGCAGACATGCCAACAGCCACTGCCTCCACTGTGTCCCCCTCCTCCTCGTCTCCCTCCTCCCTCCCTGTCACGTCTCCACTCACACTTGCATACACAACATCTTCAGCCACTACGTCCATCACCAGCACACCCTCCAGAACACTCCGCACACGTGCAGTCACCACCCCCAATACCATTTACACGTCCCCTGTGTCCTCTCCCTGTGTGTCTGTCACCCCCTCTTCCAAACCACACAAACGCAAGCAGCCACCCACCCAACAGCCATCCACCTCACGACAGCCTCCAGCCCAAGCACCTGCACCCAAAGACACCAGACTTCACACTCCTACAACCACACCCTCTTCCTCCACTCCCATACACACTACACCTAATCGTCCCTCTCTTTCCAAATTGCTTTTCTTTTCTAAACTTGACCTCTTTCCTACAACTCCCCCACCCCGTCCATCTCATAAGACTGCAATCTGCACCTCAGCCACCACCAAACCAGGACCTATCAGGACTGTTGTCCAAGGACATTGGAGTCCCCCACCCTCAAGGGCAACTACTCCAGCTAGGAGCCAAGGCACGGCCAGCCCACCCCCGGAAAAGCAGCCAAAACTTAGCAGTGCCCGGCGCAAGGGCCCACGGACACCAGAGACCAAAATCCCTACCCTGGCTCCGTCTGGAAGTGGGGTGCCACCTAGCACACCGCCAAAGGTGTCAAAGGGCCACAGACAACCAGGGAAGGGTGGGAAGGGCAGCACGCCCGACAAGTCCAGCAGCAGGCCAGCTGCCCAGGAGTACCCCACCAGCCCCCTCCCAGGTGTGCAGGAGGACACACAGTGGAGGGCCCCGCAAGCAAACGGACAGCGGGGCAGGAAGGCCCCGCCAGCCACATGTCAGGTGGCGAGTGACACCCATGCCTGTGCCGGAACCGCTGAACTGGGCCCTTTCAAACAAGCACCACTGAACAGGGCCCGCCGTGTCAAGCACCGCTGAACAGGGCACCGCCGTGTCAAGCACCGCTGAACAGGGCACCGCCATGTCAAGCACCGCTAAACTGGGCACCGCCGTGTCAAGCACCGCTAAACTGGGCCCTTTCAAACAAGCACCACTGAACTGGGCCCCGCCGTGTGAAGCACCGCTGAACATGGCACTGCCGTCTCAAGCACCGCTGAACAGGGCACCGCCGTCTCAAGCACCGCTGAACAGGGCACCGCCGTGTCAAGCACCGCTGAACAGGGCACCGCCGTGTCAAGCACCGCTGAACAGGGCACCGCCGTGTCAAGCACCGCTGAACTGGGCCCTTTCAAACAAGCACCGTTGAACAGGGCACCGCCGTGTCAAGCACCGCTGAACTGGGCCCTTTCAAACAAGCACCGCTGAACAGGGCACCGCCGTGTCAAGCACCGTTGAACAGGGCACCGCCGTCTCAAGCACCGCTGAACAGGGCACCGCCGTGTCAAGCACCGCTGAACAGGGCACCGCCGTGTCAATCACCGCTGAACTGGGCCCTTTCAAACAAGCACCGCTGAACAGGGCACCGCCGTGTCAAGCACCGCTGAACTGGGCCCTTTCAAACAAGCACCGCTGAACAGGGCACCGCCGTGTCAAGCACCGCTGAACAGGGCACCACCGTGTCAAGCACCGCTGAACTGGGCCCTTTCAAACAAGCACCGCTGAACAGGGCACCGCCGTGTCAAGCACCGCTGAACTGGGCCCTTTCAAACAAGCACCGCTGAACAGGGCACCGCCGTGTCAAGCACCGCTCCGCTGGGCCCTTCCTGTCAAGCACCGCTCCGCTGGGCCCCGCTGTCTCTGAACTGCTCCGCTGGGCCCTTCCTGTCAAGCACTGCTCCGCTGGGCCCTTCCTGTCAAGCACTGCTCTGCTGGGCCCCGCCGTCTCTGAACTGCTCTGCTGGGCCCTTCCTGTCAAGCACCGCTCCGCTGGGCCCTTTCAAACAAGCACCGCTCCGCTGGGCATCGCCGTCTCTGAACTGCTCTGCTGGGCCCTTCCTGTCAAGCACCGCTCCGCTGGGCCCTTCATCTCAAGCACCGCTCCGCTGGGCCCCGCCGTCTCTGAACTGCTCTGCTGGGCCCTTCCTGTCAAGCACCGCTCCGCTGGGCCCTTTCAAACAAGCACCGCTCCGCTGGGCCCCGCCGTCTCTGAACTGCTCTGCTGGGCCCTTCCTGTCAAGCACCGCTCCGCTGGGCCCTTTCAAACAAGCACCGCTCCGCTGGGCCCCGCCGTCTCTGAACTGCTCTGCTGGGCCCTTCCTGTCAAGCACCGCTCCGCTGGGCCCTTCATCTCAAGCACCGCTCCGCTGGGCCCCGCCGTCTCTGAACTGCTCTGCTGGGCCCTTCCTGTCAAGCACCGCTCCGCTGGGCCCTTCATCTCAAGCACCGATCCGCTGGACCCCGCCGTCTCTGAACTGCTCTGCTGGGCCCTTCCTGTCAAGCACCGCTCCGCTGGGCCCTTTCAAATAAGCACCGCTCCGCTGGGCCCCGCCGTCTCTGAACTGCTCTGCTGGGCCCTTCCTGTCAAGCACCGCTCCGCTGGGCCCTTTCAAACAAGCACCGCTCCGCTGGGCACCGCCGTCTCTGAACTGCTCTGCTGGGCCCTTCCTGACAAGCACCGCTCCGCTGGGCCCTTTCAAACAAGCACCGCTCCGCTGGGCCCCGCCGTCTCTGAACTGCTCTGCTGGGCCCTTCCTGTCAAGCACCACTGGCCCATTGGCAGGGCCGGATCTGTGTCAGGCAGGGCTTCACGAAGCACTCTGGCCACCATGCCTCCTCCATGACCAGTGGAGTTTGTCATCCACCTGATGGACTGTGGCTTTGCACTTCCCAGGATGGTACAGTGGGCAAGCCACCCACTGTAGAGACTTGAGAGACTGTGGCTTTGCACTCCCCAGGATGGCACGGTGGGCACCCCACCCACTGTATAGACTTGTGAGACTGTGGCTTTGCACTCCCCAGGATGGTACAGTGGGCAATCCACCCACTGTAGAGACTTGAGAGACTGTGGCTTTGCACTCCCCAGGATGGCACGGTGGGCACCCCACCCACTGTATAGACTTGTGAGAGTGTGGCTTTGCACTCCCCAGGATGGTACAGTGGGCAATCCACCCACTGTAGAGACTTGAGAGACTGTGGCTTTGCACTCCCCAGGATGGTACAGTGGGCATGGAGGCCCCTCGTGGATCTGGCATCGTGGACTCATGTGGCTGAGGTGCCCCCCCTTCCCTTCCCCCTGAGGTGCCTGTAGTTTTATCATCTGATGCCCCAGCAGTGTTCTCTCGGAATCTGCGTATGTGTGTGCCCGTAACCTTTGCTCCTCCTCCCTCCCCTGTGTCGTAGGTGCAGTACTCACCGTTGTCGTCTGCACCGGCGGTAGTGCTCCTGGTAGAGGAGCAGGTAGACAATAGCTGGTAGGATGTTTAATTCGGGTTCCATGCTGTCCAGATTCCTTGTGGAGTGTGTATAGGTGAGCGTTTTCCCGTTCGTAGTCTGTTTCTGCCGTGTTTTTATCGGCGGGGCTCCCGCCCCGGAAAAGGTGGCGGATTGGTGAGTTGTGATAGGGTGGGCGGTACATTGTCTGCCGCCTGCCTGTTGGCGGTGAACGCCGCCCTGTTTATTTGTCCCGCCGTGGCGGTCGGAGTGTTAAAGTGGCGGTCTGTGTTGGCGGTTCCCGCCAGGGTCAGAATTCCATTTTTTGGACCGCCTGCCTGTTGGCGGGTTGGCCGCCGCTTTATCACCGACCGCCAGGGTTGGAATGACCCCCCTAGTCTCCTATGCTGATGACAACCAACTGATCCTCTCCATGTATGAGGACTCTGCGCAATGGGATGAGAGCAGTTGCCGCCTGGATGGAGGCCAGCTGCCTCAAGCTGAACTCGGAAAAGACAGAGATCCTCGTGATCGGCTCCACCCCTTCTGCCTGGAATGACTCCTGGTGGCCCACAGCACTGAGTAACGCCCTTGTCCCCAAGGAAGATACACGCAACCTGGCATCATCCTGGACTCCACTCTATCGATGACCCTCCAAGTTAACGGCGTCTCCTCATTAAGCTTCCAGACCCTCTTTCTCGTGTGGAAGATTTTCAAATGTATTCCCCCAGACACGAGGAAGACAGTCACCCATGCACTTATCACCAGCAAACTGGAATATAGCAACACACTATGGGGGTCATTACAACATTGGCGGTAAAAGCCGCTTACCGCCGTGCAGAAGACTGCCAATTCACCGCCGGGCCGCGGAAATCCGCCACAGCTATTATGACCCACATCTCGGAATCCGCCGAAATTCAGACACCCACACAAGTCCGCCACACCAAAGGTCAGTGATAAACTGGAGAAACAAATCCTCCACCGTCACGCCAACAGAAACACGCCCATGTTATCACGACCCACGAATCCACGCGGCGGTCTTTCAACCGTGGTATTCTATTGGCGGTACACACCGCCGCGCTCAAAATACACACACATCCCCAAAACACTGCCACATTGGACAATTCGAAAGACACACACCAGATACACATACAAACACCCCTCCCACACACCCATTACAATATAAAACACCCACCCACATCACACACAAACCCCTACAACCCAAAATTATTGACGAAGGCCAGAGAGAGAGCAAAGAATAGACAACCCCACCACACAGAGGCACACAACACCATCACCCACACAACATCCACGCACAAAACACCACACACCACTACACATCACCACACTCATCACCACATACACCACCCCACACAACACCTACACCACCCCATGGCACGGCAAAGACACCCCAGGTTCTCTGAGTAGGAGTTCAGGGTCATGGTGGAGGAAATCATACGGGTAGAGCCACAGCTATTTGGAACACAGGTGCAGGACACCTCCATAGCTAGGAAGATGGAGCTATGGCGAAGAATAGTCGACAGGGTCAATGCAGTGGGACAGCACCCAAGAAATCGGGACAACATCAGGAAGAGGTGTAACGACCTACTGGGGAAGGTGCGTTCCGTGGTCTCCAGGCACAACATCGCGGTACAGCGGACTGGCGGCGGACCCCCACCTCCTCCCCCACAACTAACAACATGGGAGGAGCAGTTCTTGACCATTATGCACCCTGAGGGCCTCGGAGGAGTCGGTGGAGGAATGGACACTGGTAAGTCAAATCTTAACTATCATATCCCCCACCCTACCTGCATGCTATCACACACCCCCACCCTCACCCCTTCCCTATCACTCCAAGTCCTCACTAATGTACTAATAACACAAACCACCCATCCCAACACCAAGCCCTGCATGACACAACAAAGCATGGACACCCATCACTAAAGCATGCCCAGGCACATACCCATAACACCCCCCCAACCATCATCACACAAGCCCCCACACAGGAATGCTAGCACCGGGGTACACGCTCACCCACCCATTGCACACCATGACACACACACATGCAGTAATCATACTTTTACACCCCTGCAGGACCACTACCTAACGTCACCAGACAAGAGGGTCCAGACATCTCTACCCCACCCACAGAAGAGGCCCACAATGATGACAGCAGGTCTGGCCAACTGGATCCAGATGACCAGCCCGGACCATCGTGGGCCTCGGGACAGTCGGTACCCCGCACACAGGCACAGCCCAACACAGACCTTCCATCCTCTGGAAACACCAGCACAGCACCCACCCAGCGGGCCCATACCTCCGTACCTAGGACACGTCAATCAGCTGTGTGTCCACCACTACAGGGAACCCAGGATAACCCAACACCCAAACAACAACAGGGACCTGGGGACAGTGGTAGTGGGCACACGGTCCAGGGGACGGAGGCACAGGAACACAGGGGAACTGGGAGGGCTGTCGTGCAACAGGGGGCGGACAGGCCAAGGGAACCCACTCTCCACGAGGCCTTCTCCTCCATCATGGGAGCACACCACCACTCCCAGGAGACGATGGCTACGGTCCTGGCCAAGTTTTTGGAGACCCAGCGCCTGCAGGAGGAACAGTATTTGGGCTTCAGGGAGGAACTCAGAATCATCAGCTCCGCCCTGGGCACCATCGTAGGGGTGCTGAAGGACATACAGAACACCATGAGGGACACCGTGGCACTCCAAGGGGCCCCTGACACTAGCATGGACGATGAACTGCCCACCACCTCCGCCGGCGCTAGTGGACAGGACGCCGTGCCACAGGACTACCACACCAGCACCCCACCCCCTGCAGACAGAGAACCACCCCGCAAGTGGTCCCTGAGATCCAGGAACAGGACAGAGCACGATGGCAAGACCCCCGCCAAGAAATGAGACCACCCTGATTGTCATCCCACTGTCCCACTTTGTAACCCTGTCCATATTGGAACTGCCCCAGCTCCACTTCCTATGCCCATATGGGCAGTGCACCTGTGAGACTAATAGACTGGACTCTGCCATGGATATTCCTCCACCATCACCCTCACCCTTTTACCACCCCCTCCAATAGTTAGCACTTCAATAAACACCCTTGAACCACAAAACAATCTGGAGTCAGTCTGTGATTGAGAAAATGTGTATGAGCTATGTGTAGGAAGTTGGCTCTGTATGCACTATTTCAAAGTAAGGAATAGTATGCACAGAGTCCAAGGGTTCCCCTTAGAGGTAAGATAGTGGCAAAAAGAGATAATACTAATGCTCTATTTTGTGGTAGTGTGGTCGAGCAGTAGGCTTATCAAAGGAGTAGTGTTAAGCATTTGTTGTACATACACACAGGCAATAAATGAGGAACACACACTCAGAGACAAATCCAGCCAATAGGTTTTGTTATAGAAAAATATATTTTCTTAGTTTATTTTAAGAACCACAGGTTCAAATTTTACATGTAATATCTCATTTGAAAGGTATTGCAGGTAAGTACTTTAGGAACTTTGAATCATTTCATTAGCATGTATACTTGTCACATAAAACACAATAAGCTGTTTTAAAAGTGGACACTGCAATTTTCACAGTTCCTGGGGGAGGTAAAGTAATGTTAGTTTTAACAGGTAAGTAAGTCACTTACAGGTTTCAGTTTTTGGTCCAAGGTAGCCCACCGTTGGGGGTTCAGAGCAACCCCAAAGTTACAACACCAGCAGCTCAGGGCCGGTCAGGTGCAGAGGTCAAAGAGGTGCCCAAAACGCATAGGCTTCAATGGAGAGAAGGAGGTGCCCCGGTTCCAGTCTGCCAGCAGGTAAGTACCCGCGTCTTCGGAGGGCAGACCAGGGGGGTTTTGTAGGGCACCGGGGGGGACACCGGTCAGCACAAAAAGTACACCCTCAGCAGCGCGGGGGCGGCCGGGTGCAGTGTGCAAACACGCGTCAGGTTTGTAATGGTTTTCAATGAGAGATCAAGGGATCTCTTCAGCGTTGCAGGCAGGCAAGGGGGGGGCTCCTCGGGGTAGCCACCACCTGGGCAAGGGAGAGGGCCTGGGGGTCACTCCTGCACAGGAGTTCCGTTTCTTTAGGTGCTGGGTGCTGCGGGTGCAGAGTCTTTTCCAGCCGTCTGGAAATGGAGTTCAGGCAGTCGCGGTCAGGGAGAGCCTCGGGATTCCCTCTGCAGGTGTCGCTGTGGGGGCTCAGGGGGGACAACTTTGGTTACTCACAGTCGTAGAGTCGCCGGAGGGTCCTCCCTGAAGCGTTGTTTCTCCACCAGTCGGGTAGTGGTCGCCGGGTGCAGTGTTGCAAGTCTCACGCTTCTTGCGGGGAGTTGCAGGGGTCTTTAAATCTGCTACTTGAAACAAAGTTGCAGTTCTTTTAGAGCAGGGCCGCTGTCCTCGGGAGTTTCTTGTCTTTCTCGAAGCAGGGCAGTCCTCAGAGGATTTAGAGGTCGCTGGTCCCTTGGAAAGCGTCGCTGGAGCAGGTTTCTTTGGAAGGCAGGAGACAGGCCGGTAAGTCTGGAGCCAAAGCAGTTGGTGTCTTCTGTTCTTCCTCTGCAGGGTTTTTCAGCTCAGCAGTCCTCTTCTTCTTGTACTTTCAGGAATCTAAATTCTTAGGTTCAGGGGAGCCCTTAAATACTAACTTTAAGGGCGTGTTTAGGTCTGGGGGGTTAGTAGCAAATGGCTACTAGCCCTGAGGGTGGGTACACCCTCTTTGTGCCTCCTCCCAAGGGGAGGGGCTCACATCCCTAATCCTATTGGGGGAATCCTCCATCTGCAAGATGGAGGATTTCTAAAAGTTAGAGTCACCTCAGCTCAGGACACCTTAGGGGCTGTCCTGACTGGCCAGTGACTCCTCCTTGTTGTTTTCTTTGTTTCCTCCAGCCTTGCCGCCAAAAGTGGGGGCCGTGGCCGGAGGGGGCGGGCAACTCCACTAAGCTGGAGTGTCCTGCGGTGCTGTGACAAAGGGGTGAGCCTTTGAGGCTCACCGCCAGGTGTTACAGCTCCTGCCTGGGGGAGGTGTTAGCATCTCCACCCAGTGCAGGCTTTGTTACTGGCCTCAGAGTGACAAAGGCGCTCTCCCCATGGGGCCAGCAACGTGTCTCTAGTGTGGCAGGCTGCTGGAACCAGTCAGCCTACACAGATAGTCGGTTAAGGTTTCAGGGGGCACCTCTAAGGTGCCCTCTGGGGTGTAGTTTACAATAAAATGTACACTGGCATCAGTGTGCATTTATTGTGCTGAGAAGTTTGATACCAAACTTCCCAGTTTTCAGTGTAGCCATTATGGTGCGTTGGAGTTCGTGTAAAACAGACTCCCAGACCATATACTCTTATGGCTACCCTGCACTTACAATGTCTAAGGTATTGCTTAGACACTGTAGGGGCACAGTGCTCATGCACTTGTGCCCTCACCTAGGGTATAGTGCACCCTGCCTTAGGGCTGTAAGGCCTACTAGAGGGGTGACTTATCTATACCTGCATAGGCAGTGAGAGGCTGGCATGGCACCCTGAGGGGAGTGCCATGTCGACTTACTCGTTTTGTTCTCACCAGCACACACAAGCTGGCAAGCAGTGTGACTGTGCTGAGTGAGGAGTCTCCAGGGTGGCATAAGACATGCTGCAGCCCTTAGAGACCTTCCTTGGCATCAGGGCCCTTGGTACCAGGGGTACCACTTACAAGGGACTTATCTGGATACCAGGGTGTGCCAATTGTGGAATCAAAAGTACAGGTTAGGGAAAGAACACTGGTGCTGGGGCCTGGTTAGCAGGCCTCAGCACACTTTCAATTCAAAACATAGCATCAGCAAAGGCAAAAAGTCAGGGGGTAACCATGCCAAGGAGGCATTTCCTTACACTATGACAGTGACAAAATCCGTTCTCAATAGTAATGTCAACATACCTATGTCACACATCACAAGTCCATGAAGGATGCAAGCAGATGACACACGTTGGTAACCACACCTGTGAAACCATAATGGAAATGTACAACTCAGTTACCAAATACTGTTTGAAATTGACAGACAGGATAGAGGTAGAAGTGTGAAAGTACTTGTAGTAGTCAAGAAAGTGTTCTCACCTGTGTGTCACTGGAAATATTGCTGTATGACTGAGTCCCTGTTGTCAATGTCTTCTTCCTCTGCTTCCTCCTCATCACTGTCCACAGGCTCCACAGCTGCCACAACACCGTCTTATGGACCATCCTCCTGCAGATAAGGCACCTGGCGTCGCAAAGCAAGATTGTGAAGCATACAGCAGGCGATGGTGACCTGGCACACCTTCCTTCGTGAGTAGAATAGGGAACCACCTGTCATATGGAGGCACCTGAACCTGGCCTTCAGGCGGCCGAAGGTGCGTTCGATCACCCTCCTACTCCGCCCATGGGCCTCATTGTAGCATTCCTCTGCCCTTGTCCTGGGATTCCTCACTGGGGTCAATAGCCATGACAGGTTGGGGTAACCAGAGTCCCCTAATAGCCACACCCGGTGCCTCTGGAGTTGACCCATCACATAAGGGATGCTGCTATTCCGCAGGATGTAGGCGTCATGCACAGAGCCAGGGAACATAGCATTTACCTGGGAGATGTACTGGTCTGCCAAACATACCATCTGTACATTCATCGGATGATAACTCTTCCGGTTCCTGTACACCTGTTCACTCCTGTGGGGGGGGACCAGAGATACATGGGTCCCAATCAATGGCACATATGATGTTAGGGATATTTCCAAGGGCATGGAAGTCACCTTTAACAGTAGCCAAATCCTCCACCTGACGGAAAACGATGTAGATCCTCATGTGTTTCAGCAGGGCAGACAACACTCTGGACAACACGTTGGAAAACATAGGCTGGGACATCCCTGATGCCATGGCCACTGTTGTTTGAAATGACCCACTTGCAAGGAAATGGAGCACTGATAGCACTTGCACTTGGGGGGGATTCCATGGGATGGCGGATTGCTGACATCAGGTCTGGCTCCAACTGGGTACACAGTTCCTGGATTGTGGCACGGTCAAACCTGTACCTGATGATTAAATGTCGCTCCTCCATTTTCAACGGGTCCACCAGCGGTCGGTACACCGGAGGATTCCGCCATCTCCTCACATGTCCCAACTGACGGTGTCTAGGAAGGACAAAAGCGACCACAGAGTCAAGCAACTCAGAGGTATGTACCCACAGCTACACAGAACACGAAACATAATCCAAAAAGTTATCTGTAAGAGTGTTGAGTCCAGGCCTAGGTATGTGTGACGCAGTTGTAAATGAAGCCATGTGGGCCCCTGAAATGGCGGCTGCCTGACCTCTAAACTGAGATAATGGGATGTGAGGTAACTGCGCTGGCGTTGTACACCTTTGCGGTAGGCGGTCGAAGACCGCAGCGCAATGCTGCATTGGTTAACATTGGGCCCTATGGGTCCCAGGAGCCAATGACGAAGTGCGCCGGCGGTGATGATACGCACCGCCGCGGTCGTCACCGCTGCAGATGTGACCGCCATTTTCTATCTGTTGAATCACTCGATACCTGATCTTCGACAGGATAGGACCTATACTGCGAGTGCTGCTGTGACCTCGGTCTGGAAGAGACAATGGCATGTGTGTCTGGGGAAAGGGCCCCTGCCTTCACTGCACAGGAGTTGGAGAAGCTCGTGGACGGGGTCCTCCCCCAGTACACACTACTCTACGGTCCTCCAGACAAACAGGTGAGTACATAGGGTGCAAGTTGTATGGGCTATGTCTGGGTGGAGAGGGCTGGTCGTAAGAAGGAAGGGGGCAGAGTTCTGTGAGCATGAAGGACTGTGAATGCATGTGCCACATGGCAAGGGCAGGGATGTGGGCCACTCATTTCGACGGTGCAGTTGGTAATGACTTCTCTTCTTCCCCTGTCCATGTCATGTAGGTCAGCGCCCACCAGAAGAAGGATATTTGGCGTGCCATCGCCAAGGACGTCCAGACCCTGGGGGTCCACCAGAGACGGAGCACCCACTGCCGTAAAAGATGGGAGGACATTCGCCGCTGGAGCAAGAAGACGGCAGAGGCTCAGCTGGGGATGGCCTCCCAACGTGGGAGGGGTGCCCGTCGCACCATGACCCCCCTGATGTTCCGGATCCTGGCGGTGGCCTACCCTGAGTTGGATGGGCGCTTGAGGGCATCATAGCAGACACAAGGGGGTGAGTACACTCTCATTCAGCTGACTTTGTGCACAATGGAGGGGTCTGGGTGGGGGAGGAGGGCTGTGGGTTTCCCTAGGCCAGGACCACACCACGGACTCCGAATACACCAGTGGGACGGAGGGCGAGGGGAGCTTCATGGTGGTCACCGGATCAGCAACCAGCGACACGGACTCGTCCTCCGATGGGAGCTCCCTTGTGGTGGCGGCAACATCTGTGCCCCCCACTTCTACAGGTACAGCCGTCACCCCCCCTACCAGCACTGCCCTCCCAGCAGCCCCTCAGCCTTCGCCCCGTGCCCGCTTACCCAGGAGGGTGGGCATCACCTTCGCCCCAGGCACCTCAGCCCCTGCCCCTGTCACCTCTGCTGCCCTCAGTGAGGAGGCCATTGACCTCCGCAGGTCACTCACTGTTGGGCAGTCTACCATTGTGAATGCCATCCAGGGTGTAGAAAGGGAGTTGCAACACACTAATGCATTCCTGGAGGGCATTCATTCTGGTCAGGCTGCCCATCATCGAACCCTGCAATCTCTGGCCTCAGCACTGATGGCAGCCATTGTCCCTGTCTCTAGCCTCCCCCTCCAACTTCCTCCACCCAGACCCAATCCCCTGTACCTCCTCCTATCCCAAGCACACCATCAGACCAGCCTGCACACACGTCAACACACAAGGGAAGCTCAGGCAAACATAGGCACCACACATCCCACAGGCACTCACACAAGCATCACCCACATACAGACACAGCAACATCCACTGCCTCCACTGTGTCCCCCTCTTTGTCGTCTCCCTCCTCCCTCCCAGTGTCGTCTACACTCTCACCTGCATGCACTACCACTACAGCCACTAGGACTCGCACCAGCACACCCACCACCACACCCCGCTCACCTGCACTCACCACCCCCACTACCATTTACACATCCCCTGTGTCCTCTCCCAGTGTGTTTGTGACGCCCCCTCCCAAAGTACACAAACGCGGGCACACTCACACCGAACATCCATCCACCTCATGACAGCCTCCAGAACATGCACCTGCACCCAAATCATCCAAAGTTACACCTCCTACAACCACCTCCTCTTCCTCCACTCCCAGACCCCCTCCAGCTACCCGTCCCAGTGTTCGTCAGAAACTTTTCCTGAGCAACGTTGACCTCTTTCCGACCACCCCCCCTCCAATTCATAGGTCCCGTACTAGCACCTCAGCCAAAAAATCTCCGGTACCAGTGGTGCCTGGTAGAGGTATGTGGAGTGCACCGGGCACCAGGGCAGCCAGTGTGACACGGAGCCAAAGCACAGCCAGTCCCCCCCCGTGAAGCACCAGAAGTTGGACAGTGCCCGACGGGATAGGGGAAGACTCCAGCCGGCAAAGCTGCTCACAAGGGTCCCGGGGGGAGTGTTGACTCAGCTGTGGCTCCTCCCAAGGTGGGGAAGGGGTAGAAGAAAGCGGCAAAGTCTGGGAAGAGCAGCACAGCGGAGAAGGCCGCCATCATCCCCGCTGACCAGGAGGCCTCCGCCAGCCCGATTGTCACTGGCCAGGACGCCACCGCCAGAGTCAGTGCCCAGGAGGGCAGTCCCATCGTCAGTGGTCAGGAGACCACCGCCAGAGTCAGTGCCCAGGAGGGCAGTCCCATCGTCACTGGTCAGGAGACCACCGCCAGAGTCAGTGCCCAGGAGGGCAGTCCCATCGTCAGTGGTCCGGAGACCACCGCCAGAGTCAGTGCCCAGGAGGGCCCCGGCAGCCACAGCCCGCTGTGCAATGAGAGACCGCCATGGCAAACACCGCTGCACAGGTCAAAGACAGCAAAGTCAAGCACCGTTAAACAGGGCAAGCACCGCTGAACAGGGCAAAGACCGCCATGGCAAGCACTGCTGAACAGGGCATAGAACGCCATGGCAAGCACCGCCGAACAGGTCAGAAACTGCAAAGTCAAGCACCGCTGAACAGGGCAAGCACCGCTGAACAGGGCAAAGACCGCCATGGCAAGCACCGCTGAACAGGTCAGAAACTGCAAAGTCAGGCACCGCTGAAAAGGGCAAGCACCGCTGAACAGGTCAGAAATTGCAAAGTCAAGCACCACTGAACAGGGCAAGCACCGCTGAACAGGGCAAAGACCGCCAACTCTAGCACCGCTAGCCCATGTGCGGCAGGGGCAGTGACGGAACTGGGACTGTCACGGGGACAGTGATGCACTCTGGGCACCAGTCCCCCTCCAGAACCAGTGGAGACATGCATCCACTCCGTCTGTCCTTAACAGGATGAAGCACTGAGCACCAGTCCCCCTCCAGAACCAGTGGAGACATGCATCCACTCTGTCTGTCCTTAACAGGATGAAGCACTCTGGGCACCAGTCCCCCTCCAGAACCAGTGGAGACATGCATCCACTCCGTCTGTCCTTAACAGGATGAAGCACTCTGGGCACCAGTCCCCCTCCAGAACCAGTGGAGCCTGTTATCGACTTGAGAGACTGTGGCTTTGCACTCCCCAGGATAAAGCAGTGGGCAAACCACCCACTATAGAGACTTGTGAGACTGTGGCTTTGCACTCCCCAGGATAAAGCAGTGGGCAAACCACCCACTATAGAGACTTGTGAGACTGTGGCTTTGCACTCCCCAGGATGGTACAGTGGGCAAACCACCCACTGAAAAGACTTGTGAGACTGTGGTTTTGCACTCCCCAGGATAAAGCAGTGGGCAAACCACCCACTGAAAAGACTTGTGAGACTGTGGCTTTGCACTCCCCAGGATACATCAATGGGCATGGAGCCCCCTCGTGGATCTGGAGTGGTGCAGTCATCTGGCTGAGATGCCCCCCTTACCCTTCCCCCTGAGGTGCCTGTTGTATTTCGATCTGATGCCCCAGCAGTGTTCTCTCCGTTTTGCTCAGGTATCTAGTGTGGGCCTCGCCCATGCATTTTGGGGCTAGTGGTCCACGGACATTGAATGGTGCATACCTGCACTACTAATCGTGATGTATATTTTGTAGAATGTGTATATATATCTGTATATATTAGCTTACTGTATTTGTATACATTACAATGGTTGCACTCATTTCCTTTTGTGTTTGCATTCTTCCGGGGGGGTTGGGGGTTGTTACTGTAATGTTTGGATATGCATTGGTGGGTGTGTTGTAGTGGGTGAGGGTCGGGGTGGGGGTGTTGCGTGTGTGTCCCTGACTTTTGCCTCCCCCCTCCCCTATGTCGTAGGTGCAGTACTCACCGTTGTCTTCGGCGCCGGCGTAGATGGTCATCGTACAGGAGCAGGAAGACTATCGCAGGGAGTATTTGGAGTTCCGGCTCCATGGTGCCCTCCTTCCTCGTAGAGTGTTTGAGGTGAGCGTTTTCCCTTTCAAATGGCTGTTTCCGCCGTGTTTTTATCCACAGTGAATCCGCCCCGGAAAAGGTGGCGGATTGGTAGGTTGTGATACTGTGGGCGGTACTTTGTCTCCCGCCTGTCTATTGGCGGTGACCGCCGCGCTGCTTGTCTGTACCGCTGTGGCGGTCAGAGTGTTAAAGTGGCTGTCTTTGTTGGCGGTTTCCGCCACGGTCATAATTCCCTTTTTTCCACCGGCCTGTTTGCGGTCTTACCGCCACTTTAACACCGTCCACCAGGGTTGTAATGACCCCCTATATGTTGGCATTACCAAGAAACTTCAAGCAAAACTACGTGTACAGAATGCAGCGGCCAAACTCATCCTGTACATCCCCCGACACAACCGAATCTCCTCCCACCTCCGAGACCTACAATGGCTCCCAGTCAACAAGTGCATCACACACAAACTCCTGACCCACACCTTTAAGGCAATGCACAAAGTAGGACCAGCATACCTCAACCACCGTCTCACCTTCTATGTACTCAACAGACGTCTCCGTTCCTCCCAGCTCGCCCTTGCAGCCATAACCAAGATCCAGAAAAGTACAGCAGGAGAAAGATCCTTCTCCTACCTAGTAGCCTGGACATGGAACACACTTCCCCTCCAGCTCAGGCAGACCGCATCACTGAAGCAGTTCAGGAAGGACCTCAAGACTTGGCTCTTCAACTGAGCAGCACGCCTTTATTCAGCGCCTTGAGACCCTATGGGTGATTAGCCACGCTCTACAAGTCCTAATTGATCAGGTTCACTACCGGAACTGTAGAAGGACTGTCAGAGGACTGCTTACTGCTTTGACCTACTGTTCAGTCTGCCAGACTGTAGTTAAACTTGGAAGGACTGCTTTGCTGCCTGGAGCCTGCCTTTAAACTTCTGCAGCCATCCCTGCTGTTTAGCCTTGCATCTTCACCTGCACCCAGGACTTGCAGAAGTGACTCTAAGGGCTAGTATGCTGGCCTCCTGTTTAGGGTCACAGGGGATAAACAGGCTCACAGGGACTAAAAAGGCTCCCTCCATCTTGATCCCGCACCTGGACCCAGCCTGAGTGAGTCCTGAACCCCCAAGACGTCTCCATCCACTCCTGGACCCTTGGTTCTGATGCTAAAAGTGTCCAGGTGGCCATTTCCTAAAACTGAGGATAACATTTGCCCAAAAAGTACCCTGAGAACCAGGAGGAGACTGGGACCAACCTACTCGCCTATCTGCTCAAGGTGAATTGCCAGTCAGATTGACTTGCAGTTTCTCCAGCTACGTTCTTCTCCATAGAAGCAAATCTGTTTCAGCAGCTCTTCACCAAATGGGTATCCAACCTTGTGGGAGTCCTCTTAGATACAAAGCAGGCCTCATGCAGCAGGGCAGTTCTCATAAGTGTAAGGTAGTTCTTCCTGGTGTCCTCTGCAGGTCCAGGAGTAAAGTGAATAGCTGGTCTGAGGGTCCAAAATTTATATCTGGTACTATCCCTCGTAGGGGGAGGAACTTCTAGGTTCTCCCACCCATCTGGTTCCAGAAACATACTTTCTTCCCCTGCCTAAGTTACCTTGTGAGTATGCTAGAGGCAGCCCTTTGACATGTAGATGGGCACAAAAGAGTTCTGTCCTACCCATCGTGGCAGGATGGCCCATCCTACCAACAATTAGTCTCTATGTCTGGGAGGAAAACTCAAAGGCCATCTGCGAACTATTCACAGTCATGTGACACAGGATACAGACTGCAGGTACCAAGTGGCTAGGTCAAGAAAATTCCAACTTTCTAAAAGTGTTGTTTTGAGAATTGTAACTTAAAATTCCACTTTACCATTAAAGAAGATGTTAATTTACAATTATTTTGAGACATGGCATCAGCCCCAATCAAATGTTAACACTTATTAAATGTAATAAGGTAATCCGATGTTATCCTATGGGAGAGGTAGGTCTCACAATGGTGAAAAATGAATATGGGAGTTTTTCACTACCAGGACATGTAAAACATAAAACATGGACACATGTCCTACCTTTTAAGTACAATGCACCATGCCCCATGGGCTGTTAAGGGCCTACTTTTAGGAGTGACAAATGTATTAGAAAGGAAGGTTTAAGCCTGGTAAAAGGTTTATTTTGCTAGGTCAAATTGGCACTCTAAAAGTGCACATAGACTGCAATGGCAGGCCTGAGACATGTTTTAAAGGGCTTCTGAAGGCCCATTAGTAGCATTCAATTTACAGGCCCTGGGTACATGTGCTACCACTTTACTAGGGACTTAGAAGTAAATTAAATGAGCCAATTAAGGGTAAACCAATTTTTCCTTGTTTAACCCATTCTCTGCCAGACCTTTTCCCCCTCAGGTGCCAGGCCTTTTTTTGGCTATATGGGTCAGTTTGCACTTAGACCCTCGTAACATTTTGTCCACATAAGCTACCCATTCCAAATTTGCGTCCTTTTTTTCCAACATCCTACGGATTCTAGAAGTACACAGAGGTTATGGGTTCCCCTGGAGGGGACCAAGAAATAAACCAAAATACAGCAAAAAATGTTTTTTCAAAAACAAAAGGGGAAAAAGGGCTGTAGAAGAAGGCTTGTGTTTTTTTCCCCTGAAAATGGCATCAAAAAAGTGTTTGTGGTGTAAAATCACAATTTTTCCAGATTTCAGGAACAGGCAGACTTGAATCAGAAAAACACATTTCTTAACACAGTTTTGGCATTTTACTGGGACATACCCCATTTTTACTATTCTTTGTGCTTTTAGCCTCCTTCCAGTTAGTGACAGAAATGTATGTAAAACCAATGCTGGATCCCAGAAAGCTAAAATATTTCTGAAAAGTACACAAAATTCTGAATTCATCAAGGAGTCATTTGTGTAGATCCTAGAAGGTTTTCCTACAGAAAATAACTGAAATAACAGAAAAATAATGTAATTGAGCTGAAAAAAAGCTATTTTCTCCACGTTTTACTCTGTAACTTTTTACTGCGATGTCAGATTTTCAAAAGTAATATACCGTCACATCTGCTGGACTCTTCTGGTTATGGGAATATATAGATTCATCAAGAGCACTAGGTACCCAGAGCCAACAAAGGAGCTGCACCTTGCAATGGGTTTTCATTGTATACCTGGTATACAGCAATTCCTTTGGTGAAATATAAAGAGTGAAACATAGGTATCAAGGAAAACTTTGTATTTCCAAAATGGGCACAAGATAAGGTGTTGAGAAGCAGTGGTTATTTGCACATCTCTGAATTCCGGGGTGCCCATACTAGCATGTGAATTAAAGGACATTTCTCAAATAGAAGTATTCTTTACACACCGTCTTACATTTGAAAGAAAAAATGTAGAGAAAGACAAGGGGCAATAACACTTGTTCTGCTATTCTGTGTTTGCCCCAAGATTCTGATAAAAATGGTACCTCACTTGCGTGGATAGGTCTAGTGCCCACGACAGGAAACGCAACATGGACACATCACATTTTTACATTGAAATCTGACGTGTTTTTTGCAAAGTGCAAAGCTGTGGGTTTTGGCCTATAGCACCTAGGGAAACCCACCAAACCTGTGCATTTTTAAAAACTAGACATCTAGGGGGATCTAGGATAGGGTGACTTGTTGAACTCTCACCAGGGTCCGCTACCCAGAATCCTTTGCAAACCTCAGAATTTGGCCAAAAAATACTTTTTCCTCACATTTCGGTGACAGAAAGTTCTGGAATCTGAGAGCAGCTACAAATGTCCTTCTACCCAGCATTCCCCAGAGTCTCTCAATAAAAATGGTACCTCACTTGTGTGGTTAGGCCTAGTGCCCGCAACAGGAAATGCCCCAAAACACAACATGGACACATCACATTTTCCCAAAAGAAAACAGATCTGTTTTTTGCAAAGTGCCTAGCTGTGGATTTTGGCCTCTAGCTCAGCCGGCACCTAAGGAAACCTACCAAACCTGCGCATTTCTGAAAACTAGACACCTAGAGGAATCCAAGATGAGGTGACTTGTGGTGCTCCCACCAGGTTCTGTTACCCAAAATCCTTTGCAAGCCTCAAAATATGGCCACAAATACACTTTTTCCTCACATTTCGGTGACAGAAAAGTTCTGGAATCTGAGAGGAGCTACAAACTTCCTTCCACCCAGCATTCCCCCAAGTCTCCTGATACAAATGGTACCTCACTTGTGTGGGTAGGTCTAGTACCCGTGAAAGGAAATGCCCCAGAACACTATGTGGACACATCAAAATGATCAAATACAAAACTAGCTGTTTTTGCGGGAAGGGGGCACCTGTGTTTTTGGTCCTGGGCTCAGCAGCCATATAGGGAAACCAACCAAACCCTAACATTTCTGGAAACTAGACACCCGAGGGAGTCCAGGGAAGTGAGACTTGCGTGGATCCCCCAGTGTTTTCTTACCCAGAATCCTCAGCAAAACTCTAATTTAGCTAACAAATCTCATTTTTCCCACCTTTCTGTGTGGGATCACCACACCGGGACAAATTTCCTACCCCCCAACATTCCCCTCAGTCTTCCAGTAAAAATGATACCTCACTTGTGTAGGTGGGCCTGGTGTCTGTGACAGGGAAGCACCAAAAACATGTTGAAATTGAGGGGGAACCAAAGTGGATGCAAAAGGGCAGTTTAAAAAAAAAACATTTTTAGGCTGACAAGTGAGGAAGAATTTTTAGCGGTATAGATGCGACAATGCTGGGTGGTAGGATTTTTGTAGATTCCTGCAGATTCCAGAAGGTTACATCACAAAAATGTGGGGAAAATGTGTGATTTCCAGCAAAGTTGGAGGTTTGCAGGGCATTGAGGGTAAGAAAATGGTGCAGGGGACAGGTGAAGCACACCACCCTGGACTCACCCAGATGTTTAGTTTCAGATGTGTCTAGGTCTTGTAGATTTTTCTACATGGCAGTGTCCCAAAGTCCAAAAAGTGCAGCCCTCACCATTACAAGTGGGCCGATTTTGAGAGCCAGACAAGCTCTCATGGCCCAAATGTGAAACCAAAATCCAGAATAATCAAACGTCCTCTTGCTTGCCATAGTATAAGATGTTTTAGTGTGCAGGGGTGAGGTGAAAGACTGTTACCCCCTTCAGTAAGGGTGGGGGCATGACCATGCCCATACTGGTTGGTAGCCACCACCCCACTATTGTTTTTTTTTTAATACCCCGGCACCTAGCAGGCTTTTTGTCCCGTTGGGAGTGGATCGAGGGGTAACTTCCCCATCTGCCCACCAGTGGGCAGAACAACTTTGGCCCCGTTTATTTGGGGTGGGGGTATAGCCAAACCTTCACCCTCTTTTTTTTAAAAACAAAATCTTCTGTGGTGCCCAGTGGTTTTAAGCCCCCCTTGGGGGCAGATCAGCCTCATAAAAAAAGGCCGATCTGCCCCCAATTGGGGCAGAAATAACCTAAAATAAATTTGCCCCCCAGGGGAGCAATCCTTGCTAAGGGGTCGCTCCCCTTGCGTGAAATTGACAAAAAAAAACCTGGTGTCTAGTGATTTATTGGCCTATTAAAAATAGGCCAATCTGGGGGCGTGGCCTGAGCGTCAAGATGGTGGCCGCACTTTGATAGTGCTCCAGACCCCTCCGTCAACCGCTCAAGCCACCTGCTGAATTAGACCTGCAGCAACCTTAAAATTTACTCCTATAAGTCCCCCAGCGGGTGCAGTGCAAAAGGCGACGTCCGCGGTGGCTGTGGTGCCCCGGTGAGGTCGAGGGGCTTGCACAACCGCGAAGATCAATATGGCGACGAGGCCCGATCCAAACAGCAGAGGTGCGCGCACTTCCTAAGTGCACCTGCGGAGCGGAGTTGCAGGGTGGGCGGCGCGTCTGGCCCATCTGGTCTCCGGGCCCGCGGAGGAACACTCCCCTTGGTGGCCACCCGGTGCCTCGGGGCTCTCTCCTGCGGCTGGGGGCCACGGGGGATTGATCACTATTTGGACCCGCGGGGGGCGAGCTGGCCCGAGCAGCGCGCTCCCCTGGTGGGGACCCCGGGCGGGGTGTCCCGCCCGCATGAACACATTTGCCGGTCCTCTTTGAAGCCCGGGGCAGAGAGGCGGCGGCCCGACGCAGCCGGCACCACCGGCGGGGCGCGCCTCGTGGAGAGACCACCCCTGTAAAGATGGCCCTCTGCTGGGGAGTGCGGGGGCTTGGACCACCCGAATTAGAAGACCCGGACGAACGGAGTTTCCCCTACTGGAGCCACTGCACTTGAGATACGCGGGACACTGGACAGCGTTGCAGATTTGGTCGGTCGATGGAGTGGTTCCCTGGTGCCCCCCCACTGCATGAATACAGGACACAAGAAATCCGGAGACAGGTGAGGACTGTGCCGGCCGGAATCTGAGGTGCGGGGGATGCGGCTAGGGGCCATTTGAGTGAACAGACAATCGCTGACCTGGAGTCTGGACTTTCACTGGTCTGAGAGACGGAGGAACGGGTCTCCCCCTCAAACTGAGTGATTCCCCTGGAGTGCTTGGGGTTGTCTCTGGAGGTGGGTGCGGCGGCCTACCTGAGCCCCAGTCGCGCCCCCGGGGGCGCGGGAGACCCCGTGGCCCGTTGGCGGCCCCTGGTGAGGACGGAACCGGTGACTGTGCTCTTTGGAGTGAGGGGGCCCCCGCGTGGTGGCCTTCCGTTCTGGCTGGGGGTCCATCTGCCACCCCTGGGCTCGATCGGGCCCCTGGTGCCCACCAGCGATGGAGACCAAAAGCCTTCACTCTCTGGCCGGACTGAGCGGGGCTGCCACCACCTTGCGGGATCATGGGGAAGGACAAGCTTCAAAGCACTCATCGGCTTCACAGCCGAAGATCAACCAGTTCACTGTACAGGCATCCTCACGGGGCGGTGGAGACACTCCCATCGAGAGCCACACCTCACCAGACGGAGTGAACGCCATCTTACAGGCAATCCAGACCTCACAACTTGCAGTGGAGACTAAGATTGGGGAGGTGAAGGAAGACGTGGGCCTCATAAGACAAGACCTCAGAAACGCTGTGGGACGTATCACCACTGTGGAGGCCCGCGTCTCACAAACTGCGGACGACCTGGCTGACCTCAGGACCAAAGCAACCCAACTACTGTCCCGCACTGGAGAGCTGCACCGACGTGCTGAAGACGTTGAAAATCGCTCCCGGCACAATAACCTCCGCTTCATTGGTTTTCCAGAGGGTGCGGAGGAAAACAAAACACTTCATTTCCTTGAGCAGTGGATTAGATCCTGGATGCCAGAGCATGCACTCTCGCCCACCCTCCTGGTGGTCCCAGAAGACCCCTCATCGCACGGTTCCTCCACTTTAAAGATCGAGACAGTATCCTGAGGGAAGCCAGACGTGCCATTAACCTCTGCTGGAACAACAACAAGATCTTAATACTCCCCGATTACACCAGGGAGGTCCAGACCCGAAGGCGGTCATTTGAGCATGTCAAACAAAAGCTCCGGGCGATGCAACTCCCCTATATGCTCCTGTTCCAGGCACGCCTAAAAGTTATCATGGCAGGCAAAACATTCTTCTTCGACGCCCCGGAAGTGGCTTGGGACTGGCTGACAGAGGAGGGAGTCGGGCTGGATGGGTCCATCGGCCATGGGCGCTCCCGCCGGGGAGGGCCCCGGGCCCCGACTGGTCCCAAGGAGGGGCCGCAGACGCACCAGGTCCAGATGAGGAGAGAAGATAGGGGCCGATGTCCCACGGGGCGGGACCCTGATTCGGAGGCCGGCCACCGGGCCGGGGGGACCGACGCCGGGGTTCTGGATCTTCATTCCCCAGAACAGATGTCGGCAAAGGATGATCTGAGCCAGTCCCCCATACTTGGATAGGCTTCAACTGATGACATGCGGCGCCTTAGTGGAAGGCACTCAGCCTCAGGGGTTGCCATATGATCTGCATTGAAATTCTCACACAGCTAATTGCCACTGCCCCCTGCTGGCGGATTCGCCACATTTAACTCTCATCGTCTAATACTTTAATAATCCGCCTGAATGGAGGGGTCCATCACTTCGCTGTAGAGACGGCTGACCTGGCCACGTTACCTAGTTGGGGTAGTTGGGTGACAGATGCTTCTGGGGTCGAAGTATGGGGAGGTGGGGAGTTGAGGGGGACAAAGTTAACAAAGGGACTTAGAGGCGTTACTTGGTTAAGTTTCCTTTTCCTTAGCACTGTTTTTGTCTTCATTATTGTTATTGTTTGCCTGGGACAACTGAACCTGGACCCCACCATGGGTCCCCAATATCACAACACGTTGACACAATGGTTAAGTGGCCCACACTCACCCAAGTACTGTTGTGGAACGTAAACGGCCTGTTAGATAAAATTAAGAGGTCTGCAGTATTTAGTACTCTCTGTAGATACGCTCCCTCAATGGTCTTGTTGCTGGAAACCCACCTCCTAGGTACCCTCTGCCCTCTGTTGGCACAAGGGGGCTACGACAAAGTATATCACGCAGGTTTCGCTCGCGGATCAAGGGGAGTAGCCATTCTCCTTCACCGCTCACTGCCAATAGTTGTCACATCGGCAAGGTCTGACCCACAAGGGAGGTTTGTGACGGTGTCTGGGTCGCTTCACGGATCCCCGTGTAATTTTGTTTGCGCATATGCCCCCCCAGCCAGCTTCAACAATTTCTTAGTCGCACTTCGCCGTGCCTTGATTGACCTTCCCCAGGGTGCCACTATAGTGGGTGGAGACTTTAACTCAGTCCTGGATCCTTCATTGGACGTTTCAGGGACAATATCGACCTCCCGAGCAGTAAGGGCAGCAACCTTGCGTAAATGGGCGGATGGCCTTGGCATGTGTGAAGTATGGAGAACCTGGCACCCCAGAACGAAACAATACACTCACACCTCAGCGGCCCATCAATCACATGCTAGTATTGACCTTATATTTATGCCGGCCCAGGATGTACCTAATGTCACTGGCACAGAGATCTTGTCCCGGGGGGTTTCCGATCACTCACCACTATGAATTAGACTAGGCGGCTTAAACTCAACCCGACGTCTGCTGTGGCGTCTAAATGCTTGGCACCTACAAGAAGACGAGTACACCCAAGAGATCAGAGACCATCATGTCCAATATTTTGAACATAACTTTGGCACAGTGCGATACCCAGGCACAATTTGGGGGCATGTAAGGCCACCTTTCGAGGCTACGGCAACCATCTTGTTCGTATCGGGGAATGCGCCAGGGATGAACAATTTTCAGCTCTAGAGGCCACGGCACTGCGAACGCCAATGCTCGGGTGATATGTCCACCCCCATACTAAGATAACTCACTAGGACTAGGGAGGAGATTAAACATCTAACCCTCTAATCCACAAAACGCATCTGGAGAGCGAAAACTGCCCGTATATACGGCTGGGGAGACAAAAATGGAAAGCTCCTACATTGGCTAGCTACACGACCCCTAGCCGATAGAGTCATCCCTGAAATCCTTGATGAGTCAGGTGCACTCACCAATTCCCCTTGCGATATCGCACAGACCTTTGTTTCCTATTACGGGCGGCTGTACGCGGAACGCCCAAGACCCCCAGCCGAAAGAGAGTTTCCTCTTTTGGGGGACTTGGTGCCCCCTCAAATCTCACATGCAGCGAGAGAGGCCCTAGACGCGGATATAACCCTCGCAGAAGTAAAAGGGGCGATAACCAGCCTCTCGACAGGTAAAACCCCCGGCCCAGATGGCTTTCCGCTGGAGCTCTATCGCCGTTGTAGCGAGATATTAAGCCCTCACATCCTTAACATGTACGAGGAAGCTGAAAAGGAAGGCCATTTTCCCTCTGAGATAGACCAGGCCACTATTGTAGTAATCCCCAAAACCCAGCCCCCGTCCCGTAACTGCTCAACATACCGGCCGATCTCCTTAATGCCGAAATCAAAGTACTATCAACGATGCTAGCTACCAGATTGAAACCTGCTCTCCCTACATTGGTGCACCCCGACCAGTGCGGGTTCATGCCCTCACGCAGCACTAGACACTGCATTTGACGGCTGCACTTGGCTCTAACACATCGGGGGTCCCTGTCTCGGTCACCACTAGCCCTTCTCCTACTAGACTTCGAAAAAGCTTTTGATACGGTACAAGGAACAAGTCCTCCGGCGCAATGGGATTGGGCCAAAGTTCTGAGGTCTTGTTAAATTACTTTACTTCTATCCGACAGCATGTGTACAAGTAAACGGAGTGGCCCCGACTCGTTTCCCATACGTCGTGGCACCCACCAGGGATGCCCCCTGTCCCCGTTGCTTTTTGCACTCGTGATAGAACCATTGGCGAAACTACTGAGGGAAGACTCCCTGATGGAGGGTTGGGCGTGGCCTGAAGGCCCAGAGGATAGAGTGGCTCTTTATGCGGACGACGTCCTCATTTACATTTCAAACCCGGCCACAAGTGGTCCACGGATCCTTGAACTCCTAGACCTCTTCTTCCAGGCCTCGGGCCTGGCTTTAAACCCCAGCAAGTCCCTCCTGGTCCCACCACACCCATCCAGAGAGTGTATCGACTGGCAAAATAACATTCCAATTCGTAGGAATAATTTCAAGTATCTGGGCATACACGTAGCTTTGCTGCCCGAGCAGGCATGGGAGCTAAACGTTACGCCACTCACCAAAAAAGTCAAAGTTGACCTCCAAAAATGGCAGGCCCTACCCCTCAAATTCCTAGGCAGAATAGCCCTCTACAAAATGATGATACTCCCTAGCTTACTATACCTCCTGCAGAATTTTCCACATCCTATTCCCCGAAAGTGGTTTGTGGAAATGTACACAGTGGCGCGCCGATTCTTGTGGTTCGGCTCCCGACCTAAACTGGCCCTAGCTACTTGTCAGAGGGATACCTATGATGGAGGGTTGGGCATGTCCAATATTTACCTCTACTATCTAGCCATTCAACTCCTGGTGATCAATGACTGGCTGGGACGTGGATGGTCCGATCCTACTTATAGGTGCGAGCTCCAGACTTTCGGGTACTCAGGAGTTATTGATGCCCTATACGGGGGCCAGGGCCCTGCGACACCCCGGACGTCACGAGGGTGGTGCTGTTAGGTTGGCACGCAGCCCAAAGAGTAAAGGGCTGGGAGGGACGCCTCACCCGGCAGACTCCACTGTGGGGGGGAACTCAACTACGAGAGGTCTTGACGCTAGAGGGATTCCAAAAATGGGACAACATTGGGATAACCACCCTAGGGGACGTCTGGGGCGAGTCACATATGCCGTCCTTTACAGATTCCAAAACACTTACTCCCTAAAAAAACTCAATTCCGCAAATATTTACAACTCAGACACGCGCTTCTGGTACATGTCAAACGGGGGGACATGGTCCCTGAAAGTAGCCCAGTAGAGGCGAAGATCCTGATGGATGAACTGGGCAAAAAGGGGATCTCCCAATTTTTCCGCTCTCCAACACCGCCCCCTCCCTTGGGGGTCTTCGCCGGAAGTGGGAGGGCTGGGTGGGCCCAATTGAAGAGGCAGATTGGATTGATGCATTAATGGCCCCTAAGACCCTATCAATGTCATCCCATTTCCGAGCATTACAAACACTCTTCCTTCACACAGCCTACCTCTCACCTTTGAGACTTCCCAGGGCTAACCTGCGACGGTCCACTGACTGCCCTCGATGTTCCACCGCTGATGCTGACTTCTTCCACATGGTCTGGGCATGCCCCGTTATTTCGACTTACTGGAGGTCAGTGGTGAGTGAAATCTCGAAGGTCCTACACACGGAGGTGGATGCCGCCCCCCTCCCCCTTCTCCTGGGGGCGATGGGGGAGATGGACTTAAGGAGAGCGGACCATATTTTTGTTGGAGTGGCTTGTCTGGTGGCAAAGAGGGACATTATGATGGAATGGAAGGCGGGAACGGCCCCTTCATTGTCTAAATGGAGACGGGGTGTTGATTGGTGCGCTCTATGTGAGAAGCCCGTGTATGAGGCAAGGGGATGCCCAAGCAAATATGGCAAGATCTGGGGGAAATGGGGATGCATGCAAAACGCCTAGCCAAGGGTGTGGCGGAATCCCTTTCTTACAGACTAACAGGACTGGGACAGCCCCAATCGGGGGCCCCCTTGGCCTCGCCATCCCGACTGACCAAGACCCATGTATTACGATTAAACCTCTTTGACCTGGTATCACACAGTCGAACAGTTCCACGTGTTTAACGCATACATAAAACTTAACCACGCAAGATCCAGATTATTAATCACTCTTCGGTTGGTCCCAAAATCACCTTATATTATTTACCTTATTCGTTTCACTTTAAGTTATAACACTTTGGGGCATATTTATACTCCGTTTGCGCCGAATTTGCGTCGTTTTTTTCGACGCAAATTCGACACAAAACTAACTCCATATTTATACTTTGGCGTTAGACGCGTCTAGCGCCAAAGTTCATGGAGTTTGCGTCATTTTTTTGTGTGAACACCTTCCTTGCGTTAATGATATGCAAGGTAGGCGTTCCCGTCTAAAAAAATGACTCCCAGGCATGTGCGTGGTATTTATACTCCCGGGCAGAAATGAGGCCCGGGAGTGGGCGGGGCACAAAACCCCGCATTTGCGTCTGAATTTAACGCCTGGGTCAGGGCAGGCGTTAAGGGACCTGTGGGCTCAGAATGAGCCCAGAGGTGCCCTCCCATGCCCCCAGGGACACCCCCTGCCACCGTTGCCCACCCCAGGAGGACACCCAAGGATGGAGGGACCCACCCCAGGGACATTAAGGTAAGTTCCGGTAAGTATTTTTTTTAAAAATAAATTGTGCCATAGGGGGGCCTGATTTGTGCCCCCCTACATGCCACTATGCCCAATGACCATGCCCAGGAGACAGAAGTCCCCTGGGCATGGCCATTGGGCAAGGGGGCATGACTCCTGTCTTTGCTAAGACAGGAGTCATTTCAATGGGGGATGGGCGTCGTAAAAAAATGGCGCAAATCGGGTTAAGGCGATTTTTTTGCCTCAACCTGACTTGCCCCATTTTGAGACGCCCATACGCCATTTTCCCCTACGCCGGCGCTGCCTGGTGTACGTGGTTTTTTTTCACGCACACCAGGCTGCGCCGGTCGGCTAACGCCGGCTAACGCCATTCTATAAATACGGCGCCCGCATGGCGCTTCAGAATGGCGTTAGACGGCGCAAATTTTTTTGACGCTAAACTGCGTTAGCGCAGTTTAGCGTCAAAAAGTATAAATACGGGCCTTTATGTTTGAACATTTGTTTGTGACACACCATCCTTGTTAATTGTATGATTTGTTGACGTGGTATTTGTGTACCTTATGTTTTCTGACTGTTTAAAAGCAATAAAAAATATATTTATAAAAAAAATTGACAAAAAAAAAGTGCCTCATGTCTAGTGGTTTCGGCCTAATAAAAATGGCCTTAAGACAATTTGCCCCCTGCAGGGGAGTGACCCTTGCCAAAGGGGTCGCTCCCCAAATCTAAAAAAAGAAAACAAACAAAAAAAAAAAGGTCTCTGGTGCCTTGAGGTTTCTGACCCCCCCTGGGGGCATAAATGAACTCAAATAAATTTGCCCCCCAGGGGAACGACCCTTGCCTAAGGGGTCGCTCCCCTTGCATGAAATTGATGCAAACAAATTAAAATCCCTGGTGTCTAGTGGTTTCTGTCCTCCTTGGGGGCAGATTGGCCTAATAAAAATAGGCCGATCTGCCCCCAAGGTGGGCAGAAATGGCCTAAAACAAATTTGTCCCCCAGGGGAGCGACCCTTGCCTAAGGGGTCGCTCCCATTGCGTGAAATTGACCCAAAAAAATCCCTGGTGTCTAGTGGATTCCACCCCCCCCCCTTTAGGGGCAGATTGGCCTAATAAAAATAGGCTGATCTGCCCCCAAGGGGGACAGAAATGGCCTAAATACAATTTGCCCTCCCCTAGAGGAGCGACTCTTGCCAAAGGGGTCGCTCACCACATCGAAAAAAAGAAAACAAACAAATAAAAATGATCCCTGGTGCCTAGAGGTTTCTGACCCCCTTGGGGCAGAAATGGCCTAAAATAAATTTGCCCCCCAGGGAACGACCCTTGCCTAAGGGGTCGCTCCACTTGCGTGAAATTGACAAAAAAAAATCCCTGGTGTCTAGTGGTTTCTGCCCCCCCCTTGGGGGCAGATTGGCCTAATAAAAATAGGCTGATCTGCCCGCAAGAGGGGCAGAAATGGTCTAAAGATAATTCCCCCCCCCCCCCCCCCCCCCCCAGGGAAGTGACCTTTGCCTAAAGGGTCGCTCTCCACGTCTAAAAAAATAAAATAAAAAAATTAAAAGATCCCTGGTACCCGGAGGTTTCTGCCCACCTTGGGGGCAGATCAGCCTAATAAAAATAGGCTGATCTGTAGAAATGACCTAAAATAAATGTGCCCCGCAGGGGAACAACCCTCGCCTAAGGTGTCGCTCCCCTTGCGTGAAATTGAAGCAAAAAAATAAAAATCCCTGGTGTCTAGTGGTTTCTGCTCCCCCTTGGGGGCAGATTGGCCTAATATAATAAAAACAGGCCGATCTGCCCCCAAGGTGGGCAGAAATGGCCTAAAACTAATTTTCCCCTCAGGGGTGCGACCCTTGCCTATGGGGTCATTCCCCACGTCTAAAAAAAAATTAAACAAAAGAAAAATGATCCCTGTTGCCTAGAGTTTTTTGCCCCCCCTCCCCTGGGGGCAGACTGGTCTAATTACAATAGGCCGATCTGCCCCCGGGGGGCAGAAAAGGCTTTTTAAAAAATCCCCTCAGGGGAGCGACCCTTGCCCAAGGGATCGCTCCCCTTTATTGTAAGTATAAACAAAAACCTCCCTCGAGTCTAGTAGGCATTTCTGCTGCCCGATCGCTTCACGATCGGGCAGCAGAAATGCTGAGAGAGACATCAAAGGAAAGGAAAGGCCTTTCCCTTTACTTTGATGCCTCTCCCGTCTCCAGCCTGTGATCAGAAGAGAGATGCTTTTGCATTTCTCTTCTGATCTATGCTGGAAGCTGAGCTTCCAGCGCGGTGGGAGTGGCCTCTGATGAGCTCAGCGCGCGTTTGCGAGCTGACGTCATCAGAGATCACTGGGGAGTAAGGGATGGGGGTGGAAGAGGAAGCGATTCCCCTTCCAGCCCTGCCCATGGGAGTGGGGTGCGAGGTGGTTACATCCGTGGCACCTCAGCGCCACGGACGAGGACGAGACCACCTCGTCCTGGGCACCTGAGGGGTTAAAGTAGCAAGCACAAACACTTTAGCACTGGATAGTAGAGGTAGAGTACACAGATTCCCAAAGTCAACAAAACAAAATTCAGCAAACAGGTCAGGAGAAGGCAAAAAGTTTGGGGGAAGACCACACCAAAGACTGTCAGTTCTAACACAATTTTTTCCTCATCTCTGACAGGTGAAAGGTCTATATCAACTATTGCAATGGTAGTAGTTGTTCCAGTTAACTGCAATGTTCTGAGTTACAATGCCTATTGTACCTATCACAGAGTAGATAGCCAAGTCCAGCAGATGCTACAACAAACTACACCTCTGCCTCCCAAAAGTGCACTTGGAAAGATGATAAGTGCATCACTAACATCAAATAGCAGTGTTTGCCTGAAGCGCCGCAAGTATGTTTATAATACAAAGAGTAACTGAAGGTTTGTTTTGTTGGATAGAGATACATAGTTAAATAACACAACCAGGTAACAGGAATGTGCTATCCAGCAACTGGCAGAAATTGCTGCTAATACTGTATGAGATGATGAGTTGTAAAATTTCACCATTGATCTCAAAGAGCATCAGATACAGCGGCCATGTGTTTTATTATTCTGACTTTTTTTAGGCTTTTTCTAATAGCATGGTTTGTAATCTGCACTTTGTTGGTCCCAGTAACAGCGACTTATCAATATGTGGTGGAGGTGTCCATGGCAGCGCAAAAAAGTCTTCACACCTAACAATAGGTGTAATGTTGTGAGATCTGGTTGTCATGGTTGTCACAAAAGGTGAGAGTTGCAAATACCTAAAATCTTGGTCAGTTGAACAATAAGTTATTCCACAGTCTGTTGGAAAGCGTAGTGTTGGTGCCCTCCCATTGAGTCAGTAAGCACACATTTCAACATTCCATTATTTAATCTCATTTCCCGCAGGTCAGGGTTTTTCCCAGTGCTCTATCACTCCACACCCAGGCTGCTCATTTTATTAGGGTGACAGTACGACAGGCTGACTTTCCTTTGAAATGGCACTCTTCTGCTCTGGGCTTTCAGAAATACTCTGTATATTAAGAGGCATGCCACAACGACAGCTGTAATGTTGTTTAAAGTTTGTTTCCCTCTCTCACAAGTGTGTCCCAAAGTTTTTCTCTTGTGCTTGCCAGGAGAGGAACTTATATATTTCTGAAGTTTTGTTAAAAAGATCATACCACCTATATGTTTCTTATTATCACATAATACAAGATGCTTCTCTAAAGAGATACGCTCTCTTGTTGTCCCCGCTTTATTTTAGGCTATCAAGGAGCAAACGTGTTTTTATAGGTTTCAGAAACACTCAGTTTCCTGTAGTCCCCACTCAGTTCTTAGCTGCTAACATTTTACACTAAACCTATCTGGATCATATCACTTAGGGTCTTACAAACTCCATCATGTCACTGCTGAAAGGCTGACTAATCAATTCCTGATGTTTAGGATTAAATGTGTTTTAATCAAATTTTGTTACAATGAAGTCATACACACTAACAAAACCCTACCCCTGAATGCCCTTTCCATTACTCTTTCCACCCTTCTTTGGTCCACCTCACTCCCCTGCTTCCTCACTTTTGGTTCCCCTTTGCTGTTGGTAAATAACAGCAGTCTCTTTCATTTATCTACACATAGTCCATGTCCATCTTAGATGTATTCAATATTTGTACTGATCTAAATGTCTTGAGGCACAGCAATTCCTTACATTACTTCCCAAATTATTATAATAGTGATTATAATTATTTGTTAAAGTCTCTTTTCTTTCCTATGGGGCAGTTTTGGTCAAGTTCGCCATTCCCTACAGCCACCATAACCCATTTATTCTCTATGGAAGGTATCAGATGGCCCCAAAATGTGAATACTTTTTGCTTCGTTACTAGGAGCATGTGTGACATGAGCTTTCATTTGCTCCCTTTTAAGGGATAAATATCTACTGATGGCCTACTTATAATTATCTCTTCCGGGCAATCTATCATTCTGAACCCTGTGATCTCCTCAATAGTTTGTAACACTCTTTGCCAGAATGGATGCTAATAGAGGAAGGACCAGAAAATGTGCATCAGTGTACTTGTTTCTTCACAAACCCTTCAGCACCATGTCCCCTTCGACCATCCGATGGTCACCAATCTTCAAGGTGTGTCATGTCATCTGTTAAGTATTTTAAATATTGTTTCAGTCCCTCTCAAATGTGTCCCAAGGTTGCTAGTTCTTGAGAGGATGTCATTCCATTGTTCCTGTTTATACGTAATCTGCACTTTTTCTCCTACGCTTGTTGAAGGGAACTATTATGTTTTATTTGTTTTGTTAGGAACCTGTAGGCCACATGCTTCTCATTATCACAAAATAGAAGATATACTCTCAAAAGTGGTAAGATCTCTCATATTCCCCTTTTTTATTCTAGGCTGCTGGAGCCAATGTCTTATTTGTAAGAATCAGAGGGCTCTGAATTTAATTTGTTGCCAGGGACAATGGCAGTAATATAGTCAAGGCCATGGGAGATGGTGGATGTTTCAGGGTTCTGTGTTTGGAGCATTGCAACAACTTGATTGTGCAAGAATGTCTAAAAAAAGAAGACATAGTCAGCAACATACTTGCCAACTACCAAAGAATTTGCACTAATTTCAGTCATATTCACAAAGTCCTGAAGCAGCTGAGGATCATTCAGTGTGCTAATAGAGCACCAGTTAAAGCAAGAAACCTGAAGAGGAGAGAATGGAAGTTAAAGGCCTGGGCAGTAGTTCTACTGTGCGGCCTTCAACGTCTGAAGAGTGACGTGCTGTTTTCTCACAACCAAACCATCATCATCAGCAACACCAACAACAGGAGAATCTGACCTACTCTCTACAATGGCTCGGTTTCAGGGTACAGGGCTTACATCAAATGCAGAGGCAAAGAAACAAAGGTCGTGTAAGTCGCAAATCCAATGACCATTCAGAAGACGGCCCAGACTATCTGTATGACCCGGAAGAGGTCTACTTGGATCAAAAACTATTGGTTTGTTAGAATGGGAAGATGTTACAATGACCAGAGCTCAGCAGAGCTCAGTGTTTGGAAAAATCTGCTGTTTGTGGGGATTTTTGGCGAGTGGCCTCTAGTCTTCCCTAGTACATGGCTATGATGCCACTGAATCAACCGGCACTTGTCACTAAGAAAGAGAAATCCGCTATGCCATCCTCAAGTGTGGGGCCTTTGCTTCCAAGATATCTATGACTTTGCAAAAAAGAGATTTCTATAATATTTAAGAGGAAAGAGATGCCAGGGTTAGAAAGATGACTACTGCTGAGACTCCTTACCCTTCAGATAAAGCAGAAGTCTGGGCTTTTACTGATTTTTACATGCAACTCTAATATGGTCAACGGATGAAAAAAAAGTGTCACTTAAATCACCTAACTTACCTTGTCTTCTTTGGCTTCATCTTTCTTTCCATTTACCTCATTCTTAAGTTGCTCACCATATTGCATAAACTCTTCAAAAGATTTTATAGGCTCATGACTATCATCATATTTTTGAGTATTTTGGTCTTTGGGGACCTGTTAAAGGATAGAGGTATTAATCAGTGCTTCTGTTTCTCGTTTAAAGGCACAAACAAGTTACTACAGCAATCTTGTACCATCCTCTGGAATGACAGATGTGGCCGGAATTTACAAATAAGTTCTATCGAGGTTTTCTTTCAGAAAACATGTGGAGACGTTTTGGCAATAATATACGTGCTGTCTATCTTCTAAAAATAATCATAGGTAAGCAATATTTATATTACAATGTTTAAAACATGAGCAAATCGCTGTACACTCATGATCATGAAAAAATCCTGTTCCTCTAAGGAAGAAGCAGGCACAAAATCTTATATGCAGCAGACTCCTAAAGTTTTACTGCGGCATGCCGCATGGACGACTGCGTGTGACTTTAGGAGAACAGGAGAATGTGTGATATGACAGCTCTGGGGAAGCAGCAGGCAAAAAGTGGGGTTGTGTGAGAACAGCCGGGAGAGATGAGTAAAAATCGAGATATTGTGAAAGATTAGTAAGTAAATATGCCAATACTTTTGTTGAAAGACAAGAAGCTCTACTTTTCTTATAGGTGCAACCGTGCAAGGATTCACCATTTCCAGGAAAACTTGGAAAATATGGTGGCAAATAAAGGAGAGCTTTCGAAATACTATCCCCTAAAAGTTGTCTAAAGAGAGTCACATATGACATGTAGTCAAAAGATTTGGCCATGCATGATCACATTGCCTATTTTCAAGATGCCTTTAGCACACTTCTGCATCTTTCTTACATACATTTTCTTTGCAGGCCATTCCTAAAAGATTCTTATTCTCATTTTACACAATTTAAGGGCTTATTTATTTATTGGCCCACTAAGTTGGGGATGCCCTCTCTTTCACGTGTCCCATATTTAGAGGCATTGCAGGGTCTTGCAGGGTCTCTTTGTTGTTGAAACTAAATGCACCAGTGAGGCATTCTCGCCTTTCAAAAGGAAATCGCAGTGTGGAGGTTTGCGCCCAAAAAACAAAATACTAATGTGCTTCAACCATAGGACGTTTTCTCCCTGTATGTCAGGGGAATTTTCTTTGCTTTGCATGGCAGTCCAGGGAGGAAAACAGTAGCCCTGTTCTAAATAAGGTGGGACTAACTACATTGTGCCCCAGCAGTCCTATGGCATAATGTAGGGCAGTTCAAAGCTCCACCTCTATACTTATTAGGGGGCTGGGAGTTCGGGTGGATTAAGAACACCAAAGTCTATGTGAGGACCGGAAACTCGTGTATGGAAGGGCCAGGGTGAAAAAAGGTAGCAGATATAGACAAATCTGGAAGGCTCATCCAGCAATGCTTTTGTTAATTAAAAAGAGACTTCTTGAACTGACAGAGTACGGCAACAGGTACATGAAAAGAACTCATACAGCTTCAGTAATCAAACACACTTTACCAGCATAGATGACAAATGGCGGCTTTGCAAGTCATGAAACAACAAACTACCAATCAAAATCAATTAATTTGCTGAATTCACAAACGGCTCAAGACATTAGGTTTTGACCATTTTTCAGAAATTGAGTTATGCTGCCATTTGGATACAAAAACAAGCTTGGTTCCTTTAAACACAAGCTTGTTGTCTTCATGAAGTAAAACAGCATTTTTGATCTGAAAATTCGAATATTTTATCTGAAACATGGGATGATCATTCACAGTAAATACATTTTGGCCCATATTTATACTAAAAAGTATAAATGTGGGCCTTTGTTCCTGGAAGATCAGCCTGTCATGCTATCACTGGCACTTGCACATAATACTGTCACACAATAAACAGATTGTTATGCCGTGTTCATTAGAAAATGCCAGAGATTACCATCATATCCTAAGGAAATTCACAACCATTACTGACAGGGACAGGAGCATATAACCGAGAACGCTGACACATTTGGCACTAAGGGGTCCCCATTATGTAAGGGTATCATGTAAGGCATAGCCAGGATTTCGCTGCGAATGCTCACAAATGTATTGCTGAAATGTCACCATTATTTGAGGGATAGCTAGTATGTATCATAAACTACTTACACATATATGCCACAGATGGCTCCATTATAGATGGGTGAACCTTCCTGCCCCTAACCAGACATACTCAGGGCCTGATTCGCAAAGAAAAATTACACTTTTCAGTATGTTTATGATTGCTTGGTATACACAATGGTATTTTACAAGGACCATCTTTACGACTGCGGAGTTTCCGCATATAAAAAACTAGGATTGGCCTGTCTTTTTATTTGAATTGGCTTTACAGTCGTAAGGATACTACCAGTAAAATCCCTTTGTGAATACCAAACAAGCACAAACTTACACAAGAATGTAAATTTACCTTTGTGAATCAGGGCCTCATACACGTGCACAGACACTTTATGTGAAACTTGCGCACATTGACTAATAGATGTTCACTGACACATACACTCACTGTTGCATAAGCAAGCGTTCCACTCCCTTTCTTTGCTCAACATACCATTTCGTACCACTTACCATCTAGGGGCAATAGTGATCGCACACTGGCAGCTCCACGAGTTCCTCCAGGTTCCCAGCATGCTTGAACCCTGAAGAAGCAGCTGCTAGTGATGAGGGAACTAACGAGGCCGCTGCCAAGCAACATGTTGCTAGGCCGGTCCATGGCACATGACATGGGAGTGCTGCCTGTCGCAACTCTTTAGGGGAAAGACCCACAAGGGCCCTTGGTTTTGAGTAGAGGATATGGCATATAAGAGACACTAGGGGCTTTAAAGCAATTCCATGGAGCAAGCCACTAAGGGTCAAGAGGAGGGTGGAGCCGATGACACCTCTTCTGACTCCATTTATTCCCACCTTGTCACATGCGGGGGTACGGTCAACAAATATGTTGGCCACACTCTTATGAAAAGTTGGGAATATGAGCTCCTGTCTATAAATCATATTGTAGAAATCCTTAACATATAAAATACTGATGCGTTTTCAACTTATATCAAAACATCATAATTCTGTTTAAACCATGGATTTTAAAATGAGTATGCACCTGTGAACAAATCAATGGATGAATGAACGTTAACAAGGGCTCAAAGTCAGGAAAAATGCAATTCGATAGTATTCAAGGAGATGAAGTGGTAGTTTCAAAAGACAAAATATGTTGTGGTGTTAGTATTCGGCTCTTCCAACAGATAATCTTTTCCACATATTTCCTTTGTGAACCTTTCCCATCACTTCGGCCTGGATCAGTAATTTATTCATAGCAGTTTAATCACTGGCACCACATGGTGCTGTGTGACATTATTCACAGATCTGCACAACTTCACCGTTGGAGATGCCATGAATCTCTTCTAAACTCAAAAGGAACTGAAACAAATGTTTTAATGTAATTCACCACAACTGTTAGGAAAAATCTGTTGTTTGTGCTTTTCTTTGGGGAGAGAGACAGTGTCCTCTAGTCTGCCCTAGTACATGGCTACGATGCCACTGACTCAAGCGCCCGTTGTTCTAAGAAAGAGAAGCCCCCAATGCCATCCTCACGTGTGGGGGCCTTTGCTTCCAAGCTATTTATGACTTTGCCAAAAAGAGCTTTCCATATTATTTAGCAAGGAAAGAGATGCCGAGGTTAGAAAGATTACTACTGCTGAGACTCCTCTCTTCAGATAAAACAGAATGCCGGGCTTTTATTGACTATTGCATTCAACTATCATGTGGTCAACTGATCAAAAGTGTCCCTTAAATCACTTAACTTACCTTATCGTCCTTGGCTTCAATCTTCTTTCCATTAACCTCCTTTTTTAGGTGTTCACCATACTGTATAAACTCTTCAAAAGATTTTATAGGCTCGTGTCCCTCATATATGGAAGTACTATGGTCCTTAAGAACCTGTTAAAGGACAGGTGCATTAATCAGTGTTTCTGTTAGTTTCTTGTTTAAAGGCATAAACACATTTCTCAAGCAAACTTGTACCATCCTCTGCATTGACAAATGGAACTGGACTTTACAGATAAGCTCTAAGTTTTGTTTCAGAAAACATGTGGAGACGTGTGGCAATAATATCCATGCTATCCATCTTTTAAAAATTATCATAGGTAAACAATATTTATATTTCTATGTTTAAACAACATAAACGATTCGCTGTGCACACATGATCATGAGAAAATCATGCTACTACAAGGAAGAGGCAGACAGAAATTGCAATAAACAGAGGACTTCTGCAGCTGTGCTATAACTTGCAGCATGGACCAGTGTGTGGGAGAACAGGAGAAAATGAGATATGACAGCTTTTGGGCAGGCCCTTTTTGAAGAGTTTTTAGCTTTTAGCTTTCCTCTACCTTCCTTTGGCGAGCATGTGTTTTTTGGCAATTAGGACTCTGCACACTTTTTCCTTGTTAACCACTGGTGAAGTGCATGTGAGCTCCCTTTTAAACATGATATACCCCCAATTAGTCCACTTAGTTTACTTGTAAGTCACTGGTAAGTGGAACTATGTGTACCCCTGGCCTGTATATTAAATGCTACTAGTGGGTCTGCAGCACTCACTGTGTCATCTGCTAAAGTAGAACTTTAAAACATGTCTCAGGCCTGCCACTGCAGCCTGTAGTGCAGTTTTAAACTACCATTTCAACCTAGTAAAATAAAGCTTAACAGACATAAACCTTCTTTTTTAATACTTATAAGTCACACCTAACTGGGACATAAAGGCTCTTAGGATAGGGTGCATTGTATTTAAAAAGTAGGACATATGTGTTTAGGTTTTATATGCTCTAGTAGTGAAAAATCCCCTACAAAAAAGTGATGAATGGAATGCTTGATTTAGTGTCAGTCACTGGCAATCACTTGGGACACATCGAGGTTTATCATTATTTTGCACACCATGCCACCTCAGTTTTGATCCAGCTATAGGCAATTCAATGTTGACCCTGCTCCAATGAGAGCAGTCCAGTTTGAACTGCCAAACTAGGTCCTCCCTGACCTAGAAAATAAGCAACCCAGGACTCATTTTGTTCTAGTTCTGGGCTCATCAGCCAGGTATAGCTTTGTTCCAGTGACAGGGTGCACGAGACCCATGTGTGTGCATTTCCTTCCCAAACAGATCAAGATCCTAATGTTTACAAAAAAGTAATGGAAGGAATGCTTGAATTAATCTTAGCCACTGGTAATCACTCAGGCCACATCCCAGTCCTTCATTATTTTGCACACCACGCCACCTCAATTAGGACTCAGATATATGTAAATCAGTCTGGTCCATGATCCAATGCGAACAATCCAACCAGAACTGCCAAGCCAGGTCCTCCCTGAACCGGATTACAAGCAACCTAACATCCTTGTTAGGTTGCTTATATTCTGGTTCAGGGAGTACCCTGCTTGGCATTTTGGACTGGACCCTTTTCATGAGGAGCAGGACCAGGGCTGATTTGCATGTGGCTGGATCTCAACTGAGATAGCATAATGGGTGAAAAACTCTGCATTTGAATGCGGCTACCAAGCAAATGTCAGTGACTGAGATTAATTCAAGTGTTCCATCCATCACATTGTTGTTGTTGAAGCTACCTTTGGACTGCAGCAGATAGAGATATGCTGTTTAGACTCAAATTTATTGTAATTAAAAATTGTCTTTAATTATAAAGTAGGATTTTAAGTCACGGATCTGAAAATACCACTTTTAGGAAGCTGGCGTTTTGTTGTCCCAACCATATCTGCTTTTCGCCAGTGTCCTGGGTAACATCAATGAAAATGGTTCTGCTGTTGAGATGTGCTTGTTGCTTCCGGACAGTAGCACAATGGGGGTTTAGGTGTAGACAGGATGGGTCATTCTATCAGGATGCCTGGGGAGGTTCTGTACCCAGCCCGTCTTACACTTCATAGGGCTTTGCCTTCTGCATCCACAAAAGAATCTGACAACAGGCCTGGCTGCCATTTGTCACCACTAGACAGTTCGAAGTCTTCACAGGGGAATAGAAGAACTATCCTGAACTTGATGTGAGAGTAGGACAGGGAAATTCCCCACCAGAAAGGGTGGCATCAGGTGTAAATATTGACCTCCAGAGCCACTTTTCAGAAGAATCCTGGACCTGTGGGAAGTTACAGAATAAGGACTGCTAGAGGACTGCTCGGCTTCTTAAAGGAATGCCTTGCCTACCTGAAAAGGAAGATTGGACATATTTGACTTCAGCCCAAGCCAACCAGAGTGACTCCAAGGGTCAATAGTGTGACCTCCTGTTTGAGCTACAGGAACACAAACAGCTCCAGAGGCCTTCCTGCAACTGCTGAGCAGACCTGCTGTACCTGGATGTGTCTGGATCTGCAACTGAGCCTGCCTGAGACCTGCTGGCCTCTTCTGTAGTGAGTTCCTGATCTCCATAAAGTGTGCCCTAGTTCCTGGACCCATGGTGGGCATCTGTTTGACTTTCTCCAAATAAAAGATGGTTAAGTCCTGGATTATGGACCTTTTGTGAGCAAGACTGGGCATGTTTACAAACAAACCTCTCTGCCCACGATGACCAACAATGTGAAGCTCTGGAAAGACCTGCTCTTCCTGCTACAGTGACCAACAGGGCGAACAGCAACACAAGAATTGCACTTTGGCTACCGCAATAATAGAACAAGGGGACCACCATCACGAAGCTCCAGACTCAACCGTTGTGACTCCGCGAGGACCTGCGGCGCCCCACTTGCTTACTGAGGTCAGATTGGCGGTCAGTGTCCTGGACGGCCGTTACTGCTGCGGGCAGTGTTTTGAGCCACGTTTCGGGCTGCTGCCTATTTTACGGTCCACAGCGCAACCGGTACATCTTTCTTCGGGCGCTGCTTCACGCTGCCCGCCTTTTGCCCTTATAATGTCTCTTACCTATTTTTTCCTGTCTTTTTTCTTTTTCTTTTTTCTTGTTTTCTCTTTCCTTGTGGTTTCCCTCTTAGCCATCTTTTCTTCTTCCCAGGAGTCTGTGTTTCCTTCCCTGCATGCTTTGCGTCCTCTTTTACACCATGGCTATTTTTCCATTGACTCTAATGTGGCTTTTCCCAATTCAAGATGGTGTCTTCGGAACTTCCTGCGTGTCACTTCCTGTTTGCCAGTATATAAGCACAGTTGGTCTTCTGTTCTTTGCATTGAAAACACTTCCGTTCTGGTGGTGCTCTTCGCTCCTATATCCAGTGATTTTTTTGGACTTCTCCTGTTTTTTCTTGTCTGCAGTTTTTGCTGTTTCCAGTTCATATTACACTTCTCTTTTTTCTTACCTCTTTTTCAGGAGTTCCTTGCTTCTGAGGATTTTCCCAGGATTGGGTTTTTTCCTCTGGGACTTCTTCTGGAGGTCACGGTCTGCCTGGTGTTACTCTCTATCAGCAGCACAGTGGCTACTGGAAAGGGCCACCCTTACCTTGGTCAGTCCAGAACCAACAAGAGACCAGGTGGTGCTTCAGGATTGACAGATAACCACGGTAAGAGGCATTCAGATCGTGACAACCGTCCGTGACACCTGACAAGCTCTTTGTGCTAGAGGGATGATTGTCTAAGACACCACGCCTCCTCTTTGCACTACAACAATGACCATCTGCAAGGCTTTCCCTGCTCCTTGCAGGCCTCCTCTTTATACTTGACTCAAAAGTGTATCTGCTCAGAGGAACTAACCTGGTTCCTGCATTTGACAAGTGCTCCACCACAGTCGGCCTGAACTTGTGACTTCCCCCAGTCTAGTGTGCTCAGATGACCGCAAGTGGCACTTTGTGCTTTTAGGTGCTATTTTCACTTACAACTCTAAACCTGTGCATCTCTGGTTCTCTTTAAACCTGTGCATCTCTGGTTCTACTGACTGGAATATTGTTGTTTCTGTATCATAGTATTTATTAAAATGTACTTTTTTTCTAAGTTGGTTTTGGATTTTTCATGTTTTGGATTTACACTTTCTTATTGGGTCTGTGCACCATAAAAATGTATACATTGCTTCTAAGCTAAGCTTGACTGCTTTTGTCTCAATCTACCAGAGGGGTAAGAACAGGTTCATTTAGTGACTTTTGCACATTACCCTGATAAGGACTGTGGTTGTTGCTTGAGTGAGGCGTCCACCCCCTCAACCAATAACCCAATTTCTTACAACAGCTCTGGGGGAGCAGCAGGGAAAAAGTGGGGTTGTGAGTGAACAGCCCAGAGATATCTGTAAAAATCCATATGTTTTGAAGGGTCAGTAACAAAATATTCCAATACTTTTGTTAAGAGCTAAGAAGCCCTACATTTTTTATAGGTTCTGGGGCTCACCATCCTCAGGAAAATGTTGAAAACATGGATGCAAAAAAGAAAATATCCCCTAACATTTGTCAGACTGTCATGTATAATATGCAGTCAAATAATTTGACCAATCTCACCATGTGCCCCTAACTAAAACACTCATACACATTGCATAGTTAAAAAGCGTTTCATTTCTATATATTTCTTCCCTACCTTTTCCATTTAGGCCATTCTAAGTAGATTATTAAACTTGTCTTATAATTGAGGGGCATGATTTAGATATTGGTGGATGCCCTACTAGACTGATGCATGCCCTGTCTTTGACATGCACCATATTTAGAGATTGTTACTTCCATTGCAGAGTCTCTATGATTAAACTTAATGCACCAGTAAGGCATTCTGGTTTTTCAAAAGTAAATCCCAGTGTGCTGCCGAACAGCAAATGTGCTTGAACCTTAGGGAGTTTTCTTCCTGTATGTCAGGGGACATTTTCTTTGGTTTGCCTGGCAGTCCCTCCAGGAGGAACACATCAGTGGTAGCAATCCTATCCTAAATAGGGTGGGGCTAACTCTACTGTGACCCACCCATGCCAGCTCAAGGCTCCCCCTTTAAATTTAGTAGGGGAACTGGGGATTCAGTAAAATGGGAACATAAACGTCTAAATAAAATCCCTAAACTCTTGCACTGAAAGATCAGGGTGAACAAAGGCACCAGAGGTAGACAAATCTAGATGACTCATCCAGCAATGCTACTGTTATTTAAAAGAGATTTCAGGAACTGACAGGGTAAATACATGACAAGGGCTCGGAGATGCTTCAGTAATCAAACATGCTTCAACAAGAAAGATGACAAAATGCCGCTATGCAACTTATGAAATAACAGAGTAGTAAGTGCTATTTCATACTAAGGAGTCAAAATCAACAATGAATCTGGTGAGCTCACAAATTGTTCAACACATGAGGTTTTGAATATTTTTTAGAAATGAAATTATTTTGTAATTTTTGATACATAAATATGCAAGATTGCTTTAAACAGAAGCCTATTTCATGGAGTGAAACAGTATTTTTGATCTGAAACATTAATTTTTGTCTGAAACATTACATGACCATTCATAGTAATTACATTTTTCATCCCCCAAAATCAGATTATCATTTTTTTCCCAAGCACTCACACATAATACTGTCACACATTGACAGACTGTGTTGCCGTGTCCATTTAGCAAATGCAATGGATGTCATTCATATCTTAAGAAATTAACCACCATAACTGTCAGAGATAGCAGCATTTATCTAGGAATACTCGCACATTTGCCGCGGGGGCGACACAATATTTAAGGGAATTATGTAAGGGATAGCCTAGATTTCTCCAGAATGCTCAAAAATATACCTCAGATGAGTCATCATTATTTTAGGGGTAGCTAGCATGTATCATAAACTACTTACACACATATGCCACAGATGGCACCATTAGAGACAAGTGAACTCTCCTGCCCCTAACTAAAACACTGATACACATAGATCTTATGAGAAGTATGCACACATAGACTCACAGATGTTCACTGACACATACTGTTATACGGTTCCTATTAAGATAAGACTACGCATTGAGGTCAGCAGAACTTTAGCATGTGGGAAATTCTGGGCCTGATTTAGACTTTGGCGGATGGGGTTACTCTGTCACAAACGTGAAGGATATCCTATCTTCCATGTTACGATGCCATAATATCCTATGGAAATCGTAATGTGGCGGACAGGATATCAGTCACATTTGTGACTGAGTATCCCATCTGCCAAACTGCAAATCACGCCCTAAGTCTATCCACACCATCAGAAACTGGCGGCCCAATTCCTGGCTGGCTTACAGTACCTCACCTGAACCCCTGAACCTACCGGAGTGGAAGGAGATTATGGCAACCTAAACACGACACTCTGATTCCGCAGGGAAGTTGTAAAAACAGATCTCACCATTTTGTTGTATTACTCATGCATGCCCTGGTGAAGACATAAACGATATACAAACTGAGTTTTCAACATATTTGACGCAAATGTAATCTTGCATAAAGCGAATGAGTGGAAATAATTAGGCAGGTGAAACAAAGCAAAGTAAACATCATGATGAACAAGGTAAAGACAATAAAATAATCCAAATATGGTAAATGTGTTTTAGAAGTTCTAGAGATTCTAGAGGTTCCTACCTAGCCCTCGGGCTATGCTGAGAGCATAGCAGGGGTACCCTTCTGCTTGGCCCAATCTAAGAAATTTTCCCCAGCCGCATACCTGAACACTGTGTCAGGAGTTGGCTGTGGTGTAGAAGGCAATCCTCTAGGGAGCTGGTAGATTAGCACCAGAAGGGCTGCATGTTGAACACAGTATTTTTCCCAAGACGGTCATGGCTGAAGTGTGCTCTGCCCCATTTGAGTTAGTGACCTTTTATGTAATGAAGACATAGGCCCTCATTATGACCTTGGCGGACGGCTGAAGCCGCCCGCCAAGATAGGACCGCTGGGCGGCCCCCAATGCAGGTGCACCGCCGCAGCGGCCATTTGGAGATCCCCGCTGGGCCGCAACATAGGAGCCAGCTCCAAATGGAGCCGGCGGTGTTGCGGCTGTGCGACGGGTGCAGTTGCACCTGTCGCACTTTTCACTGTCTGCATAGCAGACAGTGAAAAGCTGCACAGTGCCCTGTCAGGGGGCCCTGCGACTCCCCGTTCAAACCACCAGGAAAAGGCTGGCGGTAGGGGGACTCGTAATCCCCTGGGCAGCGCTGCTAGCAGCGCTGCCCTGGCGGATTACAACCGCCAGGGCCATTGTGGCGGGAAACCACCGGCCCCAGCGGTGCAACCACGGCGGTCGGAATGACCTGGGAAGCACCGCCAGCCTGTTGGCGGTGCTTCCATCATAACAGCCCTGGCGGTCTTTGACTGCCAGGGTTGTAATGACCCCCATAATGTGTTGGAAGCACAGCTCTGATGCAGTGCTGTGTCGAGATATTTAGAATCTGTCTCCTGAACAGGCAACACAAGAACTACGATATTGCGCACAGTGTTCCTTGCCTTGAACAGAAAGTTACCACAGAATACCACAGTGGACACAGGTAGCAACAAATCAAGGAGTGGGTAGCAACTGCTAAGGAAACACTCCTGGTCCCCCACTCAATCAAATATCCAGAGGCACTGTACATGTTAAAGCAGATGAAAGGGGCAGGGGAGATTCAGTCAGTTGCAGTATCAATCGTATAGATATCATCCAGAAACGGATCACCTTCAAGGATCAGTCCAAATGGGCTGCGCTGCAGGCAGCAGTGTTTCTTTGATGGGCTCTAACGAGTCTGTGCTCCATTCACCAGTTAGCTGGGCCATGGCTCTTCCTTGGAGATGCAGCACTCCTCCAAAATGGGTATCCCATATGCTAGAGTAAGCAAGACAACTTCTACCTCCTATTCTGGTCCAGAGTTGCACTCAGACTTGGACAAAGGCTCTGCATGGTCCGGGGTTATAAAAGTAAACAGCATTACCTCCCGTCCCTCCCTCGCCTTCCTTTAAACCAATGAGGCTTCCTGCCTCCCACTAGACCCTCCTTTCCCCTCTTAAACCCCCCCCACCCCTACCCCCTCCTGTTCTTTTTGTCTAGCCCACGCTAGACGTTCCTTTTCTCTTACCTCCACGGCGGGGCCTGGGGGACATCGTTGTGGGCACTCCTCGGGACGCAGAGCTCCGCGAGGTGTGCTTCGGCCGCGCGCGTCTTTTCTGAGCAGGCGGGGCTGCTCGTAAGACGCGTCCTGGGAGGCGGCTGACAGGGTCAGCCGGCTCTTGGTGGCTGGGGCGTCAAGTTCCGGTTTTCTACGCCGCGGAGCCGCGTAGAGATGCCGAGGAGCGTTTTTTGGTTTCCTGTGCGGGTAGGACTGGCGTTCTGCCCGCATTTTGAATACAATTTTTGATTTGACCTTTGGGTGGATTGGTTAATGGTGGTGTTGTGGGAGGTCCTGGGCCCTGTATATTTGGGGTTGTTTTAGGGTTGGTGGCAGTGTGTTTTTTGATGCTATCATGCCTAAAGCGCAGGCTAAGAGACGGCGGATTGTTTCTTCTTCTTACTCAGAGGAGGAAGGTGCTGCTGGCTTTTCGAACCCTGGGGGCCCCCAGATTCCAGGTGGTGGTGCTGTGCCTCTCATGTCCAGGGAGGAGGTGCAAGAGATGATCGACGTGGCTGTTTCCAGAGCTCTTCAAGCGGGGATGGCCAGGCCTAGTCGGTCTAAGGCTACCCATACACCTGCATCTGCAGGGAAGTCCTCCTCAGAGAGTGAGGAAGGGGATGCTCCATCTACGTCCTCTGGGGGTAAATATGTCTCCAGGGAGAAGATGTGGGATGTGATGGCACATGTACGGGACAATTTGGGGTTTCCAGTGTTTCAACCTACAAACTCGGACTCTCACTTATTTCCGCAATATCAGACGCCTTCTAAATTTGCCATGCCTTTTCAGGGACCTGTGAAGGATATGGTGTTTTGAGAATGGAAGGATGTGGATAAAGCTCAGGTTCCACGATTCCTTCAGAAACTTTATTTACTTGAGGGTGAGGAGGTGTTACCTCCCTCGGTCCGCCTGGATTCAATATTGGCTACCCTGATTGGCAAAACAGCAGTCAATCCGGAGGATTGTGTGCCTACTGATGCCACGGACCGTAAGGTGGATTCAGGGCTTAAGAGGGCTTTTGCGGCTGAGAATCTGGCGCTGAGGGCAGGTATATATTCTGCTTATGCGGCCCAGTCGTTGGTGCAGGACTTTGATAAGCTGGCGGTGGCTGTTCAGGAAGGGGCAGAGTGTTCAGAGCTCCTGGCTGGTATGGAGCAGTAGGCCAGGTTGTTGGCAGATGTGTCTTCAGATGTGGTCCGTACTTCGCATCTGGCGTCTGGTGCTTTGATTGGGGCCCATAGGTCCCTCTGGTTCCGATCCTGGAAGGCCGACCCGGGGGAGAAGTCTGACTTGCTGCAACTGCCTTTTGAGGGTCGTAGCTTGTTTGGGGATCAATTGCCTTCCATGCTTTCCAAAGCGTTTAAGGAAAGGAAGCCTGCTTTGCCTTATAAAGGGGGATCTGCTTCAGGTAAAGGGTGGAAGAAACAATCCTGTTCTTCTCCCAAGATGGATGCCAAGTCTTTTTCTTTTAGGAAACGTCGTTTTCAGCCACGTTTTTCCCCTAAGAAGTCTGCTCCTTGGATGGGGTCGGCACAGATTCATTGGTTCTGGTCCCCGATGGAGGCCAATCGGTCGTCAAATTGGCGCGAATTGAGGGCTGTATTGTTGGCTCTGATCCATTTCCAGGTGTCCCTGAAGGGTGCTGCGGTTCTTGTTCGGACGGACAACTTAGTGGCCAAGGCTTATGTCAATCGACAGGGGGGGACCAGGTCGAGGGCTTTGTTCGGTCTGGCCAGGAGGATTTTTGCGTGGGCTCAGGAGTGGGTTCCTTCTCTCAGGGTTACGTACATTCGGGGGGTGGTCAATGTTCGGGCAGATCTGCTGAGCAGGGTGATTCCTTCCTCTCAACTTTTCTCCCTCCGGAAGTCACTGTTTCTTCATCTGGTTCGTCTCTGGGGTCTTCCAGTGCTGGATGTGTTTGTGTCCGCGGAAAACGCGAAGCTCGGTCGCTTCTGCTCCCGGTTTCGGTGTCCTCGAGCCTGGGAGGTGGACGGGATGTCGTGTCCTTGGCAGAGGGACCTTTTGTATACGTTCCCGCCGTTTCAGCTAATCAGGTCTTTTCTGCTGAGGGTGCGGCTTCTGGGGGCCAGGGTTATCCTGATTGCACCCCATTGGCAGAGGGCGAATTGGTTCCCATTGCTGCAGCTGATGGCATCCGGTCGGATGTGGCCTCTTCCTCTTTGTCCGTCGCCCCTGGAGTTTCCTTGCCTCTCGATGGGGTCATTGAGGAGGTTACACTTGACGGCCTGGAAGTTGAACGCCGGGGTTTGACGGGTCTGGGGGTTCCTGTGGCTTTAAGTTCTACTTTACTGGCTTCCAGGCGGCGTTCCACTTTGCTTTCATATGGTAGGCAGTGGAAGGTTTTTTCTTCTTGGTGCTTAAGGCATGAATTGGATCCTAGCTGCGCGTCTATCTTTGATGTGATGCAGTTCTTGCAGAATGGTGCACAATTGGGGTTGTCAGTGGCGTCTCTGCGGGTGCAGTGGACGGCTATTCAGGCATTCAGAGGTCCGTGGCGTAATCTTCCGGATGAGGGTCATTTGATGCCTAGATTTTTTCAGGGGCTTCTTAATTTGTTTCCTCGCTCTGTACGTTCTTTTCCTTCATGGGATCTTTCTTTGGTTTTGGATGTTTTAACGGATGCCCCTTTTGAACCCCTGGGGGACTGTGATTTACGCCATCTTTCCTTGAAGACATTCTTTTTGGTAGCCATTACTTCGGCTCGCCGTTTAGGGGAATTGGGGGCCTTGGCCTGTTCTTTTCCTTTCTGTAAAGTTTTTCAGGATCAGGTGGTTCTGGTTCCAGTACCTTCTTTTATCCCGAAAGTCAATTCTTCTTTCCATGCTCGCCAGGAGGTCATCCTTCCTTCCTTTTGTCCGAATCCCTCCTCAGTGGAGGAGGTTCGTTTGCATTCGTTGGATGTACCCAGGGCTTTGTTGGAGTACCTGCGTGTGGTGGCTCCTTTCCGTAAGGGTGATTCGCTTTTTATAAATTTCGGTCCTGCCCGTAAAGGGGAGAAACCTTCCACGGCTTCCTTAAGTCGGTGGGTGAGATCATTGATTCTGTTGGCTTATTTCTTGAAAGGGGTGGTTCCTCCTCAAGGGGTTCAGGGTCGTTCTACCAGGGGTATGGCGGCTACGGTGGCAGAGCTTCAGGGGACTTCAGTGGTGGAAATTTGCAGGGCCGCCACTTGGGCCTCTCCTTCGACGTTTGTTCGGCATTATCATCTGTCGGCTTGGGTGGTTTGGAGTCGGTATTGGGTCACCAAGTCTTATCCTCTATAAGGTAATAAGGGTGGGGTTTTGGTGGCCTTTGTGCATGATAATAAACTTCTTGCAACTCAGTGTCCGTCTCCTGTGTGTTTCTTGCTATGTCTCATTGGTTTAAAGGAAGGCGAGGGAGGGACGGGAGGTAATGCGTCCATTTTCTTACGATAATGGCATTACTCCTAGTCCTACTCCCTCGCCTTCCTTTCCGTTCCCTCCCGCCCTCCCGGTACCGACTGTCTGAGTTGCTACTTGGGCTTGGTTTTTGTACAGGAGGGGGTATGGGTGGGGGGGGTTTTAAGAGGGGAAGGGAGGGTCTAGTGGGAGGCAGGAAGCCTCATTGGTTTAAAGGAAGGCGAGGGAGTAGGACTAGGAGTAATGCCATTATCGTAAGAAAATGGACGCATTAGAAGTGCCTCCCGGGACTCTAGGCTGTAGGAATTTTGCTCGGCACAAGAATGGAACGTACATGTGGTATTAGTAATGTCACTGTGGGCACATGGTAGTGTTTCAACATAGTCGCTCAAAGTAGCAGGTTCCTAAGGGTTGACTTCACTGGAACCGCTGTTATCGCAGCTTGTGGTTGTTAGATATATAGTAAACTCACAGTTTAACAGAGCAGATGCCACTCAAGAAAAACCTCCAACCTGTCTCACACATTCTTTTAATGCGTACATCTTGGACATTTATGAATTAAATGAACACACTTGCTGTGTCGCTGTGAAGCGAGGTCTGGCTGTATCCGAGTGGAATCTGCTCTTTGGCAGGAATGTAAGCAAAAACAATTTACCCCCAACAAGTAATTTCTGATGGATACAACTACCTGTGGATTCCTCACCTCATGAATACTCCCATGGCGCCAGCATTCGACGGAAATCTTCTTACTAGTCTCTGCACGTCGACGAGGACGTCACTGTCTCGCACGCGACGCCGTCTGACGTCATACAGGCAATAAGAGGTCCTCGACGACGTGCGGACGTCAGTTCCCTTTTTTCCGTGCATTCGAAACGGTTATCTTCGAGGGAGCAACTGTTACTCTTGCGGTTACAGTGTATATCTTGCTGCGTACTCTTTCTCTGTGGAAATAATGTCGCAGAGAAAGTCTGGATTTATGCCTTGTCGTGAGTGTGGAGGCAAGATGTCGGTGACGGATCCTCATTCCGATTGCCTTTGGTGTTTGAGCTCCGACCACGACGTCTCGACTTGTGATTCATGTCAGCACATGAATCCGAAGGCCCTTAAAGAACGTGAGGCGAAGCTGTTTATGGCCAAGTCAAAGGAGAAGCATCACAAGAAGTCTTCTCCAAGACATCGGCGTCATCGAGACTCCCGGCGCCGTAGAGAATCTCGGCGTCATTCAAGGGAGGCTCGTTCCAGGTCTCCGGATCGGCGCCGAAAGACATGGGAGGTCAGCCCCACGGTGACGCCGCATCCTTCGACGCCGTTGCCCTCTCCGGCGTCACCAACTTCGCCTGGACAGGCGTCGGTGATTGAGGTATTGGAGCCTCAAGTGTTTTCTCCGGCGCAGACGCCGAGGCCGGCGTCGGGGTCGCCTCCGAGACAGGCACCCCAGTATCCGGCTTTTCCCACCCCTGGAGCCGATAGTTCCGCATTCTTGAATGCGATGTATGCCATCTTCCAACAGATGGCTCCAGGGGCTGCTCCGGCTGGGCCTTTGGCCTTTTCTTTGGGTGATCCTGCGCCTCTTCGGCCGGCACCCTTTATGCCCTTTCTCCCGTTTGGGAACGTGGGCTCGGCGCCAGTGTCGGCGCCGGTGGCCGCTCCGGTGGCTTCGGAGGGATTGGCCCCAGGGATTTCCATCCCGTCGACGTCGAGATTTCGGCCTGTGACTCCGGTGGGTCCATCTGTTTCAGCTGCTCTTCAGTCGGCGCCGAAGTTACCCGTGGCGCCGGATGCGGCGTCGGTGGCTTCGGAAGATCGGCGCCAATCTCCGACTTCGGCGGAGGCATTGTCGACTCCGCGGATTGAGCAACGACTGCATTCAAGGAGGCGTGCTCTCCGGGTACTAGAAGAGCAGGAGTACCAACGAGCCCTAGAGGAAGGAGAGCTAGAGGACTCGGGTGATGGGCTGCGTGGACTGGAGTCGGCCAGTGGGCTGGACACTTCCCCTGAGTGGGACCTTTCGTCCCCGGGGGAATATACTGAGGAAGCTGCTTCCTTTCATACAGTGGTACGGAAGGCAGCTAGTTTTTTGGACCTGCCTTTGCCGGTGGTGGAGGCGAAACAAAACCTTTTGACGGAGGTGTTGCATCCGGCCTCAGCCGCGGCGGAGCCTCTGTTACCTTTTAATGACGCTCTGCTGGATCCGGTTTTAGAGGTGTGGAAGAGGCCGGCATCTTCCCCAGCAGTTCACAGAGCCTTGGCCAGGAGGTATCGGACGGCTCCAACTGATCCTGGTTTCCTATCTAGGCACCCTACGCCGGAGAGCTTGGTAGTGCAGGCCTCCTGTTCGTCCAAGTCAGCGCCTGGTTCTTTCCCGACGGTGCCTGGGGACAGAGACTCAAAAAAGCTAGAGGCGCAGTCGAAGAAGATTTTTTCGTCCTGCAGTCTGGCGTTAAAAGCCACTAATGCGACCTGTATCCTGGGGAGGTATATTCATGCTCTGATGGATGACATCTCCTCTTCGTTTACAGAGCTTCCCCAGGGTCTTTTGGATCTTGTCTCTGATGCCCAGGCTGCTGCGACCCAAATTATCCAGACGGGACTGGATACCACCGACTCGGTAGCCAGAGCAATGGGCACAACTGTGGTGGAAAGGAGACAGGCCTGGCTCCGTAACTCGGGCTTTTCGGCAGATGTACAGTCCACATTGTTGGATCTCCCGTTTGATGGGGACAAACTGTTTGGGGCTAAGGCTGATTCGGCCTTGGAACGTTTTAAGGAGAGCAGGGCCACGGCTAAGTCGTTGGGACTCCAAGCTCCTTCTTCCACGGCCTCTTCCAGATTCTTCAGGAGGTTTCGTGGATTTGGGCGTGGCTCTTCCTCCTCTTCCTTTCGGGGAAGATATCAGCAACCTGCCTCTTCCCATCCCTATAGATCTTTTAGGGGGAGGGGTAGGGTCCGCACCAGGGGAGCCTCTCAGCAGCACTCTGCCTCTTCCTCATCCTCTGGCGGGGTGCAGCAGGGGAAGCAGCCTTAGGCTTCCACCATTTCCCACTCACTCCTCTCCTGTAGGGGGAAGATTACAGCATTTTCTCACCAAATGGGAGACTGTTACGTCGGACACTTGGGTTCTCAGTGTTGTGGGAAAAGGCTACACCCTTCCCTTTCGGGAGTTTCCGCCCCTCATCCCGCCCCGCCCTTCGTATTGTTCACAAGAACACCTCCTGTTGCTAGAACAGGAGGTAGAAGTCCTCCTTTTAAAGGGCGCGGTGGAGTTGGTCCCGGAGCAGGAAAGGGGTCAAGGAGTTTACTCAAGGTATTTCCTGATTCCCAAGAAGGATGGTCGTTTGAGACCAATTCTGGACCTGAGGATCTTGAATTGGTTCCTCAAGCAGGAAAAGTTCAAGATGCTGACCCTAGCACAGGTGCTTTTGGCGTTGAACATGGAAGACTGGATGGTGTCTGTCGACTTGCAGGATGCTTACTTTCATATCCCGATACTCAAGTCACACAGGAAGTATCTCCGGTTTGTGGTGGGATCGCAACACTACCAGTTTGCGGTCCTTCCGTTTGGTCTTACTTCAGCACCTCGAGTCTTCACGAAGGTGATGTCGGTAGTTGCGGCAGAGCTCAGAAGGAAGGGGATAGCAGTATTCCCTTACTTGGACGATTGGTTGATCAAAGCCAAGTCCCCGGAGCTTGTGTTGCGTCATCTGCAGTCAACAACCCAGTTGTTGTTCGACCTGGGCTTTTCGGTGAACGAGCCCAAATCTCACCTAGAGCCCTCTCAGCGCCTCCTGTTCATAGGGGCAGTACTGGATACAACATTGGGTCGGGCCTTTCCTCCGCCTCAGCGGATTCAAGATATTCAGGATTTGGTTCCAATGTTTCGAAATGGAGCGGTAGTTCCAGTCCTCAAGGTCCTTCGTCTGCTCGGTCTTTTTGCCTCCTGCATTCTGTTGGTCACGCATGCTCGCTGGCACATGAGGGCTCTTCAGTGGTGCCTCCGAAGGCAGTGGTCTCAACACAGAGGGGATCTAGAGGGTACTGTCAAGATCTCCAGAGATGCTGCTGTGGATTTGAAGTGGTGGATTGCAAGCAACAATCTTTCACAAGGAAAGCCGTTCCAGCAGTCGCCACCAGTGGCCACAGTCATAACGGATGCTTCCACTCTAGGGTGGGGAGCTCATCTGGGGGATCTGGAGATCAAAGGTCTTTGGTCTCCAGAGGAACAGATTTTTCACATCAATCTGTTAGAGTTACGGGCTGTACGTCTGGCTCTCAAGGCCTTCCTCCCTTCCCTTCGTGGTCAGTCGGTACAGGTCCTAACGGACAATACTACCACGATGTGGTACATAAACAAGCAGGGAGGAGTGGGGTCGTACCTTCTCTGCAGAGAAGCTCTTCGACTATGGTCCTGGGCAAAGGACCATCGGATTTGCTTGATAGCAAACCATCTGGCCGGAGTCTTGAACGTGCGTGCGGACAGTCTCAGTCGCCACTTCTCGGCAGACCACGAGTGGCGTCTCCATCCAGATCAAGTCCGTTTAATCTTCCAGAAGTGGGGGTTTCCTCGGGTAGATCTGTTCGCCACTCGAGAGAACGCGCATTGTCCGTTGTTCTGCAGCCTTCAGTATCCGATGCAGGAAGCGTTGGGGGACGCGTTTCAAATGACCTGGTGCGGCCAGTTGCTTTACGCGTTTCCTCCCATACCCTTGATTCCTCGAGTATTGAGGAAGATTCGCCAAGACCGGGCTCTAGTAATCTTAATAGCTCCGGATTGGCCAAGGAGGGTGTGGTACTCCGACCTTCTCCAACTCTCAACGTGCCCGCCGCTCCGTCTCCCTTTCAGGGCAGACCTCCTCTCACAGTCGCAGGGGCAGGTTCTACACCCCAACCTCCAGAGTCTGCACCTACATGCCTGGAGATTGAACGGGGCAACCTGAGTTCCTTCTCTCTCCCGCCTGAGGTAGTGGATGTTATATTAGCGGCCAGGCGACACTCCACTAAATCTATCTACGCTAATAGGTGGTCTAAATTTGTTGCGTGGTGTGGAGAGAGGCAGATTGATCCTTTACATGCTCATCTATCGGACGTTTTGTCTTTTGCTCTATCTCTGGCGCAGAAAGGTTGTGCAGTGGCTACCATTAAAGGTTATTTATCGGCCTTGTCAGCCTTCATATGTCTTCCAGACCAACCATCTTTATTTAAATCCCCTATTGTTATCAGATTCTTGAAAGGTCTTCTAAATCAATATCCTCCAAAGCCATTCGTTATGCCGCAATGGGATTTGTCCTTAGTCCTGACTTTCCTTATGGGGTCCCCTTTTGAACCTATGCATTCTTGCCCCTTGAGGTATTTGGTTTTAAAAACAGTCTTCCTGATAGCTATAACATCAGCAAGGAGAGTGAGTGAGTTGCAGGCCTTATCAGTAAAACCCCCTTATACAACTTTTTATGGGGATAAGGTGGTGTTGAGGACCAAGGCTGCTTTCCTCCAGAAGGTTGTTTCACCCTTCCATTTGGCTCAGGCAATTACTTTGTCCACGTTCTATCCTCCGCCTCATCCTTCCAAAGAGGAAGAAAGACTGCACCGTCTGGACCCAAAGAGAGCGTTGAGCTTCTTTATCGATAGAACAAAGGATTTCAGGCTGGAGGATCAGCTGTTTATTGGATACGTGGGCAAGAGGAGAGGAAAGGCAATCCACAAGAGAACACTATCCAGGTGGGTTGTTCTTTGCATTAAAATATGTTACTCTTTGGCAAAGAAGGATCCTCCTGAGGGCATTAGAGCTCATTCCACCAGAGCTAAGTCGGCCACTTCGGCCTTAGCCAGAGGTGTTCCTGTGGTCGACATCTGCAAGGCCGCAACTTGGTCGTCCCTTCACACTTTTGCAAAACATTACTGTTTGGATTCTGAGGTTAGAAGGGACGGCCATTTTGCACGGTCAGTGCTGCAGGATTTCTTGGTTTGACCATTTAGGCACCCACCGCCGGGCGTGGTACTGCTTTGGGACTCTATTCATGAGGTGAGGAATCCACAGGTAGTTGTATCCATCAGAAGAACGAGTTACTTACCTTCGGTAACGACTTTTCTGGTGGATACATTAGCTACCTGTGGATTCCTCACGGTCCCACCCGCCTCCCCGTTGCCTTTATGGTCTTGCCAAGTAATCCTTGAGTGCGCTCCTCTTGGTCTTTGAGGGTGCAATAGATGTATATATATAATATATTTATATATATATAGGTATATGTGTATATATCTTTATGTATATACTTGGTGTGTGTATATATTTTAAAAGAGAGAGTTTTATATATATATATATATATATATGTACATAAAAAGATTTACAGTTATTCATACAATGTGGTGTATTTTTACAATATAATGGATGTTGCTTTGTTCTTTCATTGCATTGCCTGGTTGTTCTCATGCACGTAAAAAATGATTGGTACTGACGTCCGCACGTCGTCGAGGACCTCTTATTGCCTGTATGACGTCAGACGGCGTCGCGTGCGAGACAGTGACGTCCTCGTCGACGTGCAGAGACTAGTAAGAAGATTTCCGTCGAATGCTGGCGCCATGGGAGTATTCATGAGGTGAGGAATCCACAGGTAGCTAATGTATCCACCAGAAAAGTCGTTACCGAAGGTAAGTAACTCGTTCTTTTGTGCTAAACTGAAGGCATTGTGTGTGTGGTTACCCACTTGAAAAGGCAGTCACCCTCCTGGAAAGGGGCCTTGAATCAAGTTCAGTCAGATCAATACCTAAAGCAGCCCCAAACCAGGCTAAGATTTACAACCAGAGCGGTTATCGGTTTGAGAGAGATCTACAGTGTGTTGTCCCTCGAAGGTATTCCACTCCCTACACTGTTCTCTGCGCCTTGCACGGAAAAGTGCATACTTTACCGAAATTGGGCCTTCGTGTATTTTTACCTTAAAAACAGAACCACAGCATACCTATATATCATCACAAGCACACTGACGGGAATCTTAGGTAGAACTACATAATTAGTGGAACATATACGCCTTAATAAAGATCCATACCATTGTGCATTCAACAGCAGCTGTGACAGCGGTTACCAGGTTAACATGATGCAGGGAATATGCCCATCCACTTTTCATTTTTCGCTCTTACAGTAAAGTGTGAGACTTGGAGACTTTAGAAAAATAAATAAAAAAAGGACAGGAGCAAATTACCCCAGAGGTCCTAATAAACTATTCCTTAGCTGCAGATCAGCAAGCTACATCGCCTGGCTAGAATCACACTGCCCAGAGGTATACTAAGGTGACCAGAGTGTCATTACATTTAGAAAATGTCTTTATAAAGGTGCACTGCATGCAATCCAGTGTTTCAATATATTCTCTGACACAGATCCTTAAACTTTTTTCTTCCAACACATTTAAAAGTAATTTACTCAGCGAATTTTACACTTACCAGAAGACACTCTATTGTGCATTACCCTTTTCAACCCATTTACGGTTATGGCAGTATCCTCGAAGACTTGAGGAACAAGTCAATAACTCTAGCTGCACCAGACTCTACTCTAGTGTCTCTATTCGTGGCCTTTACAGTCTCTGTCTCCCATAATACCAGAACACATTTTACAAGAGAGGGTTCTTGGTGAGCCTAAAGTAGTGCATACCATGGATTCTTACTGTTCTGTTTCTGCTAGGTGAAAAAGCGAAACTTGCAATTTATAGAGCTAGCAACCATTAACCAATTTAGTTTTTATTCAGCAAGTTTGGAGTGCTCTACAGGTTTATTTTCAGTGTCCTCTTGTCACTAATCTCCCTATGTTTTTAGCTTTATGACAGATCATGTCAGTGCTTTCCGAAGATGGGGGTGAGTCCATAGGGGTCCTTTGGGAAACTTCAAGGATCCCAGACAACAGGCCCGTCGCTGGCAGATTTCACTTCCTCTGGAGTTCTTTTCAGGTGGGCCAATTCACGTACAGCCAATCCCACACCTGCCACCGACGGAGGAAGCGCCAAATCATGCTCACTGACACAGCTGCATTCTCGTGGGCATCAAAAGGAAGCGGGAGGTGCACAGCAGCGGCTCCTTTGCAATGGCAAAGGAGCGTCGCCCCACTGGCTCAGAGTCAGGAACTGAAAAATAAGATATTTTGTTTTATTTTTCAACTAATGGCTTGAGTCAGCATATGCAGGGAGTGGTGGGGTTGGGCCATGGAAGGGGGGAGAAGGAGTGGAGTGCACTAAAATGCGCAGGCCTGTTCGGCCGGCTGTTCTAGGCCAGTCAAACAGTCATGAGCACTTAGGTTTCTCCTACCTGTCTGTTTTTGTCAGCCGGGTCAGAGAAACAGCACAGACTCCCTATGCCTGAACAAGCAGTAAACCAGCCCGCTCAGGTCAATCCTGCACTGCTCTCACGCTTGGTAATAGCATGAGAGCAGCGCAGGGATTGCACAGGGAGTCTCTCAAGCTGCTGGGACCAGGGAGAGGAGCACGAGGTGGCTGGCAGCACCAGGTAAGGTTTTTTTTATGTTAAAACCATCCTGTATCCCCGTGCATTACTCTGCTCCCCTGCACGCCCCACTCTGCGCTCCACCCGCCCCACCACTTTTAATACGTGTTGGCCACGCCTGTGTGGGGGTCTGAATAATCACATAGAACCAGGGTAAGTAGTTTGAATACAGGAAACAGAGCAGAACAATCAGGTGCACCCTGATTTGCGCAACCTTCATCAACCACAATAAAATCCCCTTCACTTTAAAACAAGAAATCTACAGCAACTGTGCGCACAATCCAAGATGCATACCCCAGACACTATGACTCATCTCAGTGCTGCAGTCTCTTTTTCGAACTAAAACTCAAAAGCAGAGAACGCAGGAACCAACCATTTCTGTAGCTGGAAATATCCCAATGTTATGTATTTTGTTAATTTTCACTCTCATTAGATGTGATGTAAAACAGCTGGCCTTCTAAAACACACACCTCTCTAGTGTTGGTGTACAGCCACGTTTTTCAAGGGGGTAACTACTTAAGATGCAAATGCACCCAAACATTGCCAAGGGCATTCTCGCATCCTCCATGTTCATAGGAGTTTGACATGTTTTACGTCTACTGCGCATCACAGACGGAAGGAAACCAACATAGTTTTCTTGAAGTCTGATCGAACAGTGAATGCACTGCGCTTCATAGACAGAATGAGACTAACATATTTTTCTTTAAGTATGGTCGAACAGTGTAATGCTAAAAAGTTGTCCACATGATTTTAAGTCGACCCGTTTCTTTTGTTCGATGTAGGCTGTCTTGTGGCTCAAATACCCGCATTATCACAAGTAACTTTTCAGTTTGTCATCTGCTTAAAGACTCACAGGTCTCTTCACAAATAGTTGAAGCTGTGTACTGAAAGCAGTCTAGCTTGCACTGTGAAAGACATGGGGGTTAAAAGACATTGAGAGATGTGTAGACCGACGATGACAGAGCTTCATGGTACAAAGTCAGAGCTCAGGCCGGGAACAGACTTTCAATACAGAAGAAACAGAAGCAAGATATGGTGCTGGGACGACTGCATGCTAGTAATGCTATATGCAATTACTTGGTAGTGTGCATGCACCCAATTAAGAGCAAGATGTTTTTTTACAGTGCATATCATCAGTGCTGGAAGAGTTTTCACATCTCCTCTGGCTGATAAGGGGCGATTTTAATGCAGTTCTGGATGACAAACTACTGAGTGCTGGCTCTGGCAAACAGGCTAAAGCCTGCTCTCATTGGATGTTGAATTGGTCCTTAGTGGATGTATGGAGGGTCTGCAACATGGGAATGCAAGACTAGTTCTTTTATTCTCCCCCAAATGGAACAAATATTGCCATTTAGATTTAATCTTTTGCCACCTCTCATGTTTGAAAAATTCACACAGGCGACCTACTTGAGTAAAACGTTTTCGGACCATAATCTGCTTGAAAGGGTGATGACATGGGGCAGGAGCCCAACACCAATTCGCACATGACACATGCAACCAATACTCTTTGAAGATGAAGTCATCAGGAACACCCTGGCCACCACCATGGACAGTTATTTCACTATAAAGAGGGCACAGCCGCCAGGTCACTTATAGAAAAGGAAGCATTTAAGGTAGCGATTAGGGGAGTGTCTATAGCCACAACTATGGGTGCCAAGCAATCAGTACTCCGGGACTTACAACACCCAGAAACACAACTGGGACTCTTTGAACAGTCTTTGCCCGGGTCTTTGATGTTACCCGGGCAGAGAACAACCCTGGACTGTTCTTATACCACTGGGTGATTAGGGGTACATGATCCCACACACTTGGACAAATTACAGGAAGCCACGACACAGCATGCTGAACTCCTGAAGCATCTGAGAGTTATCAACCCTAAGGCATACTTACAGAGATTACACTGTGAGAGCAATAGGTCATGTACATTACTCACCGGCATGATACAACCGACATTATCCCCTACTCCGATCCTACCTCCAATAACACCTTTCAATGTACAATGCACTACATAGCTGGAGATAAATGAGGCTTTCTGCTCATATTAAATTGGGCTGTATGGGGCTAGGCCCTCCCAATTCTCTACAGAGATAGACATATTCCTGCATGGCTTGAAAGACCCACGAGTCTCGGTGGTGTCCCTGGTGGAATTGGGAGCCCCACTGTTACCAGGTGAATTACTCCAGGCAATCGGAGTCATGGCACGTAACAAAACACCAGGAATAGTTTACCCATTGTATTTTTTTCTACTTTTGTCCACCGACTGGTCCCGTGCTTACAGAAGCTTTACAAAGCATCTCTAGATGCAAGATTGCTGCCGCCAACCACCAGTCAGGTCCTGGTCACCTCCCTGCTTAAACCCAGCCAGGCTCCTTTACTCATATGGACTGCTCTTTCGTTTAACCTCAAAGTCTAAAATATTGATTAAGGTGTTTGCCCCATGAGTGCTCCCCCTACTTCCTGACCGGATTCATATTGACCAGTGTGGTCTTATCCCACACAGAACCACCTCTTTTAATAAACAAAAATCATACCATGTCATCGAAACAGCACCCAACCCCTATCTCAATGTGAGTTGCCTCTCATTAGACTTACAACAGGCATTTGATTCCTTGGGTTGGAACTATATGTTTGCCAAAATTGCTCAAATTTAACATTCCTCCCACCTTAATTAATTGGGTTAAACTTCTCTATACTAATCCCACAGCGAGGGCCAAAACTGGGATGCACATTTCCTCATAGTACCGGATCTCCCAGGGAACACATCAAGGATGCCCACTATCACCCCTTTTGTATGTTCTAGCAATGGAACTCTCAGTGCAGAAACTCAGACACAAGTCGGCCAACTGGGGTATCCCGCAGTGGCCTCAGTCCCACATGGCTTCATTATATGAGGACAATATGACAGTGTACACTTGAGATCTGGGTATCGATCCTACACCTATCTACACTACACTCCGCTCATTTGGTGATATAGCTGGCATCCAAGTAAATCATACCAAGTTGCACACATTTCTATTCCATGAAACTATGCCTCATGGCACAATCTACCGGGGCATGCGGTCCATACCGGTGGCACATCACACCTTTCAATATCTGGGCATTCAGGTCTACAGAGCACCCATCAATCTATTGGATGGGAACCCGCTCAAGGCCATCACATCATTAAGAGATCAGGTGAAATTATGGGTAACACTGCCCCTATCAGTGGCAAAGCAGTTGGCATTCTCCAAAATGGTGATGCTGCCCAAATTCTGGAGTGGCATGGTGAGCAAAAGAACAATGGATTAAACCCAGATCTGTGACTGGGGGTGGGTGTTTAAAAAGTTTCATCCCTTTGTGTTGCTAAAGTTGCCCTAAGTGGGAAAGGTACGCCCAGAAGTGGCTCCCTTGCTCACTGTGCCACTGGATTCAAGCTAGCCTGGCTGATGAAGGGTCATTCCCTGAAACAGGTCCCAGGATCCTTGTTTCCAGTCCAGGGCTTAACTGGACTCGGGCTGCACGGTTCCCATGGGGAACAGGGTCAAGAATGATTTGCATGCGGCTGGGTACAAACTGGGATGGCATGGTGAGCAAAAGAACAATGGATTAAACCCAGATCTGTGACTGGGGGTGAGTGTTGGAAAAGTTTCAGCACTCCATCCATCTTCCTTTTGTGTTGCTAAAGTCTCCCTAAGTAGGAAGGGTATGCCCAGAAGTGGGCCCCTTGCTCACTTTGCCACTGGATTCAAGCTAGCCTGGCTGATGAAGTGTGGTACCCTGAAAATGGTTCCAGGGTGCTTGCTTCTGGTCCAGAGAGGACCTGGCCTGGCAGTTCAGGCTGGACTGCTCCCATGTGGAACAGGGTCAAAATTTATTTGCATATGGCTGGGTCCAAACTAGGGTGGCATGGTTAGCAAAAGAACAATGGATTAAACCTAGATCGTTGACTGGGGACGAGTGTTTGAAAAGGTTCAACACTCCGTCCATCATCCTTTTGTGTTGTTAAAGCTGCCCAAATTGTTACATTATTTTGTAAACTTACCATTAGTTGTCTGTGGGGCCATTTTCAAGACATTGAACTCCCAGCTGCTTGATCTTTGGTTCTCCGGGCGACAGCCCGTTAGCCTCCTTAAAGTGCAGCTACCGCTGGAGTGGGGTGGGCTTGGAACACCAGACTTTAAGTTTTACTCCTTTGCTGCCCAGTTACAGTGGCTGTCTTACCGGTTGGCCAGGATACACTTACAAGAAATTAGTTACTCACAGTGCATGCTGTGTTCAGGTGATTTACATAAACTGCTGCTACCTGGAGTGGCACGTCGCCCAAGACTCCCACAACTACTTAACAGTGCTATCACATACTGGAGGAAGGGGCTCGGTTACACGTGCACCCCTACAAATTATGCCCCAAACATACCTCTGCGTGGTCTGCCTACCACGGTGGGCACACTCACAGTCATCAGATTAATACCATGGAAGAAAGCAGGGATTACCACTGTGGGTGACTTGTTCACAGAAGGGACACTGCTGCCCCATTAGAACTTCATGGGGTGGCGTGGTCTGGCTGCCGAAGCAAATGGCCGCCTGAAGGAGAAGCTCTGTGCGCCGGGCTGGATCGGAGCCTCAGCTGGGGTGCCATTCTCCGTCAGCGACCTCCTCCACAGCCTCTCAATGCCGCAGGAGACGGGGGCTTGAAAGACAGCGGGATCCGCGGCTCAGAGCAGCCGCTTCAGCAGAATCAGCCGTATGACCGCAAACGGCATACCGTGGTGCGTCGAGCGGCGGTCTAGGGCACACAACAAACCCGGAAACGAGTGCGTCTACAAGGGACACCGTGGACACCACTATCCCTGATCCCCGCAATGGGAGACACATGAACAGCACCACACGTCCAAAGGCCACAAGTAAGGAGTAGGGGGGACATACCTCCCCCCACCACTCCCCCACACGGGCAGTGCTGCAATTAACCCTGTGCTCCGGCTTGACAATAGAGCCATGAGGAAACCCAGCACCATGAGGCCCTCAATCTGACAAACAATGGGGGGACCCCCTAAAGAAACTTGGACTCTTGCTCCCCAGCATTCCATTCTTGGATGAAATGATGAAAGACTCACCAGGCACACCCCCCCCCCCCCCCCCCGGCTTGCAAACAAAAAAAGGATAATACAATTATAATCAAAGTTCTCTTTCTGAAACAAACTGACATCGTCTTCAGTAGCCCTAACGGAGAACTCCTTGCAGTGGTGACTAGACTGACTGATTGAACGAGACAACAAAAAGGGGAGGGATCTTTCATGAGACTATAGCAGCGCTACACCTGAAATCGGAGGTACCACGCTCCCCCTCCGGACTCTCCCCTGCGACCACCACTCCTTTAACCTTCATACCCTCACTTCAGCACATGAAGGGGGACCCGAGGTAGATTTAGAAGTAGCCCAAAATGCTTCCGGCAGCACAGGAATCGGGGCCTATGGACATCCAGATCATCTAGAAGGGCAAGTGAAAACATTATCCACTGGTCGCACAACTCAATGACTAAACCCTCCCAGCCACAATTTGCCGAATTACCCACCTGCAATGGCTGCAGAACCAATAACCTGTCCGACTGTACCAAGGGCCAGAAGCGGTGAGACCTGCGCCCAATACACATACACCTACTAGATACCCTTCCCCTGGGACCTTCGTACGTTTGGGGAAATGCCAAACGGGAAGTCCTCAGGTAAACACTCTCGCCAACTGCTGTTCTCAGAGGCCATTGCACAACCAAAAACCATGGCGGCACAGGTGACTCCACTCTGCCCTACACCCTCACCCGCTGACCCCTCTACGCTGGAAGCGACAGACCGCATATTGCAGGAGATTGCTCCGGTGGGACGCCGCCTAGAGGCAATGGACTTAAAATAACAGATTTAACTGTGGCCTCCTCTTCCATCCGTGCTGACATTGCTGGCTTCCGGGAGACAGCAAATGCCTTGGACCAACGTCTCACAGCCATGGAAGACCAAGTAGTGGTATTGCCCGACCAGGAGGCGGAGCTACGATCCCTCTGAGGAAAAATTACTGATCTGGAAGATAGGAGTCGCAGAGACAACATACGCTTTTTTGGTATCCCAGAACATAAAGAAGGATCTGATATCAAGTCCTTTCTCAAAACACTTCTGTCTGACCTTTTTGGCATAGAGCTCTCACCCCCGCCAGAGTTCCAAAGAGTACACAGGATTGTCCCCCTCCATAAAGCAACCCCGACAAACCACACCCTATCATAGCATGCTTTCTGTGCCATGAGCAAGCCCGCCAGATCATTTCAGCAGCCAAAATGCAAGGCCCGGTTTCCCTGGAGGGTCACAAGATAAGAGTGGCAGCAGATTTCTCCAGACTGACAAATGAAAAACGTAAGGCATTCCTGGCTCTCCGCCCGCAACTTCGGAACCTGGACATTAAATATGGCCTTTTTGAACCAGCTCGTATGTGGATCACATATAACGGCAAATCCAGAGACTTTACCGAACCAGAAGACCTCTGCTCCTTCCTGAGCAACCTTGCCTCCCACCCCATGGATACTACCTCCGTACACCTGGACTCTGACGCCCTCACTACTCCATCCCTGCGGTCTCAACCTCTGCGCCCATCCTCACAAAAGAGAGGCAGAATGTACGAACATCCCCCTAAATCTCAGGACAATCGCGATCATGTCTTTCAGATGGTGATTGACCACACCCAGGATATGGGCAGAGGCAAATCCCGTTCTCCCTTGAAACCATTAATCGATGACCATTCAGGACATTGATCTCCCGGAGACCCGGAGGAATTCTTGATTCGAATCAGTCACCAGATTCTCCCACCTACAGACAGCTAAGTGGCAAACTCAATTAATCTAAATGATGACTACCTTTTAGGCGGGAGGGGATCTGGGAGGGACTTCGGAGGGATTTGGGTCCCAACCTCCTCCTATTGTAAGTGAAAGGCTCAAAACGTTTGCTACCTATTCTCAGTACTGCTGCTATACTAGTCTGAGGTCAGACTTATGATTGGACAAATGAAAAATCACAGCAGTGGAAAATGTCCTGTTAACTTGTCATTACATATTCTCAAATTTTTGTGATGTGGATTCTCTGACACAGTTGTTACAAGATCAAAATTATTTCTCTTTACAACGAGCCTATCCCCACACCCCCTTTAACATTTTCCACATTCCGGTCGAGGGGAAGACTAACTCCACAGCAGCGGACCATTCCCAAAACATATGACAGATTAGAAGGGTGCTCAGTGTTCTAGTACACCAAACTCCCAGCACCTACACCAAGTCTCTGGAGACTTACTGGTCCTTCCTAGACATCCCCTAGACGAAGTCATACAGTAACCCCCGATCCCTAGCCCCTGAGATTAGCAAGGGCACACTTACCAACCACCAAAGCAGGATTTTCAGGAACTGTCTTCCCCGGATGCGGACGACGGCAGCACCGTCCTCGCCCCATCTCCGACAGCACTGGGACTACGCCCTCTGAGTATTTACTTGGGCGCTCACCCAGAACACAGCCCCACCCGCTGTAACTCTTTACACCCTGTACCACTATGATACATACCACAAACTGTCTATATCCTAAGTAATACCTCATGATTTATCATAACCGTCTCCTCAAACCTCAGCTCCTATACCCATAACCTTCAGCGAACTACCCACTACCATACAAAATTATTTAACAAGGAGGTTCCCCTGACTTACAAGATTACAAGCGAACCGTCAATCCCCCACTCCACCTTCACCCCATAACAATGACCTCCCGGCGCGCGGGCCCTACAGGTTCAGACCCTCAGTTTACCACTTTCGGTAGCAAGCTCCTCTCCGCTACTGTTCTCATCCCTCTCCACTAACCTAACATCACTTATTCCTGTCTCTTTTTCTTAGATCTCTATACCCCTTTTCTCACCCCTGTGCTTACTAGAGCGCCAACCACTTTCCGGCTACTGGGGGGCTACCTCTCCCTCCCTCTTGTTTTCTATACTGCCCTCTATACATTATCTCCTATCCCTCTGACTTGCCCTTACACCTACCTAACTCTTCCCCCCCTCTGTGACCGAGGGCTTTATCTCCACCACACTTTTTTCTCCCTCGTCCCCTTCCCATCTCATGCTTGGGCGGAGTTCTTCTACGCTTAACACCTCCTCTCCCTTTTTCTCTCCCTCTCTCTCTCGCTCTCTCTCTCTCTCCCTCTCTATCATCGAACACAGAACCCTGTGCATCTCGTAGACTAGGCCCTCCCTACGCACACCCATGGGGTCAACGACTCCACTCACAGTCCTGTCCTGGAATGTACACGGTATGACCCACTACATCAAACGGCAGAAGGTTCTATCTTATCTCCGCTCCAAACATGCCGACATTGCCCTACTACAGGAAACACACCTCTCATCATCAGAGTCCGAAAAACTTCATAGAGATTGGGTGGGCAAGGTGCTTTTCAGTGGGCTACCCTCTGTAGATGACGGAACGCAGGGCACAGGGAGGAGATGCGGGGTGGTAATACTCCTTCGTCGCTCATTACAGTTTTGGCTACTCAAAACATGGCATGACCCGGAAGGATGCTAGGTTCTCGCCCAACTCACGGTAGGCTCTTCCACAATTTGTATAGGTTCCATATATGCTCCCACAGGCTCTAAACGTTCCTTCTTTCTCTCCCTCAACCGCCTATTAACGCAGATTGGCGCCTCACAATATATACTAGGGGGAGACTGGAACATTGTTCAAGACACCATCCTGGATCGCTCAAGCGGTCTCGATACGGGCAACATTGCAGATCGAGCCCTCCTACATGATGTCCTATCAGATCACGGTCTGCTAGATTGCTGGGGTCTCTCCCACCCCTCCGATCCTGAATACACTTTTATCTCCTCGGTCCATGGGACCGAATCACGACTAGACTACTTTCTGGTCAATCACAGGATAGTGCAATCAATTCAAATGTCAGAAATTCTCAAAGCCACACTGTCTGATCACTCCCCGGTTTTAATAACTCTAGAACTCGGTACGATCACACCCGGCCGTAAGCCTTCGCGCATCTCCAATCCCAGATACCGAACCCCGAAAGGAAAGGAACAACTTAAAGCACACGTAGCCACATACCTTAAGGATAATAAGGGCTCGGTGTCTTCGTCACAGCTCCTCTGGGCGGCGGCGCAAGCAACTATTGGAGGACAGCTAATGAGGGATGCGGCCATCTCCAATACGTAAGAGGGACCAGCAGAGCAACCTAGAAGATAGTATAGCCCACGCCACCAGGGAGTACACTCGAGCCCCACCCCGCTCAACCGTCCCTACCTAGAACAAGCTAAACTGGAGCTCAACTCCCTCTTTACTTCACGGGCGGAATACGCATTACAAAGGCTGAAAGGCCGCCACTATGAACCCGGGGAGAAGGCAGGTTGCCTGCTAGCCGCCCAACTCCATCAAAGGGAAGCTGCACTAGCCATACCAGCAACACCTAACCGAGACAACACACTTACCACACACCCCCAGGCAATTGCAAATGAATTCGGCCATTATTACCAAGCCCTGTATACCCCAGAATCGGTCGAAGACACTAACCGCTTGGAGGCCTTTCTGCAGAGAGCAAATATACCCTGTCTCTCGGACGAAGTTAGGGCGCTCTTAGATGGCGACATTAGAAAAAAAGAGATCCAACAGGCAATAGCAAACCTATCATATCATAAAGAACCAGGAGGGGACGGGTTTACATCCGAATTCTATAAATGGATGGGAGCTGACCTGTGGAAGCCTTATATGAGGCATTCAAAGGGGCTGACCAGACAGGTTCTCTACAACCTCTCTCCAACAAAGCCTCCATCACAGTCTTACCCAAACCAGGAAAGGACCCTCTTCTCTGGGGATGGGGATATCAAGATATTGGGAGGGATATTGGCGTCTCGCCTCAAAAAAGTCATTCCCTCCCCAATTCACCAGACCCAAGTGGGCTTTGTACCGGGTCGCTCCTCAAGGAATCACCTCCGCACACTTTTTCATACTATCTGGACAGCACGAGACATACGAGAGGAGGTCCTTGCACTCTCATTAGACGCCGAGAAGGCACTTGACCGAATAGAATGGTGGTACCTTTTTGAAATTCTAAAACGTTTTGGATTAGGGACTAGTTTCATTAATAGAGTACGCCTACTTTACAACTCCCCGACAGCCCAGGTAAACTGTGGAGGATTCCTCTCGGACACCTTCCCGATCCACAGAGGGACACGACAGGGCTGCCCGCTATCCCCCCTGCTGTTTCTACTGACCATAGAACCCTTAGCAGCGGTTATTCGTAGCTCCAATCTTATATCGGGAATCCCGATCCCAGACGGGAGCTCTGTCATTTACCTATACGCGGACAATATTCTACTCATCCTCACCGACTTACCCAACTCCCTCCCAGCCCTTAGAGAGATCCTAACAGAATTTGAACATCTTTCGGGCTATGGGATAAACTGTGGTAAAAGCGAAGCACTACCACTATCCCCTGTAACAGTCAGCACCTCAGTGCAAGGACTCCCGGCCAAATGGAAACACTCACGTCTTCGCTACCTGGGCATTGACATAAACAAAGGTTTGGATAAAATAGTAACGGACAATCTGGATCCCTTGCTTAGCAATATGAAGCGAATTTTGAGAAGTGGAATCAGTTAGGGCTCTCTAGGTGGGGCAGGCGGTGCGAATGGTGACCTTACCAAGATATCTATATGTCCTGGGCATGCTCCCCCTGCATATACCCCTATCTCTCCTCCAAGAGATAGACCGCTGTATTCGCGCTTTTGCCTGGGGATCCACATGCCCACGATTACCTAGATCCACGCTACTAGCCCGATGTGAGTTTGGAGGTTTAAACCTCCCCTCAGTTGAACACTATGCCTCCGCTTTACATCTTTCGCAAATGGCCTTTTTACTCCCGAATGCACGAGACCCGCCACTGTCGGTGGAAGTAGAACAAACGCTCACAGGCGCCTCATACGGCCTCCAGATGCTTTATGATATAGGCCCGGTAGATCAACGAACCACCAATCCCATGATTGGAGCTATGAGGAAAGCCTGGCGGCAGGCTCACCAAGTAGCCCCCCATTTACATGATAGAGCCCCTTTATGGGGCAATAAAAGTTTCCAGATTGGGGGGAAGACTATCTTCTGGAGGGACTGGAACCTGAGAGGTATTATGCAGGTGGACCAGCTCATATCGAGGGATACCTGGAAGACATTCGGGGAACTCAAGGAAGAATTCGATCTCCCTGAGCATCACTCATGGCGTTACCTTCAACTTCGACACTGTCTGGTGCGACGGCTAGGGCACCCTCCCTGACAACTTGCACACTCCCCAGTACTCCAATACCTGGAAACCTGGGGTCAACTGAAGGGGGCGGTATCCGGCCTACATGCATTATTGAACTGGCACCTTTACTCACTCCCCTTCCTTAATTCTTTTAAGAATAAATGGCAGACACGCCTACAGATTGACTATGACCTAGAGGACTGGGCAGACTTATTCGAGGCCAGAGACCGAGGGGCCCGAGAGGCCCGTTTGAAATTTTGCCTTTTTAAGACCTTACATGATTGGTATTGGACCCCCCAGAACCTGCACACTGCAGGATTAATCTTCGATGCATCTTGCTGGAGATGCCCGCACACTCATTGCAACTTACCCCATATTCTACATGATTGTCCGGCCATACGACCCTTTTGGCGGTCAGTGGGAAATACCCTCAGAGAGGTATTAACCCTACCACTAATCCTCACCCCATCACTCCGACTACGGCATGATACTAGAGAGCTGTATGATCTTTCCCGACCACAAGGCCGACTATTGCACACTGCATAATTATGTATCCTCAGGCATTGGCATGCAGTGGCCGTCCCCTATCATGAAGAATGGATCGCTGCAATGTATCAGGCGGCATCCCACGAATGACTCATATATGACCTACAGGATAGAACAGATGTGTTCTTACATACCTGGTCGCCCTTCCTCTCCGGATCAACAAACTGAGTCCCCCCATGAGAGACCACAACCAAATTGCACAGATGAGGCTCCACCTCCCTGAATAAGTCAATGTTGCTCCTTACTGAATCATATCCCCTCCGACCCAGTATTGACCTCTAATGAATGCTAACATGCAGTCTATCGTGGCTATGTCGTCCCCCGTCACTATCCTTTTCTCTTTCTTCTTCACTCTCACTTTCATTAAACTCTCCCCTCTTACGTGCTGCCATCGCTCCGCCTGCCCTACGACCCCAGTTCTACCAAGACCTTTCCCTCTTTATGTGATTCTTTCCTCCCCCTTGGGTCACCACTACTACTATTACTACTACTAATGCTATTACTACCATCACTCCTATCAACATTAACCCCTCCCTTAAATACATTCCCGCCTTTTGTCTATGCACCCCCTTTTCTCTCTTTTCTCTATTTTTATCCTTCATCCTTTCCTTTCCTCCCTTATCTTTTCCTCTTTTACATACTTACAGCCTTACTCTTCTCTGTTTATTAGTCTGGTTTGAAAACCCCTCCTACTTTGGATAACACCCGATCCCCGCCTCTGATTACTCCATTATCTGCTCTTTGCAGCATTCTGAGATGTCCATTCTCATTATCTATACTACTATTACTGAGGAGTTCTTACACTTATGCTCCCCAGATCCCTATATCCCTATATTAAAGTCCTCTCTCTGGCCTCTGCTCCCCATATCAAGAGTAGGACGCTACTCCCTTCCATAGCATGCTGGAACGTCAGCGTTATCCTTACTCCTTACTCCCCAGCTCATATCCCCTAGCCAGAGGTCATTCGAACTTATCTTCTCCTCACCACCATCCGTTGTCCTCCTATAACATTTTATTGGTACCTGCCCCCCCACTCACTTCGCTTATCTCCAAGAGGATTATTTTATTATTTTATTCTAGAAGGAAACAGCTATCTGATCCCCTTTTGGAGATCTGGGGCTGAGCAGAGAGAGACTATTAGAACCCTATTGAACTCTACAGCTAGTGTAACGATACTACACTACAGCTATATCTTAGAGCGGGTGTGCTCTCCCTTCATGGTTGTACTATAATAAATTAATGTCTGAGAATCCTCTTGTACTATTGTACTGTAACTATTTTCCTACTTTTAAAAATATGCTGGTAATAATTGTATGCCACGAACGTAAATATTTGCTTAATATGTTTATTAATCTGACTGGTGTATATCCAGTAGACCACAGACTGTATATATCAGGTAAGCCTTGAAGGGCAAAGGCTTGTATCTTTATGTACTGTTTAAAGTTAGGAAAACAATAAAAAAGTTTAACACCAAAAAAAAAGAACTTCATACAGCTACATGAGCTCCCTGGTGCCCTCCCTCTTTCCCACACATGCTAATATTCTGCACTATGTCCGCATGCACTGGTCACCCTCAGGCTTGAAACCAGACACACATGCACTGGTTCAGGCTGTTCATGAAATGGGCACTGGTAGATACCTGGTCAAGCAGCTCTACAAGGGGCTGCATACCCATTTACCAAGCTCCCTGATCCTGCTGAGGACCCAATGGGAAATGGATCACATTTTTCAGGTCAAGGAATTAAGTTTTCTCATAGAATACCCTAGCATGATACACTGAAATGCATGTTTTAAATTCATCCAGTTCTCCTTGTTGCACATGGCATATTTAACACCATAAAAACTTCACAGGATATTCCCTACAGCCTCACCTTCATGTCTGAGATGCTGAGATGGTGACACTGACGTGCTACATATGATGTGATCATGTCACACATTACTATCATATTGGACAGACATTAGAGAATCACCCATGACACTTACAGGACTCACACACTGGGACACAGCTGAACACGGTCTCATGGGGTTATACCCTTTATCTAAAACCTCAAAGATTGAAACACACTTTGTTGATTTAGTGCTTCTTGTAGCCAAATGGCAGATAATACGTTGTTGTTATCACCTTCTGCACTCCTCATGATGGATTGTCGAGAAGAGGTTTGGCTTTGGGGCTCCACTGAAAGTTACACATTATGAAGGGAGAAATACCATGAGTTACGTGAACAACTCATAGTTATGGTGCGTGATGCAACAATTTAAAGCCCAGGATGAGGATGCCGTCTAATTTTGCTACATACAATGGGGCTTGTACTCTGGGGTCTCTGCCTCTGGGCATTTCCAAGCTGCTAATTTTAGGTGTTACATGTTGACTCTTGTGATTCCTTACAGGGTAAACTGCTCTCACTCTCACTGATCTATGTTGATTTTACAACAGACATGGGCTGCATGTGGTGGAAAATGTTGGGGGTGGATGTGTTGTTGCTTTGCAGTTCATCTTTTGTTCTTTTCGTACTTAATCTTTGTGTTATGTATGCCATTATAATTTCACGTAACTCATGGCTCACCACTGAGTCTACATTTCTTGTACTTCTTTATATGCATTTATGGCTGCTGCCACCCAGTTGGCCCACAATGCAATGTATGACAATTATCATTGCAATAATAATTTGTTCATCACTATCAAAATAAAATAAAATATGTTTAAAAAAAGGCTTGATCAATTAATTGAGACCAAGCCTTTGTCTTTACAATCAGCAAGCAGTGGCAAAATCACAGTTCCGGCACCCTGAGTTTCAAAGACTGGCTCCTGCGCACAGTATGTTTGGACATATTCTTTCTTCAAGGTAATCTTTTCTGAACTAGATCTCCAATATTTGAAATCCATCCTGCAGGTGCAGGTTGGTCCCCCCTCCTACAGTGGCAGCATCCAAAGTGGAACCCTCATCTCAGAAGTCTTGCAGTTCCTCTAAGACAGTGAGACGTTCACTTATGCCAAAAGGTGTTCCTGCCACCAATATGCTAAGACCATCAAGATTTGGGACATACATCTGGATGCCAAACAGGACTTTATATGGGGTACGGCAACTCAAAGATCTTCTAGGCAGATTATTTCATGCTCTCTGGACTCCATAAAGATGGTGGATTCAACTGCAACCTGAAACTAATACTCAAGCTGTTAAGGATTGCTTTAGGTCTCAGTTCTTCCTTTCCACTATCAAATATTCCTTGGGATGAAAAGGAATAAAACAATGCACTGCCACAACCAGAGTTTCGATGGTGTCCCTGTTTGATTTAGCTGCAAAGACAGGGCCCTGGTCCAAGTAGAATGCAGCGACTGCATATGTCCTGATAAAGACTTGCAAATCTTTAATAACAGTGTGAGTGTCAACTGATCACTGTGGACACACCCAGAGAAATCTAGAGCAAGAATCTACAGCAGGTAGGGTGTATTTGAAAGCACCATCTGAATTCAGGGGGCCGCAATGGTCTAGATATACACAATGTAGAGGCTTGTTTGAAACTAAGAGCGGTGTCTGTGGTGGGAGTTTGATAGCTTTAATCTGTTGGCAAATGTCACATCAAAGGGCTTACTGCTTTATCTGTTTATACAGCCCATACCACCAATAGCGTTTTTGTAGCAATGAAACTACAGCCTGCACACCAGCATGGGCAGATGCTACTTCCTCACGTGTTGCTTTAATTAATTCTAGCCTGCAGATTTATTTGGGGATCACTTGATCACCCACCTCTTGACTGGTAACATAAGAATGTTTTGGGCACTTAAGTGGTAGGAATATTTTGCTGGATATGCTTTTGTAAAGGGATACCATTAGCTGACGCTTTCATGGCAGCCAGTATTTCTTTATCCACCCTCGTACAGGAAGGAGTAATCACAGCTACATTACTGACTGCAGATTTGGCTGCCTCGTCAACCAATTAATTCCCTACAATGTGTATTCCAACATGTTGGTAACTCAGTGTATGTATTTCATGAGCCTGTGGCAGACTATCTTAAAGTTCTGCCAATCTTTCCACAAATAACTTTATGCTTGATAGTGTTTCTTTTAGTGTCTCTGAATACATGGAGATACCAGCAATGCCAGTTTTCATAAAAAGATTGAAGATCGTAAAACAAATCGAACACTATAGGAGTGGGGAATTCAGGATCTGTATTTTACAGTGCCAGGACCAATACTTTTAGTTCAGCCAGTTGTGCAGTGCAATCCCCAAGGGACTTCATGAAAGTCTGCTGAGGGTGGAACTCTCCATCTCTCATTACTCCGTAAACAGCTGCACAAGCTGCAGAGTATTGATGTTTGGTGCCTACGGCAGCCTGAGCTGAACCATCAATAGGTTTGATATATTTATACTGATTAAGAGGCAAAATGTTAATGGGTATGGGGTATTCCAATTCATAATGCAGAAAATGAGTTTGCACTTTAGGGTCAAACACATAGGGGGTTATTCAAACTTTGGAGGAGGTGGTAATCCGTCCCAAATGTGACGGATTTACCACCAGCCGTCTTACGAGTTCCATAGGATATAATAGACTCGTAATACGGCTGGTGGTATATCCGTCACTTTACCGTCACTTTTGGGACGGATTACCACTTCCTCCAAAGTTGGAATAACCCCCATAATCTACATCAGTGGCAGTCAAGGAAGTGGCCTACTGTATCCATCTAGGATGTAAGGTTTTTGCATATGGGATATGGCTTGCTGAGCTGAACCATCAGTGTATATGATATGTTTATACTGATCAAGAGGCAAAATGTTAATGGGTATGGGATATTCCAGTTCATAATGCAGAAAGGGAGTTTGCAATTTAGGGTCAAACACATATCTACATCAGTGGCAGTCAAGGAAGTGGCCTACTGTATCCATCTAGGATGTAAGGTTTTTGCATATGGGATATGGCAGGCTGAGCTGAACCATCAGTGTATATGATATATTTATACTGATCAAGAGGCAAAATGTTAATGGGTATGGGATATTCCAGTTCATAATGCAGAAAGGGAGTTTGCAATTTAGGGTCAAACACATATCTACATCAGTGGCAGTCAAGGAAGTGGCCTACTGTATCCAGCTAGGATGTAAGACTTTTGCATTTGGGGGCACTAGCCTTTGTGACAGCCTCTAGGGCTGTAACGGGAGTAACAACAATAATGCATTTTCCCTGAATCAGTGGCTTTTCCTTTATGATAGCCATCTGTATTCAGTATTTTTTCAGTGTACGCAAAACACATTTCAACATTGGAATATAAATGTGATTTATGTGCAATTGGCACTGAGTCACCTTCAATGAAAGTGGCATAAGTAAAGCCAATGGCACCCAGTATTATCCGGATGACCATGTTTTGCTTCAAGCATGTCAGTTTGTAGTGATCTGAGTATTTGTGTGTGTTCTGGTGTCCATTGTTTGCTGAAAAAATCTGGGCAAATTAAATCATACAGTGGTTTTATGCATTGTGCATATTCTTCTATGGATGCTCTGCCAAAAATGAAACATCCTAACAAGGATTGATGGTATTTGGTGGCTCTAATTGAGCACACTCTCAAGGAAGTGTGGTGCCAGGCTCATCCCTTCAGGCATCATATTCTAGGAACAGGACACAGAGAAAGGCAATTTTTGTTTTGTCAAAATTCAATTTGTCGCCATGTTCTACAAATCTCAGAACAATGTGAACTACTCAGGCTAAATGAGTGTCATCATCCATCAGATATATGTAATCGACAAAGAACAATGCTTCTGGATCAATATCATATAATATTGATTTTATCCGGGCAGAGAACAATCCTGTACTGTTCTTATACCCCTAGGTGATCAGGCAAAAATGGCACTGGAGGCCAAGTGCAGAAAAAGCTGCTTTCAGGTCTCTGTTTTGGCAGAAAAACCTTTTGGAAATGTGCAAGTTTTTCTCTATTTTTACAGACAATAAAAATAAGTTTTGTATTGCAAATGTGGGGGTGGCTATTTAAATGTCTGTAATCTATAGGAGTGATCTGGCTTAGCTACTGGGAACAAGGGATTGTTCATGGGAGATACACAAGGTTAAATTACTCCCTGGTACTCAAGTTGTGAAATAATTTCTCTCAATGGAGCTTTTGCTTCATGTTTCATTGGGTATTGTGGTTGCACTTGCAGGTTGGACCTTTAGGGTAGTACATGATATGGCGAGTCCTAATCCTAGCCCACATGCTTGGGGTATAGTGCAGGGGCTTGTGCGAGAGCCCAGTCTGCAGCATAGGCTTGTTTTACTTGCTCAGGAACTAGTACCAAAAACAAAGGTAAAATCACTTCTTTCCCTTGTGGAAGGGTTCTATCAAACTCCAGTGGTCAATCTTTTTCAGTCAAGAAAATGTCATAACTAAATCTTAAGTCATTTCCAGAATATTACTTTAATTGTGCACATTATGCCCCCTTTAATTTGCATACTCTGCCTGCAGGGGTGACTCATCTATCTGGACTTTCTACTTCTAAGTGGTCATTGATTGCTTTCACATCCAGAAACTCTGGAAGATTCTGGTGAACTATTATGACCTCTACCGTGCTGTTTAGCAGAGCCACTGCGCATGTCCTGTTCTGCAGTACTGTTCTCCATATGTGTGCCATATTTCGCCGCATTCCCAAAACGTTCTTCCTTTTAACTTGGGTTTTTTGTTGAGGAAGTTTCTTTTCCTTTTTTATGATGATGTCAGACAAGTGTTGTGAGTCCTTTTTGGGTTTCAAATACTCTTCTTGTTGGCACTTTGACTGCCCAGCTCTCTTGGGCTGTTTGTCAGATGAGTCCTTGAAGGAACGAGAAGGGCATGTATCAGTATACTGATTAAGTGGCATTGTTCTCTCCCTAAAACATTGTAAAAGTAATTGGATACACCTTTAGCTACCACTATACATCCCTAGTAAAAGGTACTTAGGTGCCCAGGGCATGGAGTACTACGGGTAGGCCCCTGAGGGCAGCAGCACTGATTATGCCACTCTCTAGGGCCATGCATTCAGATGCACCCAGCACTGCCATTGCAGGCTGAGTGTGGTGGTGCAAACCTGAAACTCAAACTCAACATAACACATTACCTGTGTGCCCTGTCCACCATACACTGCATTTGCTATGAGTAAGACACCCCTGTAGCAGGCCTTACAGCCCTAAGGCAGGGTGCTCCATAGTATATGTGAGAGCATAGCTGCATAAGCAATATGCCCCCATTGTGTCCCTGCCAAACCTGGGACATAGTGAGTTAACAGAGCACCCATTTTAATGTCCGTGCTGAACACTGGTCAACACAAGTTTCCCAGCTACATAATGGCTACTCTGAACCCTCATAATAATAAATCCAAACTGGTACCAGTACTGGATTTATTATAAAACATGCCAAGGGGTAACCTTAGAGGTGCCCCTGCAAAAGCTAACTATCCTGGCATGGTTGCTGACTGGTTTCAGCCAGCCTGCCACATCCAGACAACCAATATAAAAACCTTGGGGGAGAGCCCTGTCTCTCTTGTTTGTAAAACAATGCCCTTCCTGGGTGGAGGAGCTAACACCCCCTCCCTGAGGAATGTGCACTGCCCTGACAGTGAGCTTCAAAGGACTACCGCCCTTGAAACTCAATCGCCAGGCCCACTGCTAGCAGCAGATGGCCTCCCCCTTTGCAAGCCCCCACTTTTGGAGGGAGCAAAGGCGGGAAACCACACAAAGGGTATGAGGAGTGGCCTCACCTAGCCTGCACCACCCCATACCTGCAAAGTGGAGCCTCAGATTCAGTTAAAAAAAATCTTGGAATGGAGAAAAATAGCCAATCAGTTTTAGGGAAGTGGCCCTTCCCACAGGAAGTGGTCACTAATGTGGGTAGAGCCACCTATAGGTAAGTGTCCCATTGGACACTACCAGGTTTCCCCTATAACGGCCACTAAATTCAGTATTTAGTGGGCAGCCCTAGACTAAGAAATCAGATTTGAAAAGACAAAGTAGACCAGCTCCAAAGAAGATCCAAAGCAAGAGAATTGCCGACCTGCTGCACAAGAAAAAGAGCCAATCACTGCCTGCTCCACCTAGGACCCGAGAATCACCACTGCAGAGGACCAAGCAAGAACCAACAAACTGGTGAGGGTCACTTCACTGACTGGCCAATATCTCCACAACCGGAAGTTACAGCTAGACATAACGAAACACCAACGACAGCCTGGACATGACCTACAAGTGAGCCAAGTATGGTGGCACTATGCCCTCCAGTGGCCACGTTATGCTAATACCCTGGGTACTGGCTAGCTGACAGACAACCAGGAAACCAGCTCCCTTGGAGCTGAAAAAGGATCAGGAGGAAGCCCCAGACAAAGGACTTCAGGAACACCCTGGACCTCCCACCAGAGTGCCCCCATTGACCTGTAAGCACCCCTCACAGAGACTCACCTACAGCTCCAAAAGACTCAGTTGTGCACAGCTCCTGGATCTCTAACTCGCCCTGCATCCAGACGCCCTGTACCCTGCAATGAGGGACCAGGTATGCTACATGGGGCCCCAACCCCTTGCGACCTCTGCAGCTCAAGGGGACCCCAAGGAACCATCTTTAAATCTACAAACCAGCTCCTTTCCCAGGTGGCCCCTCTACGTGGCCCTGTGCCTGTGGGAAGAGACATTCTAGCTCTGCTCCCGCCGGAATCAGGACCCACTCAAGGCTCTCCAGCTGGTACCATGTGCCCACCGACGGCTGCAGCCATCCTACAAAAGAAGAGACTGGTAACTCAACTGTACGATTTTTAACACATTTTTAAAAGGGACTGCTCATTGATTTTAATGGTGCATAATTACACACAGAAAGACTAACTTTATTAAAACTTTTAAAATTCATATCTCAAAAATTACATAACTTAAAGATATTGGTCTTACAAATTATATAATAGGCTAAAGTATTTTTTATAAATTCTGGTCTTGAGTTATTCCTTGAGTGTGTGTGGTGCATGATTGGATTTGTGAGTACAACAAATGCTTAGCACATCTCCGGGATTAGCCTAACTGCTCAACCAGCTACCTTAAAAATTGAAGCATTAGGTGGTCTAATTTGTACCCCCTGTGGAAACCACTGTGTGGTTGCCTGGACCCCTGCACAGTGTGCCTTGTTTTGCACACTACATAGTGGGCCAGCCTCCTACACTTACTTGGTATTATACTTTTCAGAATTACATTTAAGCTGTGTATTATTTAATCTGGCCCCCAAATTATCACAACCCATGGATGTATAGGTTTCTGAAACAATTTGCACAAGACTTTGGTGAACCATCAATGCATCTGCTCCATTTATGTTTCCTAAAGTAATTGAGGATTATGTGACACAGTTACCATTTAACTTCACCCCCAAGTTCAGGGGCAGACCTGTATTCATTTTGTATCTGCTTCACAATATCAAGAGATGGTGTACCATGGGTTATAGTATATACTGCAGCAAAGACTGTCCCCTAAGTTGCACAGCAATTTACAGAATGTACCATCTCAAGTGGCAAGCACATTGTGAGAATTCTATGTTTGTCTTGGGGTCCAGTATGGTGAAACATTGCATCAAGCTGGTTTATTTTGTGAACATTCCGTCTGGTGTGGGTATCATAACTGTTAGAAATGGGGTCTTTGGTTGGCAGTCCAAGCAAAGACCCTCACTCTAGTCAGGGCAAAGTAGAAACACACCTGGCTAACCCCACTGACCCCCTTGGTAGCTTGGTATGAGCAGACAGGCTTAACTCAGAAGCAATGTGTAAAGTATTTGTACCAACACACACAGTGAAAACACAACAAAATGGACACCACATCAGTGTAGAAAAATAGGCAATATTTATCTACATCAAACAAGACCAAAATTACAGAAATCCAACATACAAGAGTTAAAATATGCATTTTCAAAACAATAAGATTCTTACTGCATAGAAAACAATGGAAACAATTATTTTGCACAAAGTACCTAGTTTATGTAAAAAATAAAGCCGCACCGGGGAGCGTGCGTCCGAAAAGTCAGCAATGCATCAACTCGCAAGGGAGGTTGTACATCATTTCCTCTCCGGTCGGGTCTGCGATGCGTTGTTTTTCTCCCTCACAAGAGAGCGATGTGTTAATTTCCGGACAGGGCACCTCAAATCCACGTAGAGTTGGGATGACTTTGACACCCAGGGACATTGTGTGGAAAATCCGGTTGCAGAGCATTAGAAAACCGCACTGCGTGGGGTTTGCGTCATTATCAGCAGCAGCAAGCGAGTGTTGCGCATCGCTTCCCCAGCCATGATGCGTCGATCTCCCAGGCGCGATGCAGGTGGAGCATCAATTGCAGCTGCAAAGCCGGCGTTGCGTCATTTATCAGCCGCATTACAGATGGTGCGTCGAATATTTCCCTGCACGGCGTTCTGTGGGTAGATTTTCAGCTCCTGTTCTGTCAAGGTCACCTTTCAAGGGCTCAGGGACTGGATAGGATACCACTTGGCAGGAAAGGAGTATCAGCAGAGAGTCCAGATGTTAGCAGAGGAAGTCTTCGATGGCCCTGAGACTTCAAAACAGGGCAAGCTCAGTCCAAGCCCTTGGAGATTCTTCACAAGCAGGAACATACCACAAAGTCCAGTCTTTGGGGGTCATTACAACCCTGGCGGTCGGTGGTAAAGCGGCGGTAAGACCGCCAACAGGCCGGCAGAAAAAAAATGAAATTATGACCGCGGCGGTAACATTCACCACTTCACCATTCCGACCGCCATGGCGGTGAGAACCGCTGGGCTGGAGATTGCGGTCTCCAGCCCGGCGGTCATCACCAGGCCGCCGAAGGTATCAGGACCCTGCACACCGCCATGGATCTCGGGTGGTTGGGAACCGCCATGAGATCCATGGCGGTAGGCACTATCAGTGCCAGGGAACTCCTTCCCTGGCACTAATAGGGGTCTCCCCCACCCCCGCTACCCCCCACAAATCCTCCCCCAACACCCCCCACACTCCTGCCACCCCCCAAAGGTGGCACAAATCCCCCCTCCCCACCCCGACCCCGAACATGCACATATACACACCCCTACACGCACACCCCCCAACATGCACATATACACACCCCTACACGCACACATACACCCCGACAACACATACCAGCACACATACAAACAGACATGCACACCGTCCGACCCGCACACATTTCCCATGCACACAGCACCCCCCCGCACACATACACTCACTCACTCACCCCTTCTACACTCTCACATGCACACCCCCATGCACGCACACAACACACAACACCCTCTCACCCGCTTCCCTAACGGACGATCAACTTACCTGGTCCGTTGATCCTCCGGGAGGGGACGGGATCCATGGGGGCAGCTCTACCACCAGAACACTGTCACCAGAACACCGCCACACCGAATCATGGGACGTGATTCAGTGGGCGGTGTTCTGTCGGCGTGGCGGTGGAGGTTGAGCAACCTCCACTTTCCCGCCATCCGCCAGTATGGCTGCTAGCGGCATTCCGTATGAAAAAGGACGGCGGCCTGCCAGCGGTCATAATACGCGGCGCGGAAGACCGCCACTACTGGCGGTACCTCGGCGGTCTTGCGAAAAGACCGCTGAGGTCGTAATGACCCCCTTTGTGCCCTTTCACAGGCAGAAGCAGCAACTACAGGATAGCCCACAAAAGCACAGTCACAGACAGGGGAAACACTTCTCAACTCTTCAGCTCTTCTCCTTGGCAGAGGTTCTTGAATCCAAAAGTGATCTATTTTTTACAGGGTTTGGCTCTAATACTTATACCCCGTTCTGCCTTGAAAGTTGGTAAACTTCAAAGGGGAATCTCTCTTGTTTGTAGGATCCTGCCTTGCCCAGGCCAGACCTCAGACACACACCAGGGGGTTGGAGACTGCATCGTGAGAGAGCAGGCACCGCCCATTTAGGTGTAAGTAACCACTCTTCCCTCCACTCTAGCACAGATAGTCCATCAGGATATGAAGGATACACCCCAGCTCCCTTTGTTTCACTGTCTAGAGGGGATTCACAAGCAGTCCAGCTGCCAAACTGACCCAGACAGGGAATCCGACCAATAGGCAGAGTCACAGAATGGTTTGAGCAAGAAAATACCTACTTTATAAAAGTGGCATTTTCAATCTAACAATCTAAAAAAAACTTCACTAAAAGATGTATTTTTAAATTGTGAGTTCAAAGACCCCAAACTCCATATCTCTAGCTCTCAACGGGAATCTAGACTTGAATAATATTTAAAGGCAGCCCCCATGTTAACCTATGAGAGAGATAGGCCTTGCAACAGTAAAAACAGACTTTAGCAGTATTTCACCGTTAGGACATGTAAAACACACCAGTATATGTCCCACCTTAAACATACATTGCACCCTGCCCATAGAGCTACCTAGGACCTACCTTAGGGGTGCCATACATGTATATAAAAGGGAAGGTTTTATCCTTGCAGGTGGAAACGCTTGCCAAGTTGAATTGGCAGTTTAAAAATGCACACACAGACACTGCAGTGGCAGGTCTGAGCCATGTTTACAGGGCTACGTAGGTGTGTGGCACAACCAGTGCTGCAGGCCCACTAGTAGCATTTCATTTACAGGCCCTGGGTAAATCTAGTGCATTTTACTAGGGACTTACTAGTAAATCAAATATGCCAATCATGGATAGCAAATTACACACAACTTTTACACTGGAGCACCTGCATTTTAGCACTGGTTAGCACTGATAAAGTCCCCTGGGTATCAAACACAGCAAAAACAGAGTCCAGCACACATCAACAACCTGGGATGCAGAGGCAAAAGGTTAGGGGAGACCACTCCAAGGATGCCAAGTCTAACAATAACCATAATAGCATTAATAGTTACTAGGTTAATCCTAGGCATAGCCAATTGAGGTTGGGCAGCTTGAGCAGGCCTTGCTAGGCCCGTGTTTAAGGTGCACATAACAAATTGTGTTAAGTGTTTATATAATCTAACTAGATTATTATATAGAGGGCATGGACTGCCTGATGCAAAAATGTTTATGTTTGAATATGTTTTGTAGGCAACTAGAACTGGCCATGTTACCTTGACATTACTGTGTGTAACCAATCTAACATGTTTAACAACGTGTGGTAGGGAACCTTGGAACCAATTTCAGTGCTCCTGAAATCTTTAGGGTATTTCTAAGTAGGGATATGCTCTGTATTGGCATGATTTGTTGGTCACTGTGTATGTAGGAAATGTGTTTGTGTTAGCAGCGACTGCAGGAAAGGTGACCCATGAGTAAAACACTTCAGTTTTATATGCATTGTGTGCCTCTAACATTAACCAATGGCAGTTGCCACAGATATCAAGGGGAGAGGTGGGTGGAAGGGGACAGGGCAATACATTAAAAAAAAAAATAACCATTGGTCGCCGCCGCCGTCCTCTCTTGCTGCCTCACTCATTCTCCTTTCCTGTTCTGGTGCCCCAGCACAAGAAGAAGCTCCCCAGAAATCCTTGCACTGCTTATACACTAAACATAGCATGTAAGCAGCATCAGTATTGGTCTGAGCAGGAGTGGCTGCCGCTCAGACACAACCCTGAGGCCTGTACACTTTCTCCAGTCCAGCTGTGTACACAGCCAGGGTTGAGAAACCTAAGTGTGCATGTGTGTTTGGACAGCCGCCTTAGGCCGTCCAAACACATATGCTCACTTAGTGCACACAAGACCTCATCCCCCTTCCCATCTCCCTCCCCTCCCTGCACCTAGTGGCTGAGCCAGCGGCAAAAAAATAAAACGATATTCAAATATCCTTTTTTTTTTTGCTGCTGGCTCGTAGCCAGTGGGGCGACACTCCTCCAACATTGAGGAAGAGCCGCCCCTGCTATGAATGCAACATCTCCACCCATATTAAGTAGCTCATTTTGCTGTGTGTGGCAGCATGTCTACAGTTTACAGAGTTATTAACTGGTTTCACTATTTGAGTGAAGGAATTCAGAAAAGGAAATACCAAGGGCCTGATTTAGAGTTATATCCCATCTGCTGCATTATGATCCCATTATATCCTATGGGAATTGTAATACAGCGGGCGGGATATCCGTCACTTTTTTGATGGAGTAACTTGTCCCCAAACTCTAAATCAGGCCCTAAGTGGGGTATCCTTTTTGAGATTCAGCCTGCCGACATAATGTAGGTGCTTCCTATACTGCTGAGGAGGAGTTGATCCCTATCACCACGGACATCTCCATATTAAGGTGTATTGGGCACTTTGGGCAGACAAGATAAACTACTCGGAAGAGCTGTTAAATAAGTACCTGACCCTAATACATTGGTTGCACCATGTTATATGGTTCCTAATAAGATAATGGGTAGTAAATTAGTTTATTAGTTACTTAAAACTATAAACATACACTTCAAAAGACACAATTAAAATCAGTTTATAAGCTTACATATACAGCTATAGCTTAGAAAACTTCCTAAAAACATATATCAACATACAGTCAGAAAGAAGCCATAAAATCGCTATTTAAGCTTACATAACAACAGTAGTTTAAAAAAAGTCCTTTCAAGTTGATAGCATGTTTTATGAGTCCAACAAGGTTGGGATGCACAATCGGATTCCCAGCTACATCATCCAGCCAGTTAAAAAGGCCGACAAATATATCTATCACACTGGGCGCATTGGATCACTCCCGACCCTCGTTCACTAAGATATTAACTGCGAGGGGTGTCGTCTGGCAACGGGAAAAATGGCAGCCTGTCTAAAGTGCTCCGCATGCAAGTGTGTGCCTTGGGACAGCGGTGGAGCCGACGAGCTACCAGAGGTGCTTTTCCCTCTCCTCCACGTTTCCCTGAAGACAAGGGCTAGCCCCAGCGAAACAGCAGAGGCCGCCAAGGGGCCCTAAGTGCCATAATGGACTCTGTGACCTACGGCACAGCGGCGAGCTCTGAGCTAAATTTTGGACGGCCGGTCGTCCTGCAAGTGGCTGTCACATATCTGGGGGCCCACATCCTCCCTCCTCAACCCCGCTTCCCTGGATGGCAGAGCTGAGCCCTAACCAACCAGGAGCAGTTGAGTGAGCCCACGGTGTTGTGTGGAGCCCTGGCCCATTATTCAGTATGCAGCCTTCGGCCATCCTGGGTCGCTGAGGACTGGCAGGAGCGTCATGATGGCCAGCAGGGCTGGCAGGCGGCTGAGGGCGCACTTCATTCCACCCTGCACCCCCCCATAGGGCTGGACTGAGCCTGCGTGTGTGGTGGGGGCAACCAGATTTTCATCCCAGCGCTCTGCCGCACGCCATTGTAGGGCCCACAGGAGTGGCCTGGAGTCTGGCAGGGTCACAAAGTGACTGGGGATGCACCTCACTTCTCCTCAACCCTCCTCAGAAGACCGCACTGAACCCTCACGCTCTGGCAAGGATCACCGGTGTGGACCCCGTCTTCCAGGAGCCAGCTGTTGGGCCACGGCGGGGTGCGAAGCCACAGGCTCGATTTGAAAGCATCTCACAGACCGCGACCATCGAGGAGCTGCTAGGGGGGACTTGCCGTCTGTTCAAATGCCCGCCTGGAGTGGGCCGGGTTCCCACAGCCCCTGACACACTGCCAAGAGGAGTGACTGCACGACCCCGCATGACACTGGATAGTGGAGAGATGGGCAACAAAGGTGGATATAACCTCCCACCTGACTGACTGATCTGGAGCTGAATTGCCCCTGGCTCTGCCCTGACCAGGAGCTTGGCACCCCCCACCTTCCCTGATATGGAGGGAATCACAATCTTATCCAGGTGGCTGGGGTACACAGAAGGCTTTACCAGGTCTGGGGAATCCTTTCTGGGACTCAATAATACACCCTCTGATCCGGGAGAACGTACAACCAGTGGATAGGTGATTTGTGCCCTCTTACAAGGCGCAACAAACTCGCAATTTCGCAAGCCTTCAGCTCAGGACCTGTTATTGCCACTGATACTGCACTATCATTTATCGACCTAGAGGCCCTACCTCCCACTAAGTCGCCTCCCTCTCTAACGTGCGACCAGTGACCATTGTTATACTGATAGGGGAGGGCGGGGGCCATGTAGCCTACAGGATTAACATAAAGAGAATGCCCTTGGAAATTGGGCCTCCCGCCTACGACGTCTCCCCTAGGGCCACCGGCGGCAGCCCCATCACACATGTCCGCTGGCAAAGTGACAGGTAAATATACTTGCTGCTTTTTTCAGAAACTATTTTGCTACCACGACCCATGGCCTCTCCTTCAAATCCTACTGACTCAGGCCCCACAGGCATCTCAGCAGGTACAGGTACAGGCCCTGCATGGAGCGCAAACTACAAGAAATTGCTGCAGTGGGCCGCCGTCTGGAAGCCATGGACTCCAAGATTACAGACTCATCCATGGACTCCACAATGATCTGGGCGGACATAGCCGTATTCCAGGACAAGGTCATAGAGCTAGATCATTGTCTCACTGATGTCAAAGGCAGACTAGAAGTCCTGACAGACAGGGATCCAGAACTACAGTTTCTCTGAAACAAACTCATGGACCTAGAAGATAGGAGCAGGGGAGACAATGTCTGCTTTTTTGGAATACCGGAACGCAAGGAGGGCACAGATGTCAGAGCTTTCCTCAAGGACCTCCTTCCTGAACTCACGGGCCTTGTCTTTTCCCTCATACTGGAATTCCAATGGGCCCACAGGATTGGTCCCAACCCATAAAGTCAACTCCGAGAAACCACGCCCCATCATAGTTTGCTTCCTCAGGCACGAACAAGCACGCCAGTTCCTAACAGCTGCAAGATCCTATGGCCTGTACACATACAGGGTCATGAAATCTGAGTGGCTGCGGATTTCTCGCGCAAAACTAATGAGAAGTGGAAAGCATTCTTGGACCTCCGGCCTCAACTGAAAAACTTGACCATTAAATTTTGTCTCTTTGAGCTGGCCCGAATGTGGATAATGAAGGATGACAGGTCCAGAGATTTCTTCAACCCAACCAAATTGTATTCATTCCTGGAGAGCCTCCTTGCCCAGCCTATGGAAAACATACCCACTGAACTGGCGAGCTCCTCCACAGTAGGTGACTCTCCCTCACACACCAACTTTGACTTTTGAATGACCACCAAGGTCTCAACATGGTAGAGACAATGCCCTTCAAGCTGTGGTGGCCCTTACTCAGGACCTGTGCAGGGACAAATCAAGATGTGCCTAGAAACCTTCGCCCTCTGCTGATTGACTCGCACGCAAACTAGGAGGCCATCAATGAACCGCTCGAGGACATTCAGGATGTTCACATGTCGAAGGGCTAAGTATCCTGCATATACCTTTCAGCTGATATCGTTATTGTTATTGCAATTGACCTATTGCAGGATCTCTTCTGTTTAGTCTCTAGATTTGCCTGGGGCCTGTTCATTGCGGTCTTATTACTATTACTACTTACTGAATGACGTTTACTGTATTGATGTACCATGTGTGCTATATGTTTAAGGCTCTGTAATTTTACATGGCTGGATGTTCAATACCCTATGCTGGACTACTTGTCCCTTCACCCTGCCCGACTGGGGGCCACAAAGGGCCATCTTATATATATGTGTGCATGTATGTATATGTATATATGTGTGTATATATGTATATCCTTCACCAACACCCCTCGGACTAGCATAAGCCCTCTATCGCTGAGACATGGGGGCTCGTATGACAGCTTAGTACATCCCTTGCCTCCTTTCTCCCCCACTCATCATCACTACCCATTTCCCCTTTTACAACTGCCTTCTCCCAATCTCGTTTACTTCATATTTTCCCTTATCCCGACCCTAATCTAACCCAAGCTTGGCACTCCAGCCTAAGACCATCTCAACGCCCACATCCACCTGTTAATGTCTACCGCTAAAGGATACCCAGAGACGCCCGGCTGACTCCCACGGTGGCTGCTCCACTAGGCCTTTTGGCAACATAGGGCCCCTAGACCCCCTTGGGACCCTGTTGATGTTAACACTATGGCCCATATTTATACTTTTTTAGCGCCGCATTTGCGTTGTTTTTTGATGCAAAAATGGCGCAAACTTACAAAATATGATTGTATTTTGTAAGTTTGCACCATTTTTGCATCAAAAAACGACACAAATGTGGCATTAATTGTATTTTGTAAGTTTGCGCCATTTTTGCGTAAAAAAATGACGCAAATGCGGCATTAAAAAAGTATAAATATGGTCCTATGTATTTCTCCCCCATGGGCCTGGGCGGGAGCACAAGGGAAATGATGTTGTTGGCCTTTGGCCAGGATGTAAAGATACTTGGTATTCTTGGCCATCATAAGCACACTGCTTGCCATATCAGCTCTTCCATTGGTGTCCCCAATATCCTCGAAAGGACTCAGATATGCTACACTCTCCGGGGCACCAGTTGTTGATAGTTGCCCCATCTTCACCTATTCATCCCACCTCTTCCCCCTCCAAATCCCCCTCAACCCCCTCTCAAAGCTGGCCCTGATTCGCCCCAGCTACTCTTTTTGTCGGCTCCACGTCACCCCCGTGTGCACCTGGCTCGCGGGCTATGCCAGATTAGACCAGCAGATCAACAGTATTTAGCTTGCATGAGGTACCTAGCTCGGTTTCAAGCCATATCCAGACTAATTTCTCCTTTTTAGTCAGATCCACTTCTTTCTCCCCTACTCTGCCTCCTTCTTTCCTTTCCTACTATCCCTCTTTCCTCTTCTCTGACTGGTGTATCTCTTTTCTTACATGACCGAGGGACTCCCATTCCCCCTTCTCCCACCCTTTCCCCTCCTTATATTGACCTCGATTGCCTTAACCACCACTTCGCGTCTTATAGACCTGGTAGTGGCTACTCCACCTCTGCGGACTCACATACCCAATTCAGAAATGGGGACTACCCTCCCATTGAAGACCGTATTATGGAATGTTAGTGGCCTCACGTACTTTATTAGGAGAGAGAAGGTCTTTGCAATCCAAACGAGTAGACATTGCCCTATTGCAGGAAATACATCTTTCCCCTCTAAAATCTGAGAAACTGTACGGAGACTGGGTAGGTTTAGTGCTTTGTAGTGGTGGCCCACTGACATTGTCGGGGGCTTCTAAATCAGCGCAAAAATGTGGGGTTGTGATTCTTCTCTGCCGGTCCTTACAATTTATAGTACTCAAGACGTGGTCTGATTCAGAAGGTCGTTATATTTTCACAAAGTCAGACTTGGGGATTGCACAATATGCGCTGGGACCGTATATGCCCCCACGGGCTCCAAATGCCTATTCTTCCTCCTTCTCAATCATCTCCTGACAGAGATTGGAGCCTCCCAATATTTACTAGTTATGGACTGGAATTTGACCCGTGATGCTGTTCTTGACCGAACGGGTAGGTTAGATATAAGCAACGCGGACAGAGCGTTATTGGGGGACATACTATCGGACTATAGGGTGGTAGACCACTGGCATCTTCCACACCTGCAAGACCGTGAGTACACCTTTATATCACCAGTCAATGGGATGCAATCTAGGTTGGCTTACTTTCTCACTACCCACAGACTGGTTCCCTGGTCAGGGAGTCCCAGATACTGCAGGCTGCTTTGTCAGACCACTCTCCTGTTATTAGACTTGGGCCTTGCTACTCCGGGGCGCAAGCCATGGCGTTTGAACTCCTCACAATACAGCACGCTGCAGGGTAAGGACCAACTGTGCTCCCATGTTTCTATCTACATGGCCAACAATAAAGGATTGGTCTTCTCCCCCCAGATCTTGTGGATGGCGGTGAAATGCGACAATAAGGGGTCAGCTAATGAAATACGCTGCCATTGCTAACACTCAAAGACGTTCTCGCCAACAAGCCTTGGAGGAAATCACAGCAACATGGACATACGAATATACTGAAACCCTCCCCTCCCACACGCCACTGCCTTGAAAAGGCCAAAATGGAACTCAACGCCCTGTATACTTCCCAGGCAGAATATGCACTGCAGGGGATGACGGAACCTCACTATGAGCACAGAGAAAAGGCGGGCCACCTCTTGGCAGCCCAACTACACCAGCAGGAGGCGCGCTAGCCATACTGGCCAAAAGGGACATAGATGGCACAATTTTCACTCTTCCCCAAGCAATAGCTTGTGCGTTTGGGCAGACCCTACACACCCCCGAAACAAAACAGGACCACACTAGACTTGCCACGTTTTTCGAGAAGGCTCGTATATCTAGTCTCACTGATGAGGGCAGAGCACTGTTAGAGGGGGAAATAAGTAAGGAGGAGATAATGCAGGCAACCTCGGAAGGACGGATTACCAGCGGAATTCTATAAATGGTTGAGAGCAGAGATGGTGAACTCCTTGTATGAGACCTTCCATTGGGCAGAAAATACAGGCTCTTTGAGCCCTATTTGTAATACGGCTTCAATAGATTTCCTACCAAAACCAGGGAAGGACCCTCTACTGTGTGGAAGCTATCACCCCATTCCCCTCCTTAACGGGGATATCAAGATACTGGCAGGAGTCCTGGCTGCCTGCCTTAAGAAAGTTATACCATCCCTTATCCATCATACTCAAGTGGGATTTGTATCCGGTCAGTCCTCCAGGAACCACCTCCATACCCTGGCACATGCTCTTTGGGCCACCAGACACTCGCAAGATGAGGCCTTGGCCCTCTCTCTTGATGCTGAGAAAGCATTTGACAGGATAGAACAATGGTATCCCTTTGAGACCCTGAAACGTTTTGCTCTGGGTGACGGATTCATTAACAAAGTCCATTGGTTATTTGACTCACCCACGGCGCAAGTCAACTGTGGAGGATTCCTTTCAGATCTTTTTCCATTAAGCGGGGAACTCGGCAAGGCTGCCGATAGTTGCTGTTGCTATTCCTCCTAGCTGTCAAGCCCCTGGCAGCTCTCATTCAACAATCACCCCTTATTGCTGCCGTTCCTATCCCGGGCGGCTGCTCTACTATCTACCTTTATGCCAATGACATACTGCTCAAACTCACGGACCTCACCCACTCCCTCCCTGCATTATCATCTATCGTGGCCGAATCTGAAGCACTGTTGGGATACAAAATACATTTGGATAAAAGTGAAGAGCTTCCACTGTCCCCTGTGACTACATGCACTGCTTTAACAGAATTCACATTTCAGCAGAAACAGCCATGCCTCAAATACCTGGGAATCTACATTAATAGAGGTCTGGAACAGATGGTGACAGACAACATGGAACCACTGCTCACCCGCACTAAGCGAGATTTTGATAAATGGTCCTACCTGGGTCTCTCCCTCTTGGGGAGGGTGCAAGCGGTTTGCATGGTGACTTTGCCACGATATACCTATGCCCTTGGGATGCTACCTCTACAAGTCCCTCTATTTATGTTCAGAGCGATGGATGGATGCATATGTGCCTTTATATGAGGATCAATGAGACCACGGTTATCTAGAGCTAAACTTATATCTTGTTGTGAATGCAGCGGGTTGGGATTACCCGATGTTGAGCACTATGCATTAGCTCTACACCTCTCTCAACTTGCATATATTATCCCAGAAGTGCCAGACCCACCGTCGTGGGTAGAGACTGAACGCACATTGTCACACATCTCACAGGACTCAATCTACTCTACGACACAGGAGCTACCTTGCCCCAACTTGCCAACCCAATGATACATGCCATGTTGAATTCCTGGTGACGGACTCACCGCTTGTTAGGGGTAAACCTCCGGATTCATATCCGTGCGCCACTCTGGGGTAATGCTGTTATGTTAATTGGGGGGAAAATGGCTGACTGGGAGAGATGGCGATCAAATGGCATCCTACATATTGATCAGCTCTTGGATAATGGGAATTGGAAGCCATTTACAGCCCTACGGGAAGAATTTGGCCTACACGGACACCACTTGTGGCTTTACCTTCAGCTCCAGCACTGCTTTCACCGCCGCATGGGGCCCACCCACTGATGCTCCAGCACTCCCCTAGTGCTCGATTATCTCGAATCCTGAGGCTACTTCCGGGGAGTCGTGTCGGGCATGCATAACATGCTCAACCAACATCAATTCTCCCTACCCCTCGCAACCACTCTCAGAGCTAAATGGCAGGCGCAATTACAGGTAGAATATGAGGTGTAAGACTGTACTGACCTATTAGAAACAAGAGATCGGGAGGCAAGGGAGGCTAGAATGAAACTCTGCCTTTTCAAGACCCTACATAAATTATACTGGAAGCCCCAGAAACTCAGAGCTCCCGGACCCCTGCCCCATGCGAACTGCTGGCGTTGCCCCAATCACACTGTGTCCTACTCCACATACTGTCCAAATATCCAACTTTACTGGGAAGCAGTGGGGGACACGTTGCGGGAGGTTATGCCACTCCCACCCTCTCTCACCCAACCCATGCTCATCTTGCATGATACTGGCAAAGTCCAAGGTCTCTCTCGCCTGCTACTCTGCCTATTACACACAGCACTGGCAACTGCTAAACTCTGTATCATCAGATACTGGCACGCAATAACACCCCCCACACATGATAAATGGCTCTTGGCAATGTATCAAACAGCCTCCCACAAACTAATTATTTGTCGCCTACAGAACTAGACAGAGGTATTCATTCAGACCTGGGCCCCTTTCCTCCATAACACTGATGGTTGACTTCAATCAATACCTCCTGACCCTGTCTACTCCTCCATTACCACTAGTGTGCCCTCCCAACCCACATCAAGGCTACACAGGGGTCTACAGTGGTACTCCTTTGCTGTACCCTTCTGTCCTTCCCCCTCCCACCTTTCCACGTTTTTCCCTCACAACCATGGTCGTTTACCCCCTTCCCTCTCCTCACTCCCTCCCCCGCCCCCCTGGTCGTTCTTCTTCTTTTTCTTCTTCGTCTCCTTTTCTTCTCCTTCTTATGCTCTTTCTATCGCTACCTTTTTTCTCTTTCCTAATTTTCTACTCTTCTCTCCTTTTTTTCTCTTTTCCTCCTGTCACTCTACTCTCTTTGTCCTTTTCTCTCTTTATCCACTTCATACACCCTTCCTCTCTTCCTGATCTGGGAAAAGGGCTCCTTATCATTGACCATGGCCCATGCCAAACACATCCTCTCTGCATCATCTTTGTCTTCTCTTTGCGTTATCCCCCATTCACCTAAGATAAGCAAAGGCCCCTCGACGGCTTGGCAAATTAGAGGTCCTTATAGCTTTTCGGTGTACAAACCTTGCATTGACCCTGACATTGACCCCAACCCTTGCAGCCAAATTCAGCGCTATACTGGGATTTGCCTCTCTCCGGCTGACATTTGCTCAAGGTCCTGACCACGTGCTGTGGTAATTTGTGGCAATGTATCTATCTACTAATGTTTATTGATATAAGTGTTACAGTGAGATGAACTCGCTTCATTGCATTGTTTTGTAAGATGTCATTTCAGTTTCTCAATAAAAAATTGCGAAACAAAAAGATATTAACTGCATACTTAGGACAGCAGAACTTCAAAATGTGGGAGGCTAAGGCCCTCATTTTGACATCGGTGGTCTATTTCTTAAACATCCTAAGTCACATCCGCAACATGACCACTAGTGTTGGCGGTCATCAAACCATCATATTATGGCTGCTGGCTGCTCATCGCCACTATTTGGTGGGCAAGCAGCCATCAACCATACTGGCGGTCGGCGTTCTAATGGAGCTTTCTCCATCATCACTGTGATGTCACGTCACCACAACACCGCCCGCCGTATTACTATATTGTCGCCAGCATGGCGGTGTTGTGTTGGTGGGGCGCTGGCGGCTGGGCAAGCTCCACGGACCCCGTTCCTTCCTGGACGTCCACCAGGTAAGGTGATCGACAGACAGAGGAGGGGGAATGTTGAGTGTTGTGTGCATGAATGGGGGTGTATGTGTGTTATGAATGGAGGGTGTTGGGGGTGTTGTGTGTGTCTGTGAGCGTGTGTGTGCAAGTGTTTATGTGCTTGTGTGAATGCGTGTATGCGGGAGTGGGGAGAGTATGTGTGCGTGTATGTGGGGGTGGGGATAGTATGTGTGCATGTTTGCGGGGTGGGTGGAGTATGTGTGCGTGTATGTGGGGGAGTGTTGTGGCCGTGTGTGAATGAGTGAGCGTGGATGTGTGTGTGCATGTATGCAAGTGTGGTGTGTGCATGTGTGGATGGGGTGGGGGTTCAGAATGGGAATTGGAGGGAGGGGGCGTCACAGCTTGGGGGGTGTGGGCCTTCTGATGGGGTCAGGGGTGGGGGGCCTCCTACATGGAGGGGGAGTTGGTGAGTCCTGCAGTGGCGAAAGGAATAAGTATTCCTGTCACCAGTATCCTTACTGCCAGGGATTTCATGGCGGGGCTGTCACCACAGAATCCCTGGCAGTAAGGATACTCAAAATACCGAGGGCAGTGTTAGTTGGGCCACCGGGTCGAAGGTGGTCAAACTTCAGCCAGGCAGTCCCACCCCCCTGGCAGTACAGGTGGTGAACTGCCTGCGATGGTCCTGCACCACCACGCTTTCGGTGGTCTGGCTGCCACAGTTAGCGTGGCGGGGAAGGACTATCAGGGTCATAATGACTCCTTAAGTCTGTCTGCATCATCAGAAACTGTTGGACTAATAACTTGCTAGTTCACAGTGCCTCACCCGAACCTCTGAACCTCGCAGGGTAGAAGATGATTATGGCAACCTAAACATGCCAGTCTGACTCCCCAAGGAATTCGTGGAAACATAGTTCCCCCTTCTATTATATCACTCACGAAGACACAAAAGATACACAAATTGAGTTTTCAATATATTTATTGAAAGAAACGTAATATTGCAAAAAGCGAATGTGAAGAAATAATTAGTCAAATGAAACAAAACAAAGTTACCAACATTATAAACGTGGTAACGACAATGAATAATCCAACAATGGTAATATGTTTCAGAAGTTCTAGAGGTTCCTGTCCAAGACCTAATCCTAGGACTATGCGGAAAGCACAGCGGATGTACTCTTCTGCCTGGCTCGATCTAAGGGATAAGCCTCAGCCCCATACCTGAAGACTGTGTTAGAAGCCGGCCTGTGGTGTAGATGACAATTCTCTCAGGAACTGGTAGATTAGTGCCAGCTGAGCTGCATGTCGAGACTGCATTTGTCAAACGATGCCTGGCCGTGGCTCGAGGGCCCCCTGCCCCATTTGGGTCAGTGCACCATTATATAATAAAGCAATATTGTATTGGAAGCACAGCTCTGATGCAATGGTCTGTCTAGGCATTAGAAGCTGTCTCTTGCACTGGCAACAGAAGAACATGGATAGCTAGTACAGGGTTCCTAGCCTTGAACAGAAAGTAATGATTATATGTTGTGCAAAGGCTAACTTAACAAGCAACTTGTACCACATATTCCTAAAAAAATATCATACAAGAAATGCTTGTAAAATGTAATTGCTAAAAGCAGTGCACCTAAAATGCATAAAAATATAAAACATAAAATTAAGCTGAAAACCGGGGAAATAATGGGTCAAAAAGATCTTCACGACAAAACACTCACTCTTGTATACCAAGCATTGAACTATTGCTCTTTACCCACCACCCTCTTTCTCACCACTTACTTCCTAGAAGCAACAGTGGTCCCACCTTGGTAGCTCCAGACGTCCATGAGTTTCTTCAGGCTCAGAGCTCACAGCATGCTTGAACACTAAAGTGGCAGCAGCTGGAGGCATGATGAGGTAACTGCAGATCCACTACTTTGTAACATGCACTAGGCCGCTCCATGTCACATGAGATGGAGTGCTGCCTGCTTCAGCTCTCTGATGCCTGGGTCCACATGGGGAAAAGCCCAGAAGGGGCATGGACTCTGAGGAGAGGTTTGGGTGTAGAAGAGACACTAGCGGCTTCAAGACCATTCCATGGAGCCAGGCAATCAGGGCCCAGGGGAGGGTGTATTCAGTGACTCCTCTTCTTATTCAATTTCTTCTCACCTTGTCAGACACTGGGGTATAGCCAGCGAATACAATGGCTCCACTGCAGCCCACAAAAAACGGGGAAAATGTGGTGTCAGAGGCTGGGTAAGGTCCTAAGCGATGCACAAGACTGAGTTAGCCACTCCTGTGCAGTGTAATGCAGTTCTCTGGGGCAATAAGATTATCTGCATTTCTGAAGAAGAAAGGCAAATTAAGTAATCTGTCCAAGTAGTCCACAAAAATAATTGAAAGATAAGTACCTGATTGGAGTGTGACAGTGGGATACGGTGAACTTCTGAAGACTATCACACACAGTCACTTCTATCATGTCCAGCAATGGTTCCGCACATCTAGAAAATTCACTTTCAAAGAGAACATGGGTGATAACCCCAATAAAATATCCTAAACTAAGCAGAAATTCTGAACAGTCAAAGTAAACTTCTTCAGACATTGAAAACTTGCTCAGCAGCAATTAGAAATCCTTCATTCATTCAGTAGAATAAACAAGAAGGTGGCCGAATGTGGCAGAAACTCCATGGAGCCATATTGAACAGCAAGGGACCAGTGGCACTTCCACTTTAAGCTACTGCTGCTTCTTTTTCCAGAATGTTCTCTACTTCAGCATAATTCCCGGAGACTCAGCATGATATGAACTGTATTTCTAATGCTATGCAGGTCTAACCTATAACCACAGAACACAGCCTGCTGGGGTACTGTAGTTCTGAGAATTAAAAACATAAGCCACACAAACAAACTATCTTCTTTCCACCAAAAACCAGCAAGTCCTATTTAATGCCCCTTTTGTTCAGGTAGGTGCCTCATTAGAGGAGACTTGTGTGACTCAGACTACAACAGAGGGCCATCAAAGGGAGGGTTAGGCTCCATACCTGGATGCACCCTCCTGGAATTGTGGAATTGTGGTAATAGACTCAGACGTAGGCCACTAACTCTCACACAGGTAAGAATCATGCTAGCCCTCTCAATGCAGCGATTCAGCATCTTGATAGTTGAATTCAAGTGAAACAGTTTGTAACATCTGGAGGGAGGAAAATGGTGCAACCAGGTATTTTAACACTGCCTGGGGTTACTCCAGCCACATCTAATGACGATGACCAACACACTGAAGGTGAAGGATCCCTGGACAGGCTTTCCCTGGCAGGAGGATGCTCGATACTAGGCCCAGTGTCCAAACCCAAATATTCATGAATCAACATCGCTTTTCATGGGGAAACCCATAATCGCATTTGGGATAAGCTTGCCCTCAATCTATGTATAAATTAAATAATTCCAGAGTAGCAATCTACTGATAGTTTCAGACTTAGTAAAGTCCACATCAAGAGACCGTTTAACAAAAAGTTTGCATTTCTGCAAATTGCATCATTGAATCCTAAACTAACCTTCATGAACTTAAAAGAGATTAGTGTCGAATACAGAAAACATTGTACGAGAATCAAGTTAAATTTCATACTTATCTCCAGAAAGAAATTATGCTAAATATTATTGCAAATAATTGTATTTATTTATTTTAAATGTAGAACAAAATCATAAAAAATGTTATAGAAGTAGTTATTTGAGGCCAGATGTATCAAAGTATTTTGCATTCACAAACGGTGCGAATCGCAAAATTCCATAGTTTCCGAATGCAAAATAGTCTTCTGCGATGTATGAAAGGCATTTGCAGTCTATTTTTAAGGAATCGCTAAAATAGTGGGTGACTGAGTGCCTGAGTGGGTCTGTGGGTGGACACAAGTGTCTGAGTAGGCCTGTTAGTTTGTACATGAGTCTCTGAGTGAATCTAGGAGTGAGTGCATGAGTTTCTGAGTGGGTCAGTGAGTGAGTGCATGAGTATTTGAGTGGGTCTATGAGTGGTTGTGTGAATGAGTGGGTCTGTGAGGGGGAGCATGAGTGTCTAAGTGGGTCTGTAAGTAAAATACACCAAATATACACAAACCAAAATCAGGTAAATAAAACAGTCAGAAAGTAGTGCAAACACTGTAGAATACAATAGGATGCTACAGGCCTGAAAGCAACACAAACCATATACTAAGAAAGTGGAATGCGAGTGTAGTGTGTAGAGGGTCGCTGGGAGTGTAAGAAAACACTAAGAGTGTCCAAAATACCCCACCCCAAGATCCTGGAAAGTAGGAGTAAAGTACTGCTATTTCCCCAGAAACACACTAAAGTCGTTATAGAGGATTTTGCAAAGACCACAACAGACTGCAAAGCACTGAAGATGTATTTCTGGATCTGAGGATCTGCAAAGGAAGGATACCAAGTCCAAAAGTCGTGAAAGTGTCCAGGGGTGGCAGGAGCCCACTAAACCCCAGATGAAGGTGCAAAATGGCTGCCTCTGGGTGGAAGAAGCTGAAGATTCTGCAACAACGAAAGATGCTAGGAACTTCTCCTTTGTGCAGAAGATGTCCCACGGCGTGCTGGAGGATGCAAAGTTGTTTCTTTGGAAAAAATACAACAAACAAGGCTTTCTAGCTGCAAGGGTCGCGGTTAAAGAAAAAGGGTGCTGCCCGGGCCCAGGAAGGACCAGGATGTCGCCACTTGGGAGAGGAGACAGAGGGGGCCCTCTGCAACGTACAGAGCCCATGCACAAGCAGAAGCACCCGCAGAAGTCCTTGAACATGGGTTCAGGAAGTCTGAACACAGCGATCGTCTCAACACTGCAAAAGAGGATCCCACGAGACCGGAGATCAACTCAGGAGCTGAGCATCGCAGGACAGAGTGCTGGGGACTTAGGCTTGGCTGTGCATGCAAATTTTTGTGGAAATGTGCACAGAAGCCCTTGTAACTGCAGTTCATGCACTGCACAGGATTACTGTCTGGAGAGGGGAGGCAAGGACTTACCTCCTCCAAATTTGGACAGTAGGACCACTGGACAGTCTGGGTCACTTGGGTCCACCACCTGTGTTCCAGGGTCCATGCTCGTCAGGATGAGAGGGGTCACAGAGTACCGGTGGCGCTGAAGTTTGGTGCTTGCGGAAGCAGGGGGAAGATTCCATCGGCCCATGGGAGATTTCTTCGTGGCTTCCAGTGCAGGATGAAGGCAGGCAGCCCCCAAAGCATGCACCACCAGGAAACAGTTGAGAAAACCAGCAAGATTAGGCGCTACAATGTCACTTATAGTCTTCTTGCTACTTTGTTGCAGTTTTGCCCGCGTCCTGGAGCAGTCAGCGGTCGATCCTTGGCAGAAGTCAAAGAGAGAGGTGCAGAGGAACTCTGGTGAATTCTTGCAAGTCATTATCTGAGGAAAAGCCCACTCGAGAGACCCCAAATAGCCCTCAGAGGAGGATTGGCCACCTAGTCAGGTAAGCACCTATCAGGAGGGGTCTCTGACGTCACCTTCTGGCACTGGCCACTCAGAGGCCTCCAGAGTGCCCTCACACCTCTGGATCCAAGATGGCAGAGGTCTGGGACACACTGGAGGAGCTCTGGGCACCTCCCCTTTCCTTTGTCCAGTTTCGTGCCAGAGCAGGAACTGGGGGTTCCCTAAACCAGCGTAGACTGGCTTATGCAAGGAGGGCATCATCTGTGCCCTTCAAAGCACCTATTTCCAAAGGGAGAGGGAGTAACACCCTCTCTCAGAGGAAATTCTTTGTTCTGTCTTTCTGGGACTTGGCTGCCCCGACCCCAGGAGAGCAGAACGCTATCTGTGGGGTGGCTGCAGTGGTAGCTGCAGAGAAAACCCCAGAGAGCTGGTTTGGCAGTACCCGGGGTCTATAGTGGAGCCCCAGGAATGCATGGAATTGGCTCCCCAATACCAGATTTGGAATGGGGGACAATTCCATGATCTTAGACATGGCCATATTCAGAGTTACCATTGTGAAGCTACATATAGGTATTGACCTTTATGCAGTGCACGTGTGTAATGGTGTCCCTGCACTCACAAAGTCAGTGGAAATGGCCCTGAACTATGTGGGGGCGCCTTTGCTAATGCAAGGGTGCCCTCACACTTAGTAACTTTGCACCTAACCTTCAGCAAGTGAAGGTTGGACATATAGGTGACTTATAAGTTACTTAAGTGCAGTGAAAATGGCTGTGAAATAACGTGTGCGTTATTTCACTCAGGCTGCAATGGCAGCCCTGTGTACAGGTTTGTCTGAGATCCCTATGGGTGGCAAAAGAAGTGCTGTAGCCCATGGGGATCTCCTGGAACACCAATAGCCTGGGTACCTAGGTACCATATACTAGGGAATTTTCAGTGTGCCAACTGAAATCGGTAAAAGTGGTCACTAGCCTATAGTGACAAATTTAAAGGCAGAGAAAGCATAAGCACTGAGGTTCTGATTAGCAGAGCCCCAGTGACACAGTTAGTTAATACACAGGCATACACATTCAGGCCAAAAACTATGAGCACTGGGGTCCTGGCTATCAGGATCCCAGTGAGACAGGCAAAACACACTGACAAATAGGGTTTTCACTATGAGCACTGGGGTCCTGGCTAGCAGGATCCCAATGAGACAGTAAAAACACACTGACATATACTCACAAACAGGCCAAAAGTGGGGGTAACAATGTTAGAAAGAGGCTACCTTCTCACACTCTGTGAGTGGGTGCATTAGTGTCTGAGAGAGTGTCTAAGTATGTCTGTGAGTGAGTATGTGAGGGTCTGTGTGGGTGTGTCAGTAGCTGTGTGAGTGACTCGGCCACAAATGAATTTCATCTGCCCTTTTATTCAACAAGAGTCCCCAGTATTGCACAAAATATCTACCCAAGTGGAGTTCTTCTTGCCTCCTTGGGTAAATGTCCAGTGCGTATTTAACACTACAGCTGCGTAATGGAACACAAGGAAATGCCACCAGTTACCTTGTGTGCAGTTTGGCAACATGATTGTTCCTGGTGCGTCTTATTCTAGAATTCTGTGATAACATGAATCCTTCTATAGAGAGGCCAACAAGGTTACAAAGTTGTGAACCTCCACCAAATCAAGGTCCTTCCTTTTATCTATATGACATAAGTGCTTCTTTGTTTTGTGGAGAGATGTCCTTATGTTCCTTGGATTTAAGAACAAGCCACCAAAATCGACGGGAAATGTTCTGGGAGACCATTTGGCAAGCTGTATATCATCCTGGGAAAAGGCGGGAAGACCTTTGCATACTACTAAGGTGGACAGTGTTGGGCCAAGTAGGCAGAGCTTCCAGGTGATTTGCATCCCCTGGGGCCCGGCCTTCAATCAACAGAGGAGGAGGGTCTCCTTCCCAGGCTGATTTTGGCCCAGGGATCCTATCCCCTGGGGCCCAGCCATGTCTCCCGGATGCCTCCCAGGGAACCCAGTGTATAATGGGACAATGGGGGGAGTGTCAAGTCATCTGTGGTCCCAGCCGGAGCGGGCACTGCGATTGCACACAAGGAGCTGCTAAACATGCAGCTCCCTGTGTCCAAGAGCAATTGTTTAATCTCTTTACACTGCTGGCATGTCTGTGGGCAGGGAAAGAGGTTAGACCTCTGCTTTCAGTGTGCAGGAGTACTTTGACAGCTCTCGCCCACTGGACTGGAGTGTTTACTTTTGTTTGGTAGGAGCTTACAGCACCTGGGGAAATAGCAGGAGCCGGCCATAAGGGGGTGGCAGTTCCCAGGGCCATCTATGGCTCCACTAGGGGTGCAGTGCGGCCCCCCTACAGCATTTAATTTAGCCCCAGGGAGGTGGTGGTCCCTGGGCCACATTTCTGCGCCGGACATTCTTCATTATTTTATTTTAGCCCTGGGGAGGTTGCGGCTTCCGGGACTGTGCTGGGGCCATGCAGCCCTCCTTTAATTGAAATGAGGTGGCGGTCCCCGAGGCTGTAAGGGGGCGGCCCTGCAGGTACCTGCATCTATTTACCATGATTTGCCCCAGGGAGGTGGCTGTCCCTCAAGCTGCACACAGCCCCCCCACATTAATTGCATGTTTAGCCCGAGGGAGGTGGTGGGAAAAAGATTTTTCCAAGATTTAAAAATAAATGCTTTTAGCCCTGTTGGCAGCCATTCAGATCTGAGCACATGATCATAAGGGTTTATGGAGCTTTTGTGTCCCTAATATGTACAAATTAGATTTTTCTCAAATATCTCAAAAACTACTGAACAGATTTACACCAAATAACAAAAATAATGCTTTCTGGACCAACAGCTACCTTTCTGCCAAATTCAGGCCCATATTTATTCTTTTTTAGGGCCGCATTTGCGTAATTTTTTGATGCAAAAGCGGCACAAACTTACAAATTGTATTTTGTAAGTTCGCGCCGATTTTGCGGCAAAAAGCGGCAAAATTGTGACGCTCAAAAGTATAAATATGGGCCTCAGTGTAGATGAGTTCGGAATGTAGTTGTGTTCAAAAACTCTATGGGAATTAACATGGAACACCGCCCTCCACGTTTTTCTTGGCCCCCGCTTGACAGATCATCTTGAAACTTTCCAGACAGCAGTTGAAGTAAGAGTTAACTTTTTTGGGGAATATAAATGAAGGTTCATCACCAGCCACCAAAGACATAGGCTAGTAAAAAAACACTTTTTCTAGAGAAACTAAGTTCTAAATACATCTACTTAGAGGCAGCCACCGCTAGGTTATTTATATATATATTTATATATATATATAACCCAGTGACCATTGCCACTGGGTACTTATAGCTAGGTAAGCATGTCCATAGGAAATGCCTTCTTTTGTTAGTTTTATAACTTTGCCACCATATGACGAATCTTCAACAAACTATCCATAAAGTGCCCTTTTTTGCCTAGTTTCTTTTATAGAAAGATGTGGTGTGATGCATTCAAGAGGAGGTCAAAAACAAAGAGGTGTTCGACATCACAAAACCCTATGTATTTTCCTCTGAATTCATTAGGTTCTGCCTCGAAAGAAGCTAGATCTTGGTTAGCAGATTAAGCTGTTTCAGATTTGGAGCAAATCTGTTTCATAGATTCTGAGAAATGAAGCTTGAAAAATATTTATGTAAACGGACAGTTGGGTTCGAGGGACTCCCGAGAGAGTTCCTCCAACCAAGTTTAAAAAAACAAAGCTACTCTGGTTTGTTGTCAGCAATGTGACAAAAATGTAGCTGCCAAACCATTATAGGACTCGAGGACTTAGGGGGTCATTACGACTTCGGCAGAGAGAAAAGCCTGTATGCCCAAGTCCCAACGGGCAGGTTGCTGACAGTGCGGCTGCCTCTCCACCAGCCCTATTATGAGATTCCTGCTGGGAAACAGCCTACAGCATTGTCTCAGGCTCGTAATAGAGCCAGCTGGCAATGCTGTAGTGCGTTGGGTGCACCTTCACCCATCGTAATGTTCACTGTCTGCAATGCGGACAATTAACATTGCAACAGGACTGGCCAGGGGGACCCCTGCACTGCCCATAACAAGAGCGTGGGCAGTGGAGGGACCCACCTGGGGATCCATGCACCCCATTTTCAACAGCCATTTCATGGCGGTGCTACCGCCATGAAACTGCTAGCGGAGAAGAGAATTGTAATCCCCAGTGCAGAGCTGCGGATCACCATCGGACCCCTACCCACACAATATCTTCAATAAAGCAAACATCATCATCACTCCCCACCTCTGCAGCACCATCAACAGCTCCTTTGAGTCAGCCACCTTCCCAGAAAGATGGAAGCACGCAGAAGTCAACGCCCTGCTGAAGAAACCAAAAGCAGACCCAGACGACCCCAAGAACTACCGGACGATCTCCCTCGTCCCCTTCCCAGCCAAGGTCATTGAAAAAATCGTGAACAGCCAATTATCCTGGCTCCTGGAAGACAGCAAGGCGCTCAACACCTCCCAATCCGGATTTCGCAAAAACCACAGCACCAAGACCGCACTCATTGACGACATCAGGACCATGCTCGACGAAGGAGAAACAGCAGCACTCATCCTTTTGGACCTCTCCGCAGCCTTCGACAAGGTATGCCATCACACTCTCCGCACACACCTCCACAACGCTGGAATCCGCAACAAGGCACTCGACTGGATCTCGTCATTTCTCACAGGCAGAACCCAGAGAGTCTGCCTCCCACCATTCCTGTCAGAAGCCTCCAGAATCATCTGTGGAGTCCCCCAAGGATCATCGCTCAGCCCCACGCTCTTCAATGTTTACATGGCCCCACTTGTCAACATCGCACAAACCCACCACATCAACATAGTTTCCTACGCAGACGACACTCAGTTCATCCTCTCCCTCACGAAAGACCCTACAACTGAAAAGAACAACCTCCACAATGGACTTCACGCCATCGCCTGCTGGATGGAATCAAGCCACCTCAAGTTAAACACAGGCAAGACAGAAATCCTCATCTTTGGCACCAACCCCTCAGCATGGAACAACTCCGATGGCCCACCTCCCTAGGATCCGCACCCTCACCCACCATCCACGCACGCAACCTGGGATTCATCTTGGACTCCACACTCAGTATGACTCAGCAGGTCAACGCCATCTCCTCTTCCTGCTACAAAACTCTCTGCATGCTCCGCAAGATCTTCAAGTGGATCCCCGTTAAAACCAGGAAAACCGTCACCCACGCCCTGGTCAGCAGCCGGTTGGACTACGGAAATGCCCTATATGCAGGAACAACAACCAAACTCCAAACAAAGCTGCAAAGAATCCAGAACGCATCTGCCAGGCTCATTCTTGACATCCTATGCCACAACAACATCTCCCCCCACCTCAGAGACCTACACTGGCTACTAGTATCAAAAGAGGATCACCTTCAAGCTCCTCATCCACGCACACAAGGCCCTCCACGACACAGGTCCAGCCCACCTCAGCAACAGACTCACCTTCCACACCCCCACCCACAATCTTCGCTCCGCCAGCCTTGCCTCCATCCCCCGCATCCGCCGCACCACCGCCGGAGGAAGATCCTTGTCTTACCTAGCTGCCAAGACCTGGAACTCCCTACCACTCCACCTTCGCCAGTCCGAAGACCTCTTGACATTCAGGAAACGCCTCAAGACATGGCTTTACGACCAGTAGCTCCCTCCCCCAGCGCCTTGAGACCCTAACGGGTGAGTAGTGCGCTTTATAAATCCTTTGATTAATTGATTGATTGATTGCCCTGGCGGGTTAGGACTGCCAGCACCACCACACCGTCTTGTTTGACAAAAAATTACAGTGCTGGCGGTCTGACCGAAACGCTACCACTGCATTCTTAATGATGTGGTGGGAACGCCACACTGGTGATGGTCCAACTGCCACCATGACCCTGGCAGCCCTTGGACCGCCAGGGTTGTAATAAGGCCCTTAGTCTCCATCCTGAAGTTCGAAAAAAAATTATATATTACATAGCCCTGTAGGGCACCCAGAACGAACCGCTGGGGCTCAAAAATATCTGTGTTTTTTCCTATGATCCCATGGGACTCTGGCAGGATTGTGCAAAAACAAAAATAAAGGAAAATAGTGTCTGCCATTTTCTCTATTAAATATTTAGGGAGAGGCAGTGAGTAGGGCCTCCCACCTTGAGTCCACTTTAGGCCCCCACCCCTGGGGCCAGGTATATTAAAGGGAGGGTGCACACAACTCCCCACCTAGAGCCTTGGTAGGCACCACGGAACCCATCTCCTAGGGAAAGAACTATAAAACAAATGGTAGGGGGCTGTACAGCCCCCATCCCTGAGCCTTTATAGGCCCCAGGGACCACATCCCCTCAGGTCTGCTCACCACCAAGACACATTAGTTTTCCTGTCCATACCAGCGCAGGCAGGGAAACATGTATATATTTTCACTGAAAAAAACAAAGGTTTCAGGGATGTTATAGTTAGGAAATAGAATTTAAGAAACCTTAGAAATTCACTAAAAAAACAAAGGTTACAGGGACCTTATAGTTAGGTTCTGAAATTACTTGCACAAAGCCATAGAAATTCAGCAGTTATAATTTGAGTTCTTTCAAGTAAGTATAACTCGCTCTCTAAGGTAACTATAACTTGTGCCATCCCCATGCACAGCTGTTCATTCAAAAATGTGACTGCTGATGTTTCATTTATACATTTTAAGGATGTTATAGAAGCTGTCATGACTGCTGTAATATGTAGGGTAATTAGCAGTGCCTGGCAAGAGCGCAAGCCCAATTTTTTTTTTGCCCCCCTCCCCAGGGCCAATGTTGGTCCAGAAGACCTAGCCCCCAGGGCCCAGCCATGTGACCACACAATGTTGGGGACCATAGGGCTCACCACCTTCTGTGGGAGCCAACATTGCTGTCACAGTGAGAGCAATTATTTCCTCTGTCTCCCTGCCTGCATCCCCATGGGCAGGGAAACAGAGGAAAACTCCCTCACTGTGAGCAGAGTGTTTTCTGTGGTTTTGCAGCAGCTGTAAAGCTGCAGTCAAGCCAGAGGAAATAGCTATGTCCTCGGGGTGGGGACCCTGGAACATAGCAGGAGCCAGCCCTGAGGGGTGGCGGTCCCCACAGTCATCTGCGGCTCCCTGAGGGTGGCCATGTGGCCCCCCTCCAACTAAAACAGTCCCGGGGAGTTGCTGGTCCTCAGGGCTGCGAGAGGCCACCCAATCCCCCCCACAGAGAGTTACAGAAGATGCCCCAGAGAGGTGGTGGTTCCCGGGGCAGTGGAGGGGGGCTGCAGTGCCACTGCCCATAATTACTAAAATGCCCCAGGGAGGTGGTGGCCCCTGGGGCAGCAGGGGGCCCACGCACCCCCTGCATAAAATTACTGAAATGCCCCGGGGGACATGGCAGTCCCCGGGGCTGTGCAAAGCAAAGTGTGAGTGCCCACTTCCTTTTTTATCACATCATTCCAGGACCTGGCCCAACCAAGGGCTTTAAAAAAAACAAGTGCAGGAGCCCAGGTTTGGTTTTTTATATTCTTTTGCTGCAAGTTCACAAATTTCGCAAAACTGGGGCAAAAAAAGTTTTACATTACTTTTTTGCCCTGCTTTGCCAACACCAGAGCTAACGGGTCAGGGTGTTTCTAACCCAGCCCCCCTTTCTTTTTTACACTTTTTCTTGAGGGACTTCCTGGTTTAAGTGTTGGCAGCCAATCAGAGCTGTGCGTTTTCCTGCATGAGCTCATCATTATTCGCGAAGTCGTCGGGGAAGATTTGTGGCCCTAGATATACAATTTTTTTCCCTTTTAATAGCTACAAAACTACTGGACAGATGTACACCAAATAAGTGAAAGCGTAATCTGTGTACCGAAAGCTAGCTTTCTGCCACATTTGATCTAATTCTGTCCAGTTGCTCTGGCTGTAGTCATGCCTAAAGGTCCTATAGGAATTAACATGAAAAAGGCAACTTTTTTGCACTCACTTTTTTCTCAGCTCCTGCTTGACGGATCATCCAGAACCTTTCTGTGGGCAACAAGAATCACCAGGGCATTTTTTGGGAACATTCCGTGAAGATTCGCCAAACAGTGCCAAAGATGTAGGCAAGTCAAAAAATGATTTTTCAATGGAGACATGGTCCTAACTATAACTACCTAGTGGTGACCACCACTAGGTAAAAAAATAATATATATATATATATATAGTTTGTGGAGTTTGTGTTTGCTTAATTAAATTGGATTTTCGATTTTACGGAGGTGTCCTGTTTCTCTTTGTATTGGAAGAGTTTGTACATTTTCTATATATATATATATATATATATATATATATATATATATATATATATATATATATATATAGATATATATAGATATATATATATATATATATATATATTTATGTATATATATATATATATATATAGATAGATATATATATTCACTGAAAAAACAAAGGTTAAAGGGATGATATAGTTAGAGGTTCATAGTTTGCTCGCACAAAATCAAAGAAATTCAGCAGTAATAGTAATGATTATCTCAAGTAATTATAACTTGTGCCCTCAGGTAACAATAACTCACACCCCCAACATGCACAGTTTTCTCATCAATAATTTTATTGTAAATATTTCAGTGATATTATCAATGATGTAATCGAAGATGTCATTAGTGGTGTAATATGTGGGGCAATTAGCAGTGGATGGTGAGGGCACAATTTCTAGCTACCTGTCAACATTAGGGCAGTGCGTGCTCTACGGGCGACTAGAATGCAAAAACCTAGCAATTTCAAGCTAACATAATTTATGCATTGTGCTGATATGCTGTTGTTTAACCTTTTGCATTGCAGAGTTTAATCCTGAAGACTTATGTTCAGCGTGCATATAAATACTGTTCATATGCAATGTACTGCTGCAGGCTTCCAGACTGTGTCAGGGTGTGGTCCCTTTCCAGGGCCTTCTAGAAGCTTTCCCTGTAGCATGCCTGGGTGTGGTTTGTGGGCAGGGCTAAGACTCTTTAAAAGGGAGCCAGCCCAGCTCCACGTGCTCACTATTCAGAGGTCCCGGTGCAGAGAAGCAGCAACTTCCTGAGCTCCTGTTCTGGAGGCCTACTTTGATCTTCCAGGCCTTTGCCCTTCATTACCTTGGTGATCCTTGATCAGGGGTGGTAAGACGGAGGTCGGGCTGGGCCGCCAATCCCGTTTTCGGAGGCATTCAAGTTCTTGGGCCTAATTTTTCATGTTGAGAGATTTTACCTTGTGCATGTGAATGTGCTCTTGGTTTTTCTGGCAGTTACATGGTGGCATTTGAATCAGCAAGACGCGCAATCCGTTCCTCGTGTTTAACTTTGATATTCATTGTACGCTACCATTTCTTGGCAGTTACATGGTGGCATTCAAATCGGCAAGACGCGCAATTCATTCCTCGTGTTTAACGTACACATTCATTGTGCGCTACCATTTCTTGGCAGTTACATGGTGGTATTTGAATCTGCAAGACACGCGATTCATTTCTTGTGTGTAATTCATGGCATTTACTTGGGAGTGCTCGAATCGGCAATACGTGCAAATTATTTCTTGTGTTTAAAATCACGATGTTCATTGTGCGCTACCACTTCATGGCATTTACTTGGTGGCTTTCGAATCGGCAAGACGCATGATTCATTACTCGAGTCTAACTTATGTTACTCATTGTGCACAATCATTCCATGGTATTTACAACCTTTGTTAAAATCTGCAATGTGTGCAATTCATGTTCCTGCAATTCAAGAAAACTAAAGTGCTAGAGTTCTTGATGTGATATTGTAAGTGCATAACAGTCCCTCAAGCACGATTCATATGGTGGTTTGAAATTCATTCAGATTATTTCCTGATTCCTTATGCAAAAGACTATACTTGAATTTGAAAGTTGTATTTAACCTTTCTTGATTCCCTCACAGGTATCCAGTTATCTTGAGGCCTAGTTATTTAATTCCATGCTTAAGTTGTCCATGTTTTCAGTATGACAATGCTTAGAGTCATAGCCTAGTACTGGTTAATATGATTATAATCTTGATATTGTGTGTTTTAACCTTTTGCATCCCACAGGTCTCCTTCCCAGCTGTTCCCTACCTAATCCCCTTTTCTCCACTTGGACTCTCTTAGACTCAGTGACATTCTAATCAGTATTGGAGCTGTCTTATTGTGGAAGTGTTGGGAACGTGCACAGACCCTGAGGATCTGGAGACTCTGACACTACCTTAGAGCATGAGTTATAGTTACTTGAGATAACTGCCAGAAATTGGATCTCTGGTTGTTAGAAGTATATGCCCTTGTTCAAGTAGGGACTACAATCCTAGTCATGGTATGTCACAGCACAATCCAAATTATCCTGTGCTCACCTTCTGGTAGCTTGGCACAGAGTAGGCAAGCTTAACTTAGAAGGCAATGTGTGAAGCATTTGTGCAATAACTCATACAGTAACATAGTGAAAACACCACAAAAAGTACTCCACACCAGTTTAGAAAAATAGATAATATTTATCTGAATAAAATAAGATCAAAACGACACAAGTCAAGATGTCACATTTTAAAGGTTTAAATTAGTCTCAATCCTTAAGAATCAGTGGTTGTATCTTTTTAACACACAGTACCTGGGATACGTCAAAAATAACACCTCATGGGGGCCGCAGAAGAAAAGATGCATTGGATGTTCTGGTACACCACAGACAATGAGTTTTATTTACATGCTGCAAGGTGATGCGTTAATTTCAGGTATGCAGCCTCGGTTCCTCAATGTGATGCGGGGATATTGTGATGCCCTGGGACGATGCATTTAAAGTCTTTGATGCACTGATAGAAGGAGCAGGCGCTGCATAGATCTGGTAGGAAATGCAGGCATTTTTCAGCAGAAAGGCAGGCGCTGCATTGATTTCTGCAGCCGTTGCATCATTTTTCTGACGCACAGGGATTTTCTTCTTTTTAGTGAAGCCTTTGTCGCCCTGAGACTTCAGAACAGGAGGCAAGATCAATCCAAACCCTTGGAGAGCACTTGTAGCGAAGGCAGAGTCCTTCCAGCAGAGTCAGAGGACAGCAGGCAGCAGGGCAACAAGCAGGGCAGCAGTCCGTCTCAACAAAGCAGTCCAGATGGTACCTTTCTGCAGCCAGGCAGTTCCTCTGACAGAGTCCAGGTGTTGATCCAGAAGTGTCTGATTTGGTGGGGTCAGAGACCCAGTATATATACCCAGCATTCCTTGGAAGTGGGTGAAAGTTCAAAGAGTGGTTTTGAAGTGAAAATGTTCCCCTTTCAGCTGATTCCTGTCTGCCAGGGTTCCTCTGGGAGGTTATCAGTCTTTTGTGTGAGGGCGGGCCACTGGCCTTTAAAGTATAACTGAGAGCCCCTCCACCCTTCCTGCCCAGGGAGACCCATTCAGTATGCAGATGAATGTATATATGACTGTGTCCTGTGTTTATGGCTGTTTGGGTGGAATGCATAAGGGGGGATGTCAACCAGGACAGCCTTGACATAGGACTGGAGACAGGCTGTAAGGCACAGATGGCAGCAGGTGCAGAGAAATGCCCACTTAAAAAAATGCATATTGAATCAAATTCACCAGTAAACATTTCTATTACCATTCCGGCAATACTAAACATGACAGAGCTAATCCTTTTAGATTAGAATCTACCACTTAAATGTATATAAGGGTGGTTCTAATGCTGGCCTATGAGAGGAGCAGGCTTCACAGTTGTGCAAAATGAATTTGAGAGTTTTTCACTACCAGGACATGTAAAACACATAAGTACTTGTCCTGCCTTGTACTTACATAGCACCCTATCCCTACGGGTTCCCTAGGGTCTACCTTAGGGTTACCTATATGTAGAAAAAGGGGAGTTTAAGGTTTGGCAAGTAGTTATAAATGCCAAGTCAAAGTGGCAGAGAAACTGCACAAACAGGCCTTGCAACGGCAGGCCTGAGACATGGTTTAGGGGCTACGTATGTGTGTGGCTCTCTCAATGCTGTAGGCCCAATAGTAGCATTTAACTTACAGGCCCTGGGCACCTTCAGTGCACTTTCCTAAGGACTTATAAGTAAATTAAATATGCCAATTGGGTAGGAGCAATGTTACTATGTTTAGGAGATAGAGCACATGCACTGTAGCACTGGTCAGCAGTGGTAAATTGTGTAGAGTCCTAAAACCAGCAAAAACAGGGTCAGAAAGATGAAGGGAGGCAGGCAAAAATTCAGGGGACGGGCACCCTAAGAATGTTAGGTCTAACAATTACCATAACTATAACTGCTGCATTTCTATGGTTTTGTGCAAATACATACTATACCTTCCTGGTAACATTTGTTTTTTTAAGTGACTTTCTATGTTTTTTTAATTCTATTTCCTAACCATATGCAACCCTTGCTTTTTTCAGTGAATGTCAATGTTTTTCTTAAACATTAATCCAACCACTGCCCCGGCAGGGGTTGGACACAAAGCCTGCGGCCAATCCCTTATAAACATCCAACTTTGCGCCACTCACTACCTTCACCTATGGTTGCCGTGGGTTGATGACAGGGCTTTGCCTGTGTCCAGGCCCTGGGGCCAACCTCACATACGGCCCCCCTCCCTGCCCAATTGGTCCCCAAGGCCCCAATCCCGTAGGGCCAGGCCAATTATTAAAAGAGGGAGGTTGTTAGTCCGGAATTATTTGATTTGTACATGGATCGAGAGCAAGCTTATCCCAAAGGCGTAGTGGTTTGCTCTGTTATCCAACACAGTCCTCTTATTGCACTCACACTCTCACCATGCACTGCTAATTACCCCACAAATTAAATTACTCATGACATCAATGATAACATAATTGATAATATCAATGTAAGGTTTACAGTAAAAGTTTTGACAAAAAAACTGTGCACGGCAGGGCCGTAAGAAAGGAAAGTACTTGTGGGAATGCGTGTAACGCTTTTCAAGTCCAGAGACAAGAGGGCCTTGGTCAAGTCTGCTAGTAGGCAGCTGGGTGGGAGGGAGGTCACTGGCTTTATCCTCATTCCTCCTTAGCTCTCCAAACCCAGTGAGATTTCTTCCACACCGGAGTAGACACATCTTGTCCTGAGACAACATCTAACCAGAACTCCGCCTTCCCTCAGGTCATTAAACACTGACCTTCATTGTGGCAGTAGTGTACTCCACTAATGTTCTCCAATGATTTTTCTACTTTCCTCAGTCTTTTCCTCACGCACATTTCTCCAGGTTTTCCCTATCAACATGTGCACAGGGAAATGAACTTGGAGGTGTGTTTTCTGCACAACGGACAAAACTGCTTTGGTCCGCCCTCAATACGTGTAACTCATAGCTTCATATGTATTGCAACAAAGTATTACACACGCGCACACTTGAACACAGAAAAGGCATATGTAAGTAAATTATACATTTAGTAGCAATGCAGATGCAGAATTGTCAGTGTAATGAGACTCACAGCTCCTTTTGTTGCTGCCAATAATAGGAAGCTGTGTAAATGGTAAATGGCAAATAACTCAATCATCTCCAAAGTCACATCCAAGATGAAAAAGACAATTTCTTTGCAGCTGCCTCCCACCCCTACACCCAGGCTCTGAGAGTTAATTGCTGAGAAATCGTTATAAGTTTAAGTTAGTTAGAAAGAAAATGTTGAGGATAAAGTGTAAACAAGCGCAGGAGACCAAGCTTGTTTTATTTTATTTACATTTTCACTGGATTCACAGATTCTCCATGATTTTTTAGAGGAAATGTTTGGATTTGTTTCCCCTGGCAGAGTACTAGGGGAACCCCAGCACCAAGGCTAGGGGGTCAGGGTACTCCTACCCTGCTCCTTTTCTTTTGTTCCCAAAATGGCTGCCAGCACTTTCTAGTTGATGAGATTTCAGGATGAGATCTCAAGGATCCCCAGAGCCTCTCCGTCCCTAGATATAAACATTTGGTTTTCCCTTAAATACTCTAAAACTACTTAATAGATGTACACCAAATAACAAAATGCACGATCTGCGCACCAAGATCTAATTTCCTGCCAAATTTGGTGTAATTCCATTCAGTGGTTTGCACTGTAGTCCTGTCTAAAGACCCCATGGGATAATGCATGGGGAAAACGTGTTCTGGGACTCTGCTTTTTCTCAGCCCTGCTTGACAAATCACCCTGAAACTCTCAAGACAGAAGTTGAAGCGAGTGGCAAACTAGTTCTAAAGATTTTGTGAGGATTCATCAAATGGCGCCAATGTCATTGCCAAAAGAAAAAAATTATTTTCCAATGGAAACTAGGTCCTAACCATGACTGCCCACTGTTGACTGCCAGTAGGTAGTGTATGTGTATATATACGCCCGAGAGGAGGGGACAGAGAAAAACAATTAAGGAGATTGGAGTCAGAATATATTATTCAGCTGAACAGCCATCATCCTTGGGGATTGAACAAGGATGAAGAACTTTTCATTCATATTGGTTAGTCAGATGATAAAAAAAAAAAAGGCAAGTGATAAGTGTAACAGTTTTAGATTAAAATTACTAATTCTTATTTTTCATTTTTCAACGAAAGACTTAAATTAATTCCAATTTGAGGATTTATTGGTGTATAGAGTGGCCCATCCAATTATTTGTAATACTGTTTAGGACTATTAGTATTACTTAAATGGGTTAAATTATGTGCGATGGATATTTAGAAATATAACATTATAATTATGGTTTTTGTGATAGTTCTAAAAGATATATTAAAAAAAGGATTTTTTCTATGTCTATGGACTAGTAGATATATAGAAAGTAGGAGGGGCCACACTTTTTGTTAAATGTTTGCAAGAAGGGCCAAGGAAGAAGACCGTGATGGTTGAAACGCGTCGCCCTATGTTTGGTTTAATGGAATTTTTTAAATAAACAAAGGTCATCGATTTGCATGGAGTGCCAGAGTTTGAAATTTCTTTTGGAGTGGATATGAAATGGGTCCTGTGCCCATTTTCTGAGCACCAACCTCGGTAGGCAAGCGCTGGATGAAACACAGGACTGTTCTTTTGTGATATATATATATATACATATATATATATATATATATACATAATAATTAACAGTCCACCAGTAAAAAAGAAAATGCCTGCACCTCCAGCAAAGTATAGAGAACAATATATTAATTTGGCAGCACACTCAATGCGTTTCAACACTTGTGGGGCTTATTTATAAGTCCCTAGCGCCACTTTGAGCCACAATTGCGCCATTTTGTTTACGCTAATGTGGCCCATCAAGGCCAAAAAGGGGCGTTCCCCCGTTAGAGAGGCTGTAAAAATGCTGCAATGAAATCTAAGAGCGTCATTTTTTACAGCACTTTCAATGCCTGCCTAGAGCGGAATGGGGCTTCCATCATTTATAAGAAGCCCCTATGTACTCTGCAGGAATAGTGGCAATATTTTGGCGCTACTCCTGTAGAGTACACCAATAGAGTCAATAAATATGACACTATTGCCCCCTACCCTGCTGCATGATGCACCGTATCTTAGATATGGCACACACATTGTGGCGGTAGGGGGGCACTTAGAGGCACAAGGAAAGTTGCGCTGCACTAGGTGCAGAGCCGCTTTTCTTAAATATGCCCCATGGTGTCTTGATCACTAGTGGTAAGCAAAATAAAGGACAGACAATAAATACTGTGAACACCCCTTGACACAAACAAAGGCTTATTGTTGAAGCTGCACATCTTAGAATAGGCCTATATCCATTGTTCGATATAACAAACAGTAATTAAATAAGAAGTGTCATCGTTATAAACAAAGAAACATGTTCACAACATAAGGTTAATTTGGGACAAAAATTACATTCCGACAACTGGTCTATACTTCACAGCCAGTGTCACACATCATTATACGAATTTGAGGGCACATAAAACATAGCATAGCCAAAATAACTACCCAAGTGGACTGTTATCCTCTAAACCTAAATCATTCTTACAATGTAACAGCTAGCACCCTTGATAAAGCAAATCAAACATACTGGAAAGTACTCACTGGCCAAAACAAAATGTCAAATAACAAAAAATGATATGGAAACAAAAATGCAACTCAAGTAGGCAATTTCATATATAAATGAAACTTGTGCAAATGGCCCGAGTGGGCATTTTTAGTTACTTGGTGGCTGTATGAATACTATTCCTCACTCTACTGCCTACATATATTTTTGAAATAAAGTATGTAAATTTAAGTCCCTGCCTCCTTTATTTTTTATTGCAAAGTGTTGTAATATTAGTGGTTGGGCACATGTGGTGCTGGACTTGCTACTGCTCTTTTTTAGCAGTAGTAACTTAAACTTGTAACTATGGCTTTACCTCCCATTTGTAACTATTCACAAGTGTAAGTTACCTTTGTTAACAGGCCAGAACATGTTCGGACTTTTTGTATGGAGTAGCACCAGGGAATGAATAACTGCTTCTGACAAAGTATTAGCGTATCTTACATTTTGCAAGTGTATAAATGAACCTGTATCATTGTACTGAGCATAGTACTGGGCAGCCTAAAGATTCTTAAACATTCTGATGTGATTTTCGTCCTTACCTGGGTCATAAAAGCCTACAGTGTCCAAATGGGAGCCACTTATGCGACAAAAGTGAAAGCAGTCTCAGCATTAGTAATCTTTCTTATCCGGGCGTCACTGCCCCAGTTAAATAATATGCAAATCTCTTTTTTGCAAAGTCATACATATCTTAACAACAGAGGCCCCACACCTGAGAATGGCTTAGGGATCTTTTATTACTTGGAGATAAGCACCGGTTGAGTAAGTTGCACCACAGCCGTGTAATAGGGTAAACTAGTGGACACTGTCCCAAAAAAATAAAACCACAAACAATATATTTTTCCAGAATCTTGTGGAAAATGACATATAAACAAATGTTTTTCAGTTCCATTTCATTTTACAAGAGGTTCATGACATCTCCAACTGTTAAGTTTTTTCTGACCTATGAATGATGTTACACAGCACCATGTGGTGCCAGTGATTAGACCTGCTATGAATAAATTACTGCTCCTGAGCGATGTGATGAGAAAGATTCACATATGCATTATATGGAAAAGACTTTCTGTTAGAAGAGCCAAATGTTAACCGCTGGACAAATGTCTTTTGAAACTACCACTTTATCCCTTGGAATACAATCAGAGGGGTTGTGAAATGCTTAGTTTCTTACTGGTTTTGACGCCCTCATGGTGTTCATTCATCCATTTATTTATTCATAAGTACATTATAATTTTAATATGCATGGCTTAAACATTATAATGCGTTTTTATTATGAGTTGATATGATATTTAGATAGAAACACAAAGGCCTTAGGCAAATGTGAAAAATAATTCCCATGTTTCTTTTCAAACCTAAGATCACAAATCAAAAGACACATTTTTCGCACAATAATGTTGGGAATGAGTATATAAGATCTATGTAGAGGCATTTTAAGGGAGAGAGAAGCTTCAGAATTTTGAGGGAGCATCAAAGTCACAAGCAGTCTGGTTGAAGATCATACACTGCTGCAGGTTGGTATTATATATATCAATCTATATTCAGTGCAAACAACCATAAAAGCACATAATAAATCATTACATGATATCGTATAGTACAAAAAGCAATCAATCAAATCCATTAAAATCCCTTTAAAATAAATAAATATAGTATTACATACATTAAAAGAACCCCTATACAAACGCTAATCAATTTACAAAATTTGGCTCCCAATGCTTTATTATATAACTAAAGGACGGAGCAGGCATAATGCAATTTAAATAAATCAATACGGACTGTTTCTCCAGGGAGACATACATTTTTTCTAAAATGTGGCTCTCTGTAATGTCATCCCCTAACAGGATAATGAAATGGGTTACAAACTCTTAAAAAACTGTTAAAATCGGATCACATATTCCATAACACTTCCTATAGCACCTTACATTCAGAATCAAGCCTGATGGGAGTGTCAAATAACTATAAGAATAGTACAGCCAAATCATGAAACCAATAAGATCTGTTAAAACCAACTGTTCCTCGTGGGCATTAAAGCTAAAAGTATCCCTTTCCTAGTAGCACCGTAACTCAGCCATCATAATTCCTAGTCACAATCCCTCTTGTAGGTCAAGTGTGTCCACAAACGTTTAGTTATTCAATCAATTCTTCTCTAAAAATTGGACTCACTTGTGCCAAACACAGAGAAGGAAGCGACTTACTGAATAGACAATTGGCACTGCAGTATTTGCACTGAATAAGCACAGCGCCACCAGATAGTCCACGACCCCTAGACATAGACAGATAGGTCAGAACCATCAAAGTCTTGCTTCACGATGACTTGGACATGCAATAAAGACTTGAGCCTAGTAAAAAATAAACTGAAAGCCGTGGAACCAAAATCTCATTATAGGAAATAGAAAGTGGTTGACGTGACAAAAAAAAGAAACAAGGCTCAGAGACTCTGAGCGATTCTGTGGAATAGGACATGCGCAGTAGCACTTATGGACAGCAGACTGCAAGTAACAATAGTTTCCTGGCCTCTCAAAGAGTATCTGGCCTGAACACCATGTTGTCTAGCCATTTTAAGTACAGCTCCATGCACGTTAGTTTAACATACTAGGCCATTGTGCACTTTGCCATAGATATATTTTATTCAGCTTCACACTGTTATTTTACAATAACCAGTTTTTACAGTCTTGTTTTAATTTCTTCTATCACACTGCTTAGCTTAGTTCAGCACTGTCTTCTCAAATAATGCATTCTTGATCGCCCTGTGCTTCAGTCAAGGCTACAGTCTGGTATATTGCCAGTAAACGTGGTAGAAGTTTAGTCTCCAGCATTCGTAGAAAATACACATTCTTACGTAAGGACATTTTCTTAGAACATCTGCGTGTTAAGTAATCAAAACACTCTCTAGTCCTAGAACACGTCAAGAGGGAGATTCCAGCCAGGGAACCACAACTGTATGCTGAATGCCCAGTTGCAGATGCTGATGCAGATTACAGGCCTTTGCTCAGGTATGAGGGTTAATGTCCTCCCGGGGACACCTGAAAGGCAGGCTTAGAGCTTAACATGCTGTGCTCAAAATATAACTTAGAGAGAGAATAATCTAGCGGCATTATGATAGCCTTTTTCTTGTGCTTCACTCTCATCGTTACTATTTTAATATTAATGTGTTGTGTAGTTCTGGTTATTGCAGCTCATACTTTGCTATCCAAAATGCAGTCATTTTATTAAACCAATGTTTAAAACTTACACTGCCTTTAGCGTCATTTATATATGAGACTGTACTGTGAATGAGAGAACCGGTTGTGACCTGAGTGACCAATACTTCCCTGAGAAGTATTGATATGTCATGCGCTCGGCTGCCCAATTGTCTCTGCCATTTGGGGGAGATGAGGCACTGCTAGTTAGCCTGAGCAAAACCAGGATTTGGAGTGACAAGTGTCATCCACCGTGGGTCAGACTCAGTCCCCCACACTGTGGACGATCTTGCTGCTCAAAATCCAGTAGTCTCATTAAAATAATGAGAGCCTACGCGACAACTAAATGAAGAAAACATTCAGACAGAAACACTGGATGGACACTCAAACTCCCCTGATAGGTTTATAGTACAGGAATAAAGCTAGAGAATGATAGATCATGCACAATTAAAGCTGTATTCTTTCCACATTAATTGGATATTTATGACATTACCTTACTTAGGAAGATTGGAGCATACCTTCTATAAGAATTACAACTTGTTGAGAGTAATACTTCAAGTATTTTCCTCATTAGTGCCTGAGGTTCACAGAGGCAAGTATACATAAAAGTAAGCTTTGAAGCAAACTCTGATGTTGTACAGAAATCAATCAGGATGCCATAGAGACCCTGTATCACATGTGAGTCTTCTTCTGAGCAAACCTCAAGTAAAGGCTCAATATCCTTTCAAACCGGAGGTGACGCATGACATAGGGGCCAATTACAGTATTTGGTGTTGAAGCTATACAACTCCCATGGAACCTAACTGGACTAAAGAAATGTGAACACACATGTGGGCAAAAAACACAAAGTACTGGACTGATGAAGAATTAAGTAAAGAAAAAAAATGCAACTTCTAATGGACATTTCTAAAGCGCTGTTGTGTGCCGGGAAGGAGTGCAAGGGGCAGGAGCCCTTTAAAAACTGAATCGCGCTCCCGCCGTCGCGGGAAGCGCTGTTGTGTGCCGGGAAGGAGTGCAAGGGGCAGGAGCCCTTTAAAAACTGAATTGCGCGCCCGCCGTCGCGGGAAGCGGTGTTGTGTGCCGGGAAGGAGTGCAAGGGGCAGGAGCCCTTTAAAAACTGAATCGCGCGCCCGCCGTCGCGGGAAGCGCTGTTGTGTGCCGGGAAGGAGTGCAAGGGGCAGGAGCCCTTTAAAAACTGAATCGCGCTCCCGCTGTCGCAGGACGCGCGCGGGCGGCGCGCGGGCGAAGGGCAGGCCCGTCCTTGCCCGTCATTGCCAGGAAGAGGCAGGGCAGGGCTACCCCCCTGACATCCACTCCAAGACGTCTGGACCAGGCAGCCAACTTGTCCAAGGCTGTCTGAAGGAGAATCCAAGTTCCTCTGCTCGGTGCGTGGGCAGCCTTTCCATTGAGCCTCAGGTCCCAACAAGCACGTGGAAATTCATCAACCTAAGCCGGATATTCGCAGGTTTTCATTGTACTCAACTAATTTCTTTTTTACAGCGCACCATATAACTGCCTATTGAATCTCGTTTCCTGGAGGGCGCAAGGAGGCGGCTCCACTCTTCTTCTAAGGGCGGGAGCCTATAACTCACTACCCGTCCTGCGCCCGCCAGCGCCCGAAAATTGGTTGGGCCGGGCTATATACTTCGGGTCTTTGACTTTGGACTTGTTTCTGGGTCTTGAGACCAGTAGGGTCTGTGAAGCTCATAAATCGCGTTGTATTTTTTCTCCTTTTTTTTAAATTTTGTTATTTTATTTCCCCTGTATTTATAGTGGCAGAGGGTGGGTCCCAAAGGCCTAAATATCCCTATAAGCTGGGGGCTCACTAGAGGACCCTGGTCCTAAGGATAATGGGTCGACGACGAGGGGGGGGTTGGAAGGAAAGCAGCATTCTAACAAAACCCTAGATGGATTCCTGCAAAAGGCTGTTGGGGAACTTGAAAAAGAAATAGAGTTAGTGCAGCGACGCTTAGCTATCCCCCCTTCCTCAATAAATAGCCTAGATCATGATAGCTCTGCCCCACAGTCCCAGCTGCGAACAGAATTACAGTCTGTACTGACTTCCCCTCTCCCCTCTTCCTCCAAAATCCCCCAGGAATTTCAGGACGAAACTCCAAACGTAATCACCACCTGTGCCGCGCCAATTTTGTTGGCTCGGAGTCCCCCTAATGAAGGCCCCTTCACCCTAGTAGATTCTAATACCAAAGGAAAAAGGAAACGAAGGGAACCCGCTATTAAAACAAACGATCGAGGACTTTGAGCCCCTCTAATTTGGCTCAGCCGTCCAATAAGGATGCAATTTTAATCCCCTCACACTACACCAACGACCACTTGGCAAATGAGCATACCAGGGATCTCATAGGAGATGAGCTTACAAAACTTTTCCTCCCTATTTTAGCCCGCCTTCAAACAATTGAGGACAAACTGGAAAGTCTTATCAATAACCAGTTACCAATAACTGCTCAACCCGTAGAAACTCAATCTCATACCCCCCCCTAATCATGACCCTACTATTGCCAAAAGACCCACCGGCCAAATACCCAAGATTTCTCTTTCCTCTTTAAACCAAGATTGGCCCAGCTCCGTCAAAGCAGCTAGTATCTCAATGACCAAGCCCCACATGGTCCCAATTCCCCTCCCAAAAGGAACCGCCCCATGGAATAACCCAGTAATTAATCTGGGAAAAGGTAACCCCACTTGGGAGCACCCTCCACTAGGACCCCTGAAGAGGGGCAAGATCAGTGGTATGTTAGATCCAAAAGTGCTTCATTTACCACAAGAATCATGTCCATTGGTTCTCATCATAACGAATGTACCTGAACTTAAACCTCATCTCACTGAATCTTTCGCCAAACTTAAAAATAAGGTCATTCATTGGTTGCACGCGAACGCGGGGTTTGCCATTCCCATGATACCCTCAATATTGATGGTAAGAAGGGTAGGGTGGGTGGGTTCCCTAGCGAAGGTCGGTTCAGGGGACTGCATTGTTATTAACTTTAACTCTCCTGACCTTGTCCAACGGCTTTTTTTAAATGCTAATAGACCTTATCCTATAATTGGCAAAGCTTCTCTTTGTAGGTTACAAGTGTTTTATCCTCCCCCTATGCCATCTTGGAGTAGACATTCGCCGCCGTCACATGGGGTTCCCCCCACGATCCATACACAGTCTATCCCTGTATTCGGCCCTAGATGCCCTTCGTCATCTCTTTCTGAGACAGACTGACTAGGAGATGACCTTTCGGAAGTGGCTCAGAGTTTTTGTGAAGTTCAGGACATTCACCTTACGGTCCCCAGCATCTCTAACTTTGTTGTCCCTTTGATCTTGGCAGATTTTGCTAACCAGGGTTCACTCACAAGCACCATGTGCCAAGCAAGCGAGGAATGTACTCCTAGCCTGTCAATCGTTCCTTGTATTGTGGGGTCCTCCCGCATGGCCAATCTACCAATTGCAAATATAGCTGGGTTTACATCCAGCGAGGTGAACAAGGCACAGAGTGAGAAAGCTATTGGTTCTAATTTACCTGAGGGAAATAGCATGGTTCCTAGCAGTATCCCCCCTTGCAGGAACTATCCCCAGAACGAAGTGTGGCCCACAAAAACAGAGGATCTCGATAAGGTACTCAGCTGGAATATAGCAGGGTTGGAAAGCAAACTACAAAGCCCAGGATGGGGCAAATTTATCGATGATCACCTGATTTGCCTCTTCCAAGAAACGTGGGCACTGGAACCCAAATATAGACTAGGCTTTAAAAGCTATTGGGTTCCAGCATGCAAGTCATCTTCTGGGAGACCATCAGGAGGGCTGCTTGTGTGGTTAAATAGTTCTCTTAGGTGCAAGTCAGAAGAAATAGATAAGGGTTGCCCTGATTTGCAAGTCCTATTAATTACGATTTCTGAAGAGAGACCTTTACTATTAATTAATATCTATAATAGGAATGTGAGCTCCCATCCTGATTCTGATGTCCTGTCCATTCTGGATAGTTTCCTTAAAAACAATTCCTCCTCCTTTGTCTTGATTGGAGGGGACTTTAATGTTACATTCGAACCCAATCCCTTAGTTCAAGGGATATGTAAAGAAGAGGATGCCTATTGGGGCATCCCTCAACTAGTCTCCAACAAAAGACCAAGACTGAACAAATCTGCGCGCTTACTGGCTGATATCACCCTAGCTCACGGCCTCCGAGCCTGTAACGGTCGCTCGTGCTCGGATGCAAATCTGCAAGCTACCTTTAGGCGCGGTGGGCACAGTAGTCATATTGATTATATACTTCTTGACATCCCATTGTGGAGCCATATGCTCGATATGAGGGTTCAAGAGCAGATCGAGAGTGATCATGACCCGCTGATCTTATCGACTAGAGGTCTCTTCCCTTCGTTTAAAGTACCCCACTCTAAGACCCATACTCCTCAGCTGGCCCTAACAAATAACAGACGCAATCTAAAATGGGAATTTGTTACTTCTTCCCCTAAACACCTGGCATCTATATACAATCTGCTTGTCAACCAAATGGAGTGTATGATTTGGCTTAGCGAGGATGGGGAGGGTGACCGACTCTTAGCAGCCCACACTGAATTGTTTCAAACTTTAAAGCATCTTTTTAAAAAAAAGATTTTCAACAACCCAAATAAAAAGCACTGCGCTCCCTGGTTCAACAACTTTTGCAGGGAAGCACAACTATCGCTCCTGAAAGCAATTAAAGAAGGCCATGCTGAGCTGTTAAGAATAGCCAGGAAAGATTACAAGAAGGAATGTTCCAAGGCACGCAGAAGCTGGGAAGAGGCCAGATGGGTTTCCATTCTGGAGACTTCTAAATCCAATAACACATCTAGGTTTTGGAAACTAATAGCTGACGACTGCAGTGATTCCCCTGCCGCACCCGGCTCCTCAATTCTCTCAGCAACATGGGTAGAGCACTTTGGTGAACTATACGAATCTGAAGCATCTCTGTGGGCCCCTGATGCCTCGATATCCCAAGAGACCAGCCCGATTATATTCTCTCTAACCGAAACAAGAGCAGCAATAGATTCACTGAAATGGGGAAAGGCCCCTGGCCCAGATAAGATTCCTGGTGATTTATACAAGTGAAGACCCGACATATGGGCTCCATATCTCAATCTTATCTACAATGCAATTGCAGCGGGGGCTCCCGCTCCACCTACTTGGAAAGGGGCGGAAATTGAACCCATCTTTAAAAAAGGAAATCCCAACATCCCCGCCAAGTATCGTCCGATCTGCCTTCTTGATACCTCCCAAAAAATGTATGCTAAACATCTCCTGCTCCATCTTGACGAATGGATTATGGAGTCTGAAGCTCTCTCTGACCTACAAGCGGGATTTAGACCTGCAGTGAGTACAGTTGACCAAGCCCTAAGATTCCTGTCAATAAAATGGAAGAATGTTGACCTGGGGAGGGGTAATCTCTATGTGGTCTTTATAGATCTCAGAGCCGCATTTGATTTGATCCCCAGGAACTTGCTGTGGTCAACATTATCAAACATGGAAGTGCCATCTGGTCTTCTGAAACTCATTGCCCAACTGCATGAAAATACTTTGGCTCAAATTAGATGTGGGCAGGGGGGAGAGCTGACTGACCCCGTAGCTATTAAAAAAGGAGTTAGACAGGGATGTGTTCTGGCACCCACTCGTTTTCTGCTCTATATCAATAATTGCATCAACTACTTAGAGAATTGCACAAATGATTCACCTAAACTGGTTGGGAAAAAAATCCTGTGTCTGCTATATGCAGATGTTACAATTTTGCTATCGAAATCGCCAATGGGAATCCAAAATCTGATCAACCAATTCTGTGTCTATTGTAGTGATTATGGTCTGGACGTAAACGTCAAGAAAACAAAACTTATGATATATAGCACTTCAAAGAAACGACCGCGCGTTAGAATAGAAATGAACTCGATTCCGTTGGAGAAAGTAGAAGAGTTCGACTATTTGGGTATAAGACTATCATCTACAGGCAAATGGAAGGCAGCCATTGACAAAGGGGCTCTTATTATAAGCCAAATAGGTGGGGCCCTTGTCGGTAGATCTAGAAAGGCACCGAGCCCCCCCTTGAACATACTTGCGGAGATTTACAATGTTCAAATCCGAGCGGCAGCCCTATACGGAGCGGAACTTTGGGGATCGCACAAAAACCTGGACATTCTGCAAACTAAAGAAAATAATGTCCTTAGACAGGTGTCCCGGTTAGGTATGGGCACACCAATGATCCCTTTAAGGCTCGATCTTGGTTTAAATAGCATTAAAACCACAGCGGCCCTAAGACCTCTCTCCTATTGGATTCGTTTATGGAAATCTGTTGAACTCGAACCATATAGGTTGGCTATAAGAGAGCTCATAGCCGCTCCCCAGGCACTGGAGAAAATTCCATGGTTGAAGGAGATGAAATCTGCCTGGGATACATTAGGTCTTCCCCACTACTGGAAAGATCCGGATCTAATCCCCAACAATGCAAGGAAACTTGTTATAAGAAGATATTGGGAGAAAGTTAATGAAGACTCCCTGCACCAAAAGGGGGCGGGCAGGCTAACAATGGAATTTCTCCAACTTAAGCACGAGCCCTGGGCTGAGAACTTCTTGAACCTTCCTATGCCCCCGTATGCCCGTGTTCTATATCTCCAGCTAAGATATGGTACATTGCCTACTAATGATTTTACGGCCCACTGGCCATCTAACATCGCCTTAACTGATAGATGTATCTCTTGGCAATACTGTAAAGAAACAATTGAGCATATACTATTCTTCTGCCCTTTGTATAAGAGTCCCAGAGGGAGGTGGATCATTCCCCTCTGCAAAAACTTATCATTGCAGGATAGAGCAAACGCCATCAGAATCTCCACATATGATACATCCTCCATGGTAGCTATTGCAGTTACCAAATTTCTATCGGAGGCTTGGCCCATCCGTCGCAGGTTTATTGTATCAAAGGGCATTTGAGCTATCCTGACAATAGTCCACAGAAGGAGTCTCAACTGTTATATTCTATGTAGTATCAGCAGGAATTTCCACTGGGAACTTGCTGCCCTCTGTATGACTAATAGTGACTGTACAAGCTTTTAGTGCCATTTTCACAGCTGAAATCTGATAGGCTTCTTGACAAAGTATTGTACATCTGAACAGGATCTCCATTTGTTTTTCGAACTGACGTAGGCTGGGTCTTATGGGAAAAGAGCCGCACACATTGGTATGATAGATAAAACTTTTATATCCTAGCTTTTACCGTTTTTAATTTTCTTACCTTTTTTAGCCATGTTTTACCCCCATTTATTGTATTTTCATCTATGATCAAATGCCTAGTCTTGTTGATTTCTTTGCTATATTGTTCTGATTACCATTGGTTTTTATATTGTTGTTACGAATTTCTAACACATTTTATTTATTATGTAAGATTATGTAAGATTGTTATCTCTGTTATCCTAAATGGTCAGGATTTCTAGACCGAATAAATTTAAATAAAATAATGCATTCTTTAGGCAAATTATAGCTCCTGAATCACAATATTTGAATGCCTTTACATTCAGTGGTACACAATATGGTTATACAAGATTCACATACTGTATAATATGATTCTCTGCACAACCATGAGATTGTTCCTTTGCAGTTGAAGTACAAATATTTGTAGCCTTAAGTAGTGTGAACAACCCTAACTACTAGGTTTTTCTTGTTGTCCCTTGTTTGGAGATACTCCACCAGTAGCATGCTTTCTTGCAGTCTGTGTAAAATAGCTGGATGAATGTCCACACACTTCATTCCTGAAAGAGTGAGCGTTATCAGATCATACAACGGCATCACTCGCTTAAGATAGTGTGAATAATTAGCCATTCCAACAACCAATAAGGGTCCCATGTTTTCTCAATGCATTTGGAGGCTCTAAGGTAGCACATTTCTGGAAAAAACACAAGTCAAATTCTTTTGCCTACACAAAATAATTTTTATCCTAAAAGTATTAAATTAAGGTATGCAATTTTTATGTCCAGCTAGGATCGTCACTATTCACCCACCATATTTAGGTCCTCATTTAAGTGTTCTTCATTAATGTCTATGTTACTTAGGGCCAGATGTAGCAAAGGGTTTTACCCATTCTGTTCTTATGGGAAAATGTGTTCGTACATATGGCCCTCAGTTACTTATATGCCCCAATATTTCAGTGTCTGCTATATTCTTGCTGTGCATAACCTCAGACTATATTATACAGATCGGAGACTCATTAGCTGTTGTGGCACTGAATGTGACCATGCTCTCCTGATTGGAGTCAGTGCATTTTTTCTTCAACAAGCCTTGAGAAGGAGACATATCGGAGGGGTCTGATGGCCCTTACGTATACCAGCATCCCCTAAATGATACTGGAACTAGCAGAGCCCAGTGGGTTAGAGAGCTCACTGGACACTGGCTTGATCTCTCCTCTTGCTCCTGGATATGGAGGTGGAAGCCTCATTTGCTGTGGTTGTACATGTTCCCAGATCTTCATCTACTGCAGTGGGTATCAAAACGAACGTCTCGAAAGAGGTGCTTCAGCCGGGTGTCACCCATTCTGAACCCTTACTCCCTTTTAATGAAGACCTTACCAATGTTCTATTCTGGACCTGCTACAAAACCTGCACAGACCATTGCCCGCCATAGTCACCCTGCTCTTGGGGACCCCAGTTTCCTTACACAGTACCCCACTCTGGAGAGCTTGATGGCCCAACCCTCCACCTCTAGATGGGGAATCCAAGAGGCTGGATAACTTTGCCAAGATGATATTCTCTTCCTCCAGCCTTACAGTACAGTCAGTGGACACTGACATTTCCATACGATCTGGGGTACAGGTGCACAAGTGCTGAGAATTTCTTGGAGGAGGCCCAAGCCATATTCTCCCAAGCAATTGCTGATGGGAGAGAGGCAGCAAAGTGCACCATACGATGTGCACTGGGCACAACTGACCCACTTGGCAGAGCGATTTCATCATCTGTCGCCCTTCTGAGACACATCTGCTTGAAAACCACTGGCTTATTAGGGCCTTTCCCAGCCTCGATCATGGAAATGCTGTTTGATGACTCATACGTTTTTTGAGAGAAGGAGGACTTTGTGCTGGAGCACTTTAAGGGAAGCAGAACTACAGCCAGGTCCTTTGGCTTCTTCATGGCCCCTTGTCAACCCCTTTCTGCCTTCTGCCCCTTTCTTAGCCACAGAAGGGATTTCCAAATGCATCCATACCCTCACAATCACCACGGCCAAAAGGCTTCCAGTCCCTTTTGTGGCCAAGAATGTGGGACCCACAGACCACGTGGAACAGGTAGCCAGAGGTCAGGCCAGTCCAACAATACCCCAGCAGCTACAGCCTCAAAACTCTCTTAGTTTGCTATTCAACCATCATTAGCATTGAGTGAGAGGCAGGATAAGCCGTCACCTGCACCACTGATGGTCAGTAAAAGCAGACCGTTGGGTTTTGAGGATAGTCCAAATGGTCTATTCCCTGCTTTTAGTTAATATCCCTCCTTCCACGCCACCCACTTAGGACCGGCTGATGGAGTACCACCTCTGCTTGCTCCATCAGGAAGTGCTGGTACTCTTGGCCAAGGGAGCCATCGGGTGGGTGGTGGCATCAGAAGTAGTTCATTGTTGCTATTCCCACTACTTTCTGGTGCCCAAAAAGGACAGGGCCTTTGTTCTGTGCTAGACCTGCAAAATATCAATCTCTGTCTGAAAAAGGAGAAATTCAAAATGTTCATGTTTGCCAATTTCTATCTGCCCTGAACCTGGGAGACTGGATGGTAGCGTTGGACTTGCAGAACTCATATTTGCACATCCTTGTCCTGTCTGCTCACAGATATGACCTGCAGTTCAAGGTGGGCCAACAGCAGTCTCAGTTTGCTATGCTCCCCTTTGGCTTTAGCCGTGCCCCTCAGGTGATCACCAAAGTTGCGGTGATGGTTGCAGCTCATCTGCGAAGTCAGGGGTTCAAGTCTTTCCCTATCCTGACAATTGGCTGTTGAAGGTGGGCTCACCACAGGCAGTCATCTCCTACCTCCAGACTATCAATCAATCAATCAAAGAGACTTATAGAGCGCGCTACTCACCTGTGAGGGTCTCAAGGCGCTGGGGGCAGGGGTACTGGGGGGGAGGGGAGATCACTGTTTGAAAAGCCAGGTTTTAAGGCTCTTCCTGAAGAGTAGGAGGTCCTGGGTCATGCAGAGGTGTGTGGGGAGGGAGTTCCAGGCTTTGGGGGCCAGATAGGAGAAAGATCTGCCTCCAGTGGTGGTGTGTTTGATGCAAGGAACTGTGGCGAGAGAGAGGTCGGCGGAGCAGAGGTGGCGTGTGGGCGTGTGGAAGGTCACTCTTTCGTTAAGGTAGGTTGGGCCGGTGTTGTGGAAGGATTTGTGTGCGTGGATGAGGATCTTAAAGGTGATCCTTTTGTCTATGGGGAGCCAGTGGAGGGATTTGAGGTGTGGTGAGATGTGTTCAAGGCGGGGGAGGTCGATGATGAGGCGTGCTGCTGAGTTCTGGATTTGCTGTAGTTTGCGCTTGAGTTTGAGTGTGGTGCCGGCGTAGAGGGCGTTGCCGTAGTCTAGCCTGCTGCTGATGAGTGCGTGGGTGACTGTCTTTCTGGTCTCTGTGGGGATCCATTTGAATGTTTTTTTCAGTGTGCGGAGTGTGTTAAAACATGAGGAGGTGAGGGCGTTGATTTGTTGGGCCATTGAGAGGGAGGGGCCCAGGATGATGCTGAGGTTGCGTGCGTGGTTTGTGGGGGTGGGTGCGGGGCCTAACGTGGTTGGCCACCATGAGGGGTCCCAAGTGTTTTTGTGTGGGCCAAAAATGATTATCTCGGTTTTGTTGGAGTTGAGTTTAAGGTGGTTGGCTGTCATCCAGGCAGCGGTGTCAAGGAGTGCAGCGTGTAGGTTGGTTTTGGCGGTGGTGGGGTTGCGGGTGAGGGAGAAGATGAGTTGTGTGTCATCAGCGTATGAGAGGATGGTGATGCCGTGAGGTTTGAGAATGTTGGCTAGTGGGGCCATGTAGATGTTAAAGAGTGTGGGGCTGAGGGAGGAGCCTTGTGGGACTCCGCAGGTGATTTTGGTGGCGGAGGATTGGAAGGGTGGGAGACAGACTTTTTGGGGTCTGTCGGTGAGGAAGGAGGTGAGCCAGTCCAGGGCTTTGTGGCGGATCCCAGCGTCGTGAAGTTGTGTGCGGAGTTTGTGGTGGCAGACAGTGTCAAAGGCTGCGGAGAGGTCCAGGAGTATGAGTGCAACGGTCTCGCCCATGTCGACTCTGGATCTGATTGCGTCGGTGCATGCGATGAGAGCGGTTTCCGTGCTGTGGTTCTTGCGGAACCCAGATTGGGAGGGGTCGAGTGTGTGGTTTGCCTCGAGCAAGTGGGATAGGTGGGAGTTGACTATTTTTTCCGTGACCTTGGCTGGGAAAGGGAGGAGGAAGATAGGGCGGTAGTTGGAGAGGTCGTCTGGGTCGGCTTTGTTTTTTTTTAGTAGAGCGGTGACTTCCGCGTGTTTCAGGGGTCTGGGAAGGTGGTGGTTTCGAATGAGCTGTTGATTATGGCTCGGAGTTTGGGGGCGATGGTGGGGCTGGCCTTGTTGTATATTCGATGGGGGCATGGGTCGGAGGGGGAGCCAGAGTGAATGGAGTTCATTGTCTATAGCCTATTCTATATTGACTATAGCGAATCTCCTGCACTCTCTGGGATTCACTATCAATGTGCCAAAGTCACACCTGACTCCCTCTCAGATGTTCCCTTTCATCCAAGCTGCTCTGGACACAGTGCAGTTTCAGGGCTATGCTCCTGAGCAACAAGCCCAGGATATTCAGGCTATCATACCAATGTTTCATCCTCTATCCTGGCTTTCAGTTAAAATGACCCTGAGGTTGTTGAGCATCATGGCCTCCTGCATCCTACTTGTAACACATTGCTATTGGCATTTGCATGCTCTGCAGTGGGACTTGACCTCCCAATGGGCACAGCAACTGGGGAATCTCTCAGACATGATCTTAAGGTAACTATAACTCACATCCTTGCTTCACACTGCTAATTACACCACATATTACATTGATCATGAATGAAGTAACAATATCACTATCCCTGAAGTAAATAGTACACACTCTTGCCATGCACTGCTTATATACTCACATATTGAATCACTCATGACAAGTTCAATGACAAGCATTGATAACACCACTGATGACATTTGAAATTACATCATTTATGACAACACCGTGCATGGCAGTGGTGCAAGTTATACTTACTTCAGGGCTAGAGTTATAGTTACCTCAGTTAACTATAACTGCTGAATTTCACAGTTTTTTTAGTTTTAAATGTGACACCACTTTAACCTATGTTTTTTCAGTTTTATATACATATTTACATATATATGTTCACTAAGAAACCAAAGGTTACAGGGACATTATAGTTAGATTCGGATTTTACACGCACACAACCATAGAATTTCAGCAGTTATAGTAATAGTTATCTCAAGTAACTATAGCTTATGCCCTAAGGTAACTATATCTTGTGCCCGCCATGCAGTTTTCTTATCAATAATTTCATTGCAAATGTTCAAGTGATATTATCAATGATGTAATAAAAGATGTCATGAGTGATGTAATGTGTGTAGTAATTAATAGGGCATGGTGAGGGCTCAAGTTATAGTTACCTTAGGGCATGAGTGGTCAACCCACCTGTAGTCAGCTGACTGTCCCTGCAGGCAGGCAACGTCACACTGCACATGGCCTTTCATTGCTCATGGTGTATGGGTTGGCCACAGGGCCTGGCTTGCAGCCAGACCCTGCTTCCAAATCCCTGCTGGCAGCCACCCAGAGGCAGCCAACCCCATTCTGCACACAGCCTTTTTTTGTGCATGACATGCGGTTAGCTGCAGGGCATATGTTGATGCCCGGCCCTGCTTCAAACTTCCCATAGGTAGCCAACACCACCCTGTGCACAGCTTTTGGACGTGTGGATTGGAATGGTGCTCACACGGCTTGACCTGTCGCCAGGCTCTGTGACCAAATCTCTAGCAGGCTGTCAACCCCACACTACACACAGCATTTGCTGTGCGCAGCATAGGGTTGCCTTTCAGGCCATGGAGACGCCATTCCCTGGAGTCAAAGCCTATAAAGGGAAGGGATGCGTGCAACCCCCTACCTGACCCTTAGCTGGCCTGGGACCCCATTCCCTGGGGCCAAATACAAATAAACAGGAGAGGACAGCATGCAGCCCCCTCCCCAAACCTTAATAGGCCCCCTGGACCACCTTCCCTGGGGCCAAATAAAATAAATAAATGGAAGGGAGTGGTGTCCCCAAACCTCCTTGGGTGCCGGCGACCCCATCCCACAGGGCCAAAATCTAAGGGGAGGGAGCATGCAACCCCCTCCCGAGCCTCATTAGGTCCTGGGGAACCCATCCTCCAGGGTTTAATATGGTTTAATGTGTTTAAAGAGGAGGGGGCCATGTTGCGAACCTGCCCAAAGCCTCATTAGGCCCTGAGGACTACACCCCCCAGGGGCATATTCTTTGTTTTAAACGGCAGGGAGAGCCACATGGCTCCCCTACCCCTACCTCATTAGGCCCTGTGGACCTCATTCCTGGGCTGTAATTAATTTACCCCATCCCCCAAGGCCATATTTGTTTTTAAAGTGGGGGCATGTGGCCCATACACCCCGTGGACCCCATCCCCCAAGGTCTTAAGTATTTTAAAGTGGAGAGGGCCAAGTGGAGAGGGGCTATGTGACCCCATCTCCCAGGGCCATATTTCTTTTAACAGGAATGAGGGACTGCATGGCCCACCCTTTCTAAGCCTCATTAGGGCCTGAAGACCCTATCTCCCTAGGACATTAAGGCTCTCATTATGACATTGGCGGTAATTGCTGCTTACCGCCATGCTAACTGCCGCCAACATATCATGACCACGGCGGTATATCGCTACTTGTATTATGACACACACATAGAAATCCAACCCTATACAGACACACAAACACAAGTACACCAGCCCAAAGGTCAGTGATAAAATGGCGGTACCAAAACCCACACTGTTACGCCAACAGAAATACGCCCACATCATTATGACCCACGAATCACTCCAGCGGACATTCAACTGTGGTAAACCATTGGCGGTACAGACCGTTGCGCTCAAAATACACACACACTAACAATACAATCTCCACATTGTTCAATTCAAACTACACACACCTGACACACATAAACACACCACACCCACATACCCACACCACTATAAAACACACACACCTACTACCCACAACCCTTTCTGGAAAATAAATTTGACAACTGAGAGAGAGACAAGCCAGGAGCACCCACTGAATCAGAGCCACAGAACACCATCACCCATACACCATCCACGCACCTCACAGCACACACCCCAACACATCACCCCACATACCCTCACACACACTACTCACACTACACCATTGGCACCACAAAGACACCCCAGGTTCTCAGAGGAGGAGCTAAGGGTCATGGTGGAGGAAATCATCCGGGTAGAGCCACAGCTGTTCGGATCACAGGTGCAGCAAACGTCCATCGCTAGGAAGATGGAGCTATGGTGGAGAGTCGTGGACAGTGTCAATGCCGTGGGACAGCACCCCAGAACAAGGGATGACATCAGGAAGAGGTGGAATGACCTACAGGGGAAGGTGCGTTCCGTGGTTGCAAGACACCAGATAGCTGTACAGAAGACTGGCGGTGGACTCCCACCTCCTCCCCCACAACTAACAACTTGGGAGGAGCAAGTCTTGGCAATCATGCATCCTGAGGGCCTGGCAGGAGTAGCAGGAGGACTGGACTCTGGTAAGTCAAATCTTTACTACTTTATCCCCTCCTGACCTGCATGCCATCATAAACTCCTATCCCTACCCACACCCCATCACTCCACCACCTCACATATACCCCACCATCACAACCCACCCATCCCAATACCAAGCCCTGCATGCTACACCAATGCATGGACCCCCATCACAGACCTGCATGGACACGCATCATCACAGCATGCACACTAGTGACAATCACTTAGCCAACCAAATCACAAATCACACAAGCCAAAGCTGCCTTGCTAATAACAACCATAGAGGGGAACATACCCATGCATAAGATAACACTGCATTTACATCCCCACAGGACACCCGCACATCACCAGAAAGGAGTTGCCAGCCACATCCAGTCCCCCCCAGGAGAGGCCCATAGTGATGATAGTACCTCTGCACGCTTGGATCAGGATGACCAACCTGGCCCATCAGTGGCCTCTGGACAGTTGGTGACCCAGACACATTCCCAAATCACCACAGAGCCACTCCCCTCAGGAAACACCAGCACAGCACCCACCCAGCGGGCCCATTCCTCTGTCCCCAGGCCACGTCAATCAGCAGTGCGTCCACCACTACAGGAACCCCAGGCAACCCCACAAACACACGACGATCAGGGACCTGGGGTCAGTGGCAGTGGGCACACGGTTCAGGGGACAAAGGCAAAGGACAACAGGGAAGCTGGGAGGACTGCTGTGCGATGGTGGAGGACAGGCCAAGGGAACCCACTCTCCACGAGGCACTTGCAGGGATCCTGGGAGCATACCACCATTCCAAGGAGACCATGGGCCAGATAATGGCCAAGTTGCAGGAGACCCAGCGGCTGCAGGAGGGACAGTACTTCGGGATCAGGGAGGACTTGAGAGGCATCCACACCACCCTGGTCACCTTTGCAGGGGTGCTGGCAGACATGGCCAACACCATGAGGGAGGCAGTGGCACACCAAACGGGCACCTGACACTAGCCACACCGAAGAACAGCCCTCCATCTCTGCCAACGCTAGTGGACACAAGGCCCCACCACAGGAATAACAGGCCACCAGCACCCCTCCCCCGCAGAAGGAGAACCACCACGCAAAAGGTCCCTACGATCCAGGCAGAAGCCAGAGAACATTGCCCAGACCCCCGCCAGGAAATAAGACTCCCCTGAATGTCACCCTTGTGTCCCACTCTGTCACACTGTCCACCTTGAACTGCCACTGCTCCACTTCCTATGCCCCCTTCAACAATGCATCTGTGATAGACTGGACTCTATCCTGGACATTTCTCCACCATCAACCCAGCCCATTGCAACACCCCCTACACTTATTATCACAGAAATAAACACCATTGGAACTAATATAAGTATGGAGTCTGTCAATTGATTAAAATATGTATTAGTATAACAAGCTGTAAATATTGAAATTCAAATGTACAGTTATATTTACATAGGTATGACCTGTAGTGGGCAGCAGTAAACACACCAGGAGCCAAAGTGGGACACAGATATCTGGAAATATAGTTGCCAAAGGGTACAGTAAGTGGCCATAGAAATAGGGAAACCAGGCTGCCATGTACAATGTCCAACACAAAACTGCAATGGAAGGTGAAGTTACAGTGTCTTCCCTGTGTGTCACTGGAAGTACTGTTGAATTATAGTAGTTCTGTTGTTCACATCCTCTTCCTCTGCCTTCCCTTCGTCACTATCCACAGATCCACCACTGCCACACAACCATCTCCAGGCTCATCCTCCTGAAGAAGAGGCACCTGGCGTCTCAAGGCCAGGTTGTGCAACTTGCAAAGATGATCTGGCACACCTTCTTGGGTGAGTAGTACAGGGATCAACCTGTCAGATGGAGGCACTGGAATCTGGCCTTCAGGAGGCAAAAGGTTCACTCATTGATCCTCCTTGTATGCCCATGTGCCTCATTGTAACGTTCCTCAGCCCTTGCCCTGGCATTTCTCACTGGGGTCAGTAGCCATGAGAAGTTGGGGAAACCAGAGTCACCTGCAAATATCGAGGGATACCTGTTAGCCAGACACTCACCCTTAGGGCCAATCCCACACCCATATACCTACATCAACTGGGTGGGGACCATGGGATCACCTATTAGCCACACCCTGTGTCTCTGGAGTTGAGACATCACATATGGGATGCTGCTATTCCTCAAGATAAAGGCACAATACACAGAGCCAGGATACTTTGGATTGACCTGGGAGATGTACTGGTCCACCAAACACACCATCTGCACATTCAGAGAGTGAAAGCTCTTTCGATTTCTGAACACCTGTTCAGTTCTCCGGGGTGGGGCAAAGGCAATATGTGTACCATCAAGAGCACCAATGATGTTGGGGATATGTCCCAGTGCATAGAAGCCAGCCTTCACTGTGGCCAAATCTTCCTCCTGGGGGAATATGATGTAGCTGCGCATGTGTTTCATTAGGGAAGACAACACTCTGGTCAGCGCGTTTGAGAACATAGGCTGTGACATCCCTGATGCCATGGCCACTGTCGCTTGGAAGGAACCACTTGCCAAGAAATGGAGCACTGACAGGACCTGCACTAGAGAGGGAAATACCTGTGGGGTGGCGGATAGCAGAAATCAGGTCTGGCTCCAATTGGGCACACAGCTCTGTGATTGTGACCATATCAAGTCTGTAGGTTAGGATTATGTGCCTGCCCTCCACTGTCGCCAGGTCCACCAGGGGTCTGTACACGGGGGTATGTCTCCATCTCCTATTCATCCCCAGCGGTTAAAAAACGGGTGAAAAACGGTGAGCAGAAGGTCATATTCAAACATATACTCGGATTAGTATGCTATGTTTGTTTTACAATGGACCTGCACCCGCAGGCAGAAAGGACAAGGGGCCTGGTGCTGGGACTCAGTCGGAGCCCCCACCACCAACCATGGTGGTGCAGCCATCCAAGGCTGCAGGGGATGGGCAGGAGCTTCCCCCCACCAGCACCACCACCAGCAGTGGGCAGCCATCCGAGGCTGCAGGGGATGGGCAGGAGCTTCCCCCCACCACCAGCGGCAACATCACCATCACCACCACTGAGCAGCCCTCATCGTGGACAGTGTGTAGTCCTGCGTCAATGGGCTGTTATGCAAGCTGCCCCTGCAAATCCTGTAGGATTGACACCCAGCTGAGAGACTTGCACTCCCCAAGACCTGCATCACAGGGCACAATGTCCCCTTGAGAACCAGTGGAGATGCCATCCACTTACCCCATCCTCCCCAGGATGAAGATCACCGGGCACGATGCCCCCTCCAGAACCAGTGGAGATGCAATCCACTCACCCCATCCTCTCCATGATGAAGATCACAAGGCACAATGCCCCCTCCAGAACCAGTGGAAAAGCCATCCACTCACCCCATCTTCCCCAGGATGAAGATCAAAGGGCACGATGCCCCCTCCAGAGCCATTGGAGAAGCCATCCACCGGAGAGACCGTGTCCTTGCACTCCTCAGGACAGCGCACAGGGCATGTTACCCCTTCCAGAGCATGTGGGCAAGTCACCCACTTGAGAGACTGTGGCCTTGCACTCCCCAGGACAGCACACAGGGCATGTTGCCCCCGCCATAGCATGTGAGCAAGTCACCCACTTGAGAGACTGTGGCCTTGCACTCCCCAGGACCAAGCAGAGGGCATGTTGCCCCCTCTAGGACCAGTGGTCTTGTTCCATCTGCCGGCTGAGGTGCCCTCCTGTTCCCCATCCCCCTGAGGTGCCTGTCTATTTTCGAACTGATGCCCCTGCAGTGTTCTCTCCGTTTTGTTGCAGGAGTCAAGTGGGGCCTTGGACTTTGGGATGTGGCCCTGTGACCCACGAACATTGAGGACTGGGCAGTGTTCCTTGATTTGTAAATATGTATATACCTTTAGATTAGATTCACCTATTACTACTTTATTTATCTTATTACACTCACTTTTATCTATTCGTGTTATCCTTGCATTTTTCCAGTGGGGTACTGGGTGTATATGTTTTATTAATGCATCTCCTTGTGTGGATGGTGTGTGTGTGGGGAGGGTGTGTTGTGCGTCTGTGTGTGTGTCACTCTCTTTTTCCTCCCTCCCTCCCTCCCCTGTGTGCTAGGCAGCTATACTCACCGTGGTCGTCTTCGCCGTCGTTGGTGTTCATGGTGGAGCAGGAAGTAGAACAGCATTGGGAATATATGCAGTTCAGGCTCCATGGCGGCATGGTTCTCCCCTGAGTCTCCACAAGTGAGTCGTTTCCCTTCTGTGCAGTGTTTCCCCAGGCCTTTGATGTCGTTGGTACGGCCCCGGAAAAGGTGGCCGATTGGTGTGTCTTGATATGGTGGGCGGAACATTGACTTCCTCCTGGTTGTAGGCGGCTACCGCCGTGGTGCCTGTTGTTTCCGCCCGGGCAGTCAGTGTGGTAAAGTGGCTGTCTGTCTGAGCTCTTTCTGCCATGGTCACAATTTAGCGGTATTTACCGCGAGCCTGTTGGCAGTATTACCGCCACTTTATCACCGACCGCCAGGGTTGTAATGAGGGTCTGAGTGTTTTCGTTCATGTGTGTAAGTACTAAGGGGGTCATTACAACACTGGCGGTAAAAGCCGCTTACCGCAGTGCAGAAGACCGCCAACATACCGGTGCAGCCGCAGAATTTCGCCACAGTCATTATGACCCAAATCTCGGAATCCACCAAAATCCAGACACCCACACAAGTCCGCCACACCAAAGGTCAGTGATAAACTGGCGATAACAAACCCTCCACCATCACGCCAACAGGAATACAATCACACTATCACGACCCACAAATCCATGCGCCGGTCTATCAACTGCAGTATTCCATTGGCGGTATACACCACTGCACTCAAAATACACACACATTTACAAAACACAACCACATTGGACAATTCCAAATATACACACCTAATACACATACAAACACCAATTGCGACTGAAGGCCAGAGAGAGACACCACCATCTACAAACTAGCATCCACAGGGACTCAACGCCATCACTCACGCAACATCCAAGCACCTCACACAACACACCTCTAAATATCACCCCACACATCACAACACACCCCACCCCACACATCACCCACACCACCCCATGGCCCGCAAAGACACCCCAGGTTCTCTGAGGAGGAGTTCAGGGTCATGGTGGAGGAAATCATCCGGGTAGAACCACAGCTATTCAGATCACAGGTGCAGCACACCACCATAGCTAGGAAGATGGAGCTATGGCGAAGAATCGTGGACAGGGTCAATGCAGTGGGACAGCATCCAAGAACACGGGATGACATCAGGAAGAGGTGGAACGACCTACAGGGGAAGGTGCATTCCGTGGTCTCAAGACACCACCTTGCGGTTCAGAGGACTGGCGGCGGACCCCCACCTCCTCCCCCTGAACTCACTACATGGGAGGAGCAGGTCTTGGCTATACTGCATCCTGAGGGCCTCGTAAGGAGTAGCTAGAGGAATGGACTCTGGTAAGTCAAACCTTTAACTACTTCATCCCCCACCCACCTGCATGCTATCACATACCCCCACCCTCGCCCTCACCCCCATCACTCCAACTCCTCGCGTATGTCTCAATATCACAAACCAGACATCCCAAGCCCTGCATGTAACACCAAAGCATGGACACCCATTACCAAAGCATGCCCACTGCACATATCCATACGCCCCCCTAAACCATTATAACACAAGGTCCTACACAGGAATGCAAGCACTGGGGTACACGGTCACCTACCCATTGCACACCATGGCACACACAGATGCAATAATCATGCCTTTATACCCCTGCAGGACCCCTACCTAATGTCACCGGACAGGAGGGTCCAGATATGTCCACTCCACCCACAGAAGAGGCCCACAGTGATGACAGCATCTCTGTCCAACTGGATTAAGATGACCAGCCCGGCCCATCTGGGACCTCGGGACAGTTGGTTCCCCTCACACTGGCACAGGCCACTACAGAGCTTCCCCCCTCTGGAAACACCAGCACAGCACCCACCCAGTGGGCCCATACCTCTGTCCCCAGGACACGTCAATCAGCAGTGTGTCCACCAATACAGGGAACCCAGGCTAACCCACCACCCCAACAACACCAGGGACCTGGGGGCAGTGGTAGTGAGCACACGGTTCAGGGGACAGAGACCCAGGAACACAGGGGAACTGGGAGGGCTCCTGTGCGACAGAGGGAGGACAGGCCCAGGGAACCCACTCTCCACAAGGCCCTATCCAATGTCATGGGAGACTACCACCATTCCCAGGAGACGATGGCAACTGTACTGGCCAAGTTTCAGGAGACCCAGCGGCTACAGGAGGAACAGTATTTGGGGTTCAGGGAGGAACTGAAATCCATCAATTCCACCCTGGGCACCATTGTAGGGGTGCTGAAGGAACTCGTGAACACCAGGAGGGACACTGTGGCACAACAAGGGGCCCCTGACACTAGCCTGGACAATGACCTGCCCACCACCTCCGCTGGCGCTAGTGGACAGGAGGCACCACCACAGGACCACCACACCAGCATCCTACCCCCTGCATAGGGAGAACCACCCCGCAAGAGGTCCCTGAGATACAGGACAAAGGCAGAGAGCAATGCCAAGACCCCCGCCAAGAAATGAGACCACCCTGATTGTCATCCTTCAGTCCCACTTTGTCACCCTGCCATACTTAAACTGCCCTAGCTCCACTTCCTATGCCCCTTGGGACAATGCACCGGTGAGACTAATAGACTGGACTCTGCCATGGACATTCCTCCACCATCAACCCTGACCATTGTACAACCCCCTCCACTATTGAGCACTTAAATAAACACCCTTAAATCACAAAACAATCAGAAGTCTGTCTGTGCTTTAGAAAATGTGTATTTGCAATAACAGTGGCAAAATGCTATATCAAATGTAATGTCAACATACCTATGTCACACAGCTCTAGTCCATGCAGAAACATAGCAGATGTCACACAGAGGGACCCACATCTGTGAAATCGTAAGGGAAAGTGACAACTCAGTGACCATACACTGGGTGAAAATGACAGACAGATGAGAGGTAGTAGAATTAAATCAGATATAGCAGGCAGTGTTGTCTTCTTACCTGTGTCTAACTGGAAGTATTGCAGGATCACAGTGTTCCTGTTGTCTATGTCCTCATCTTCTGCTTCCTCGTCTTCACTGTCCACAGGCTCCACAGCTGCCACAACACCTCCATCTGGACCATCCTCCTGCAGAAAAGGCACCTATCGTCGCAAAGCCAAGTTGTGAAGCATACAGCAGGCCACGATGATCTGGCACGCCATCTTTGGTGAGTAGAATAGGGAACCACCTGTCATATGGAGGCACCGGAACCTGGCCTTCAGGAGGCCGAAGGTCTGCTCTATAACCCTCCTAGTTCGCTCATGGGCCTCATTGTAGCGTTCCTCTGCCCATGTCCTGGGATTCCTCACTGGGGTCAGTAGCCATGACAGGTTGGGGTAACCAGAGTCACCTGCAAATGTCGAGGGACAACTGTTAGACACACACTAACTCATAGGGACATCCCCAGACCCAGACACCTAGTCACACTGTATTGGGTCTATGTCCTCACCTAATAGCTACACACGGTGCCTCTGGAGTTGCCCCATCACATAAGGGATGCTGCTATTCATTAGAATACAAGTGTCATGCACAGAGCCAGGAAATTTGGCATTCACATGGGAGATGTACTGGTCTGCCAAACACACCATCTGCACATTCATCGAATGGTAACTCTTCCGGTTTCTGTACACCTGTTCACTCCTGCGGGGTGGGGGGACCAAGGCCACATGTGTCCCATCAATGGCACCTATGATGTTGGGGATATGTCCCAGGGCATAGAAATCACCTTTCACTGTAGGCAAATCCTCCACCTGAGGGAAAACGATGTAGCTCCCAATGTGTTTCAGAAGGGCAGACAACACTCAGGACAACACGTTGGAAAACATAGACTGGGACATCCCTGATGCTATGGCCATTGTAGTTTGAAAAGACCCACTTGCTAGGAAATGGAGTACTGACAGCACCTGCACTTGAGGGGGGATTCCTGTGGGATGGCGGATAGCTGACATCAGGTCTGGCTCCAACCGGGCACACAATTCCAGGATTGTGGTACGATCAAGTCTGTAGGTGATGATCACATGTCGCTCCTCCATTGTCGACAGGTCGACCAGTGGTCTGTACACCGGAGGATGCCGCCATCTCCTCACATGCCCCAGCGGGCAGTGCCTATGGAGGAGAAAAGCGAGCAGAGAGTCAACCAACTCTGAGGAACGTAAACACAGCTTAATCGGAAAATATTAGCAAATCGACATATGCCTGTATTAGTGAAATGGCGGCTGCCTGACCTGTAAAGTAGGACAAGGGGATATGAGGTAACTGCGCTGGCGTTGTACACTGTCGCGGTAGGCGGTCGAAGACCGCGGCGCCATCCTGCATTGGTTAACATTGGACCCTATGGGTCCCAGGAGCCAATGACGATGCACGCCCGCGGTGACAGTACGCACCGCCGCTGACGTGACCGGCATTTTCTCTCTGTTAAATCACTTGATACCTGATCTTCGACAGGAGAGGACCTACACTGCAAGTGCTGCTGTGACCTCAGTCTGGAAGAGACAATGGCTTGTGTGTCTGGGGAAAGGGACCCTGCCTTCAGCACGGAGGAGTTGGAGAAACTAGTGGATGGGGTCCTCCCCCAGTACACGCTACTCTACGGTCCTACAGACAAAGAGGTAAGTACACTGTGAGCATGCTGTATGGGCAATGCCTGTGTGGAGTGGTGTGGATGAAAGATGGGGGGGTGAGAATGAAGCGTGCATGAAACGACGGTGAGAGCATATGCGTCATGGCAAGGGTAAGGATGCGGGCCAATGACTGTGACAGTGCGGACGGTAATATCTTCTCCTTTTACCCTGTACTATTCCTGTAGGTCAGCACCCACCAGAAGAAGGACATTTGGTGTGCCATCGGCACCCACTGCCGGAAAAGATGGGAGGACATTTGCCGCTGGAGCAAGAAGACGGCGGAGGCCCAGCTGGGGATGGCCTCCCAACGTGGGAGGGGTGCCTGTCGCACCATAACCCCCCTGATATTCAGGATCCTGGCGGTGGCATACCCGGAGTTGGATGGGCGCTTGAGGGCATCACAGAAGCCACAAGGGGGTGAGTACAGTCTCATTCTGCTGACTCATTGCGCATTGGAGGTTTCTGGTTGGGGGTGGTGGGCTGTGGGTTCCCCTATGCCAGGCCCTGTGGCACCCCACCCCACCTGTGTACAGTGCCAACTACACCTAGTCAGGCTCCTGTGACATCCATGTGTGCAGTTATCGGGCATAGCCTTGTAACCCATGTCCCTGGGATTGATTAGGGAACTCCAAGTGCACAGTGTAGTGCAGGGGGCTTCTGTGTATGTACTGTCCGCCAATGGTAGTGGTATTGCATGCACTAAACATGTCTTTCTTCTGTCTTCCCCCCCCCTTTTTGTGGTCTCCCTGTTCTTGTGTGCATTAGCATCATCAGGCGGAGGAGCAGTGGCACCGGATCAGCTGCATCCCACATGGCCCTGGAGGGTGACAAAACGGAGTCTGAATTCACCAGTGGGACGGAGGGCGAGGGGCCCATCTGTGCCCCCGCATCTACAGGTACAGCCGCCACCTCCCCCTACCAGCACCGCCCTCCCAGCAGCCCCTCAGCGTGTGTCCCGTGCCCGCTCCCCCAGGAGGGTGGGCATCTCCTTCGCCCCAGGCACCTCAGGCCCTGCCCCTGTCACCCCTGCTGCCCTCAGTGGGCAGGCCACTGAACTCCTCAGGTCCCTCACTGTTGGGAAGTCTACCATTTTGAATGCCATTGAGGGTGTAGAGAGGCAGTTGCAACAAACCAATGCATACCTGGAGGGCATTCATTCTGGTCAGGCAGCCCATCAGCGAGCTTTTCAGACTCTGGCCTCAGCACTGATGGCAGCCATTGTCCCTGTCTCTAACCTCCCCCTCCAACTTCCTCCACCCAGACCCAAACCCCTGTACCTCAGCCTATCCCAAGCACACCATCAGAGCAGCATGCACACACCTCAACACACAGGGGATGCTCTGGCAAACATAAGCACCACACATCCCACAGGCACTCACGCAAGCATCATACACATGCAGACACACCAACATCCACTGCCTCCACTGTGTCCCCCTCCTCCCTCCCTGTCTCGTCTCCACTCACACCTGCATGCACTACATCCTCAGCCACTACGTCCATCACCAGCACACCCACCACCACACCCCGCTCACTTGCAGTCAGCACTCCCACTACCATTCAAACATCCCCTGTGTCCTCTACCAGTGTGTCTGTGAGCCCACCTCCCAAGGTACACAAACGCAGCCACACACCCACCCAACAGCCATCCACCTCATGACAGCCTCCAGCCCATGCCCCTTCACCCAAAGCCACCAAACTTACACATCCTACAACCATTACCTCTTCCTCCACTCTCAACCCCCCTCCACCCGCCCGTCCCAGTGTTCCCAAAAAACTTTTCCTGTCCAACCTTGACCTCTTCCCCTCACCTCCCCCACCCCTTCAGTCTCCTAGGGCCCGCCTCTCCAGGTCCCAACCCAGCACCTCAGCCACAACATCTGCGGGACCAGTGGTGCCAGTAGTAACCAGCTTCTGCAGTGTGCCAGGCAGCAGGGCAGTCAGTGTGGCAAGGAGCCAGAGCACGGACAGTCCCCCACCTGTAAAGCACAAAAAGTTGGCCAGTGCCTGGCGGGAGAGAGGAAAGAAATCAGCCACCAAAGACACTCCCAGGGGTACAGTTGGGAGTGTAGAGACCGCTGCGGCGCCATCCAAGGTGGGGAAGGGGCACAGTAAAACCGGCAAGTCTGGGAAAATCTGCACTGCGGACAAGACCGCCACCAGCCCCGCTGCCCAGGACACACCGCCGCCACCAGCCCAGCTGCCCGGGACACCGCCGCCACCACAACCACTGCCCAGGACACCGCCGCCACCAGCACCGCTGCTCAGGACACCGCCGCCACTAGCACCGCTGCCCAGGACACCGCCGCCACCAGGCCCGCTGCCCAGGACACCGCCGCCACCAGCACCACTGTCCAGGACACCGCTGCAACAAGCACCGCTGCCCAGGACACCGCCCCCCCCAGAGCCAGTGGAGAAAGGCATCCACTACCTCTGTCCTTGGCAGGATGAAGCACTCTGGGCACAAAGCCCCCTCCAGAACCAGTGGAGAAAGGCATCCACTATCTCTGTCCGTGGCAGGATGAAACACTCTGGGCACAAAGCCCCCTCCAGAACCAGTGGAGAAAGGTATCCACTACCTCTGTCCTTGGCAGGATGAAGCAATCTGGGCACATAGCCCCCTCCAGAACCAGTGGAGAATGTTATCCACTTGAGAGACTGTGGCTTTGCACTCCCCAGGATTAAGCAGTTGGCAAACCACCCACTGTAGAGAATTGAGAGACTGTGGCTTTGCACTCCCTAGGATTGAACAGTGGGCAAACCACCCACTGTAGAGACTTGAGAGACTGTGGCTTTGCGCTCCCCAGGATTGAACAGTGGGCAAACCACCCACTGGAGAGACTGTGGCTTTGCACTCCCCAGGATTGAACAGTGGGCAAACCACCCACTGTAGAGACTTGAGAGACTGTGGCTTTGCACTCCCCAGCATACATCAATGGGCATGGAGCCCCCTCGTGGATCTGGCATTGTGCACTCATCCGGCTGAGGTGCCCCCCTCCACTTCCCCCAGAGATGCCTGTTTTTTTTCTATCTGGTGCCCCAACTGTGTTCTCTCCGTCTTGTTCGGGTATCTTGTGTGGGCCTCGCCCATGCCTTTTGGGCCCAGTGGTCCACGGATTATGATAGTGGAATACCTTGGACTTGTATTCTTGGTGTATATATTTGTTTATAGTGTGCATATCTTTATATATGTATATATTTTTGATCACTGTATTTGAATATATTACAATCATTCGACTCATTTCCTTTTGTCCTTGCATTCTTCCAGGGGGGTTTGGGGGGTGTAACTGTAATGTATCATGATGTTTTAGTGTGTGTTGTCGTGGGTGAGGGTGGGGGTGGGGGTTTTGCGTGTGTGTGTCACTGTTTTTCCCTCCCCTATGTCGTAGGTGCAGTACTCACTGTGGTCTTCGCCACCGGCGTTCGTGCTCCTGATAGAGGAGCAGGAAGATAAAGGCTGGAAGAATCTGGAGCTCGGGTTCCATGGCGTCCTGGTTCCTCGTGGGGTGTGTAGAGGTGAGCATTTCCCCTTCCAAGTCCTGTTCCTGGCGTGTTTTTGTTCGCGGTGAATCCACCCTGGAAAAGGTGGCGGATTGGACTGTTGTAATTCTGTGGGCGGTACATTGTCCTCTGTCTGTCTGTTGGCGGTTACCGCCGCAGTGTTTGTTTGTACCGCCTTGGCGGTCGGAGTGTTAAAGTGGCTGTCTATGTTGGCGGTTTCCGCCACGGTCGTAATTCCATTTTTTTTCCCGCCGGCTTGTTGGCGGTTTTACCACCGCTTTAACACCGACCGCCAGGGTTGTAATGACCACCTAAGTGTGACTACAATGGTATTGCATGAGCTTTGCATGTCTCTTAGGTAAGCCTTGGCTGCTCATCCACAACTACCTCTAGAGAGCCTGGCTTCTAGACACTGATTACACTACACTAATAAGGGATACATGGTATGAGGTGGCAGTACCATAGGTACCCAGCAGACACCAGGCCAACCTTGTATAAGGGTGGTTTCCTATGAACTAAAAAGAATCTTGCAGATCTACATGCTCAGAGAGGAAAGAGCAGTGTCCTTTGCAACTTTTGAAGTGGAGTGTTTCAACTATTTCTGACATAGTTTGCCCATGCTATATGTGGTGACTATACCAGTGTTTTGTGTGATGCAATTACGAGGGTTCCGTGTGCTTGCTTTTTAACCCTATGTAGAGTTAATAAAACATGCATGATAACCATTTCTGTCCACTGGCCACAATAACCATCCTTTGGGACCTGAAAGTGTAGAACTAAATGTACTATTCTTAATTATGCCACTGAGTTGTTCTTCTGTAAAATTCACAACATTTTACCAATATTCAAATTTTCCTATTGAGAGAATACTGGGCACATTCATATCTTTAACTGTTGCTAAACCAAGGCAAGTTGTTTGTTGAACAGTTTCGTTCAGGAAAATAATTTGCAATGGTATTAAACGTGCTTTCAATAAGGCTTGTGAGCCTTGTACCTGTCAATCTTTTGTTCCACAAACTAATTTCAGATCAATTGTTTTCTTCTAATCTTCATAGCCTTGTGTGCTTTGGGAAACAAATAAATGTTAATATATCAATTAAGTGTCAGGTAGGAAAGTTTTTCTTGCTTTTGTTGCTGGCAATTTGAAATAATATGACTCAGGATCGGTAGTATCATGCCCAGAAAAATATGTGAATGTATCTACATATGTTTTAGAACTCCTCACTGGGGGAGTTCAACGATGTTCCCATTGTGTGTAATTAAAAACTGTATGTGGGGCACTAGCTCTGTGTAGTTAATGATGTCCATAATAATGGCAACAGATTTTTTTTCCATAATTTGCTGAATTCGCGTACATATCTTCACTTTCAAATGTAGTGTAATATTTGAGCTCAGAGAGCAGAGAATCAACTGTTTTTACATCCCAGTCACCAGACACAACACCAGGTGTAATATATAATTCATGAAAATCTTAAAATCATGGCCATGTATATTACATGGAACTTTATCAGCTGTAATATTTACTAGGTACAAGTCTCTTCGCACTTTGTAGGAAGACAAATAAGGCTTTAAAACCTCATCTACCAGTTTAACAGCAGAGCGTTCAGGAAGATAATGCCCATGTACAGGCAAGAAGACAATGACAAATCCAAAACTCAGGAAGAAAGCAAGCAATTCTAATGTACTCCACAAGTATGACCACGGATGGATCAAATAATTGTGTTTAAGCGAGTTAAAAAGCTTGTGTATACAGTGTATGGAAGTGTTGGTTGAAGTTGATGAGAAGTCATCTATGTCGACAAAGTAACCAGAAGCAGTCTGTGTGAAAACTGAAGCTGGTGAAACAGAACTGGTAGATGCCCCTAATGGTTGTTCATCATAAACAACTCAATTGGTTTGTGATGTAGTAGGAGATTGGAGATTTATGACTGGGGCACATCTTGCTTGTGTAGTGGTAAGAGGAATCAAAAATTCATTCTCTGCCATCCCCAAACTAGGGTAAACAACGTCAGTGTTGTTTAATGCAAGAAGAGGTATTTTCTGTGTAGCAGTGAGCAAGGAAAGGGACCTACACAGGAATCCTCTAGGTCTACTGTGTAGGATGGGCAACATGATGCAATTTTATTTGATCAATAGACACAAAACATTGTGTTTGGAACCCACAAACAGTGGTAGAATCATAGTACTGATACCCTGTATTCTGGTAGCTTGTACCTAAGAACAGGCACATGGTCAGTAAAATGGGTGAACTCCTTTTTCACAGTAATCTTCTTGCAAATCAGATCCCCGATTTTTGGAACCCAGCCTGTAAAAGTTGGCGAATCCCTCATTCCCAAAGTGGTTATGTTTGTAGAGGAACATTAATCTCAGAACTGTTGTAATTTTTGTAAGACATGTCAAAAGGGGCTTCTGCCACCACTGCGCCAGGACCATCCAGATCTGGGACAAACATTGGAACGCCAAACAGGACTTCATATAGGATATGCACCCCCCCCCAAAGATCTTTTAAACAGATTATTTAATGCTCTCTGGACCCCATATAGATAATGGTTTCAGCTATGCCCTGAACCTAATACTCTAGCTGTTAAGGATTGCTGTAAGTCTTGGTTTTTCCTTACACAATTGATTTTTCCTTGGGATGATAGGAGGAAGAATAATGCACTGCTACACCCAGCATTCCCATTGTGTCCCTGTAAGTCATAAAGGTAGAATCAGGGCCCTGGTCTGAATGGAAGCAGCAACTGCATATGTCTGGATAAAAATATGCAAATCTTTTATAACAGTGTGTGCATCAGCCGATCATTGTCTGGAGCAAGAGTCTACTGCTAGTAGAATATATTTGCACGCAACCTCAGAATTTAAATGACCACAATGGTCCAGGTACACACACTACATAGGCTCTCTATACACTAAGAAGGTGTCTGTGGTGGGCATTTAATGGCAGAACCTTTAATTTGTTGACAGATGTCACTACTAAGGACACACTGTTTGGTCTGTCTGCACAGACTGTGCAATTAGTAGCTTACTTTTAATAGTGAAATGGTAGCTGCCACACAAACATGGGCAAAAGCAGCACCCTCATGAGCAGCTCTGATCAGTTCTAGCCTACAATCTTGGTCGGGGGTCACATGATCACCCACCCCTGGAATTGTTATATAAGAAATATTTTGTGCACTGAAGTGGTAGGAATATTATGTTGGAAATGCTTTTGGTAAAGGCGTACCATCAGTCAAAGCATTCATGGCAGCCAGAATTTCATCATCCACCCTCATGTGAGAATGAGTTATCTCAAACGCAGTTGCCTTACCAACTACAGATTTGGCTGCTTCATCAGCCAATGCTTTTACGTACTGGTCGGGGAGCTAGGCAGCTCCCCGACCAGTAAGTAAAAGCAGACACCCACAAGTCAATCAGGGCGTGTTCCAATCACCAACTCGAAACGTCTCATTCTCAGGCACCCAGCCGGGATCAAAATTTCTTTAAGGTGTATAATCCCAATAGCAATTGTGCCCCCAGAAAGCTAAATGGCCTCCATCCAAATGGAGGCCTCCCTTTAGTTCCAAAACAAAAGCTGCCCTCCAGTGTCGGGGGCCAAGTTTTCCGTACGTTTTTGATAGCGAAGACCCCATAATCTCAACAACATATGCATGAGTTCCGACAGATTGCGAAGCACCTCATGTCGGGGAGCCAGTAAAGGAAGGAGGGGGTTCACCAGAACATCCATCTGTCCCAGTCCATTTCAATCATTTGGGCAAACTTTGACAAGTTCTTGGCCTTGCACTGGACTCTCCAGTCAGCAACATACCTCTTCCCTTCCCTCAAAGTCTTCCAAGTAACGGCCCGGAACCACAGGTCCAAATATTCTGAAAAAGATGTGATCTGAGTGTGAGGAGGGTGCCGGGGAAAAAGGGAGTCAAAAAAGATCCATCACAGCTCCGAGCAGAATAGAATGCAACAATATCTTCATTCCTCTGTCAGGCCTAGAAATCAGCCAACACACAAAACCTTACACACACCGTCTAGAGGGAGATATAATCCTGAACATGTGAAGGTCTAGGGAAGCGCCCAATGACCAATAAAAAGAAGCCCACAGCTAGCCCAAAAGAAACCTCCAGAAAAAGGGCGTTGTAAAGAGACCTGCCACCACTAGGGAGGGCCAAATTGCACATCACATGCCATGACTAGAGGGGTATACATGTGACCACAGGGCATGCTGGGATCACCAAACAACATTCAGTTTTGACATGCCTCCCCTTTTTACATCGCCCTGTGCACATGTAGGTCAAAGAACACAGCCTTCACCTCTGACACTCCCATGCACACAAGAATACTGTAGGCTGGCTGGGCCCACAGAGCACTGGTTAAAAACTGAAATGACCAATATTCTCAAGAGATCACCCAGTAAATAATGCTTGCCACCATACACATTGTCAGTCATGGAGGGGCAGACCCAACAACCCATAAAATTATTATGCTCATGAATGACACCCAGTTTTCCAAAACAGGTACCCCAAGTGGGGCCACCCTCCTGTGCCTCACTAAAATACATTGGAATGAAGCGTGGAAGAAACATGCCCCCAAATAAAAGCAAAGGAACCCCTAAAGAAATAATTGGTGTTGATGCATGCATTATGCAATGTATTTTTCTTAATGACAAACCAAACCTAGCTCTTATCCAACAGGTCTGCAATTGAGCCATCAAGTGCTCCTCCTTTTATAATTGACCATCACTTTTTCAGCGGCCACATCATTTCTCCCAACGTGATCCAGAACTGTGATCTGCCCTGAGAGCTTTTTTCAAACTGTAACTAAGAAACTCCCCATCACCAGAAGACTACAGACAGTTCATTAATATACCCTCAGTTTTCTAGAGGTACTGTTTCATCCATTTATTGCAAAAGAGCAGCCTAGTCCAATGGAGTCCATTCAGAAATTGTCATCATGCTTGCGTAGGGACTGCTCCCATGTCACCTACAATTACACCACACCCAACACTAGCATTCCACATGCAGTACACTGCGCCCTTTTACACAACACATGGTATTAGCACATGATTGCTGTAGGTTCCACGAGGTTCCACGACATCAGCCAGGTCATGTTACGTCTGTTCGTTGGGACCGCCTGCAGTAGGTGCAGACAGGCTTTACTTGTCCCAGAGAGCCATTTTGAAGGAGAGTCCTGTGGCACACAGATAACAGGTCATCGTAGTTTCCCCTAAACCTACACTGAAGGTGTCTACTGAAGCAAATATCCCTAATGACTGTGCAGTATACCCACACTGGGTATAGTGGGTCTTGTCACATATTTCCAAAGATAAGAAATCAGATTATGATCCCACTTTCAGATTAGAGAAAAACTACTTCTATACTATCCACAGTCTATGCTGCAAACTTCATGTATGCTATCCATACATAAGTGTAAAAAAGTGTCCTATATGGACAACTCTGCAAAGAGTGAGAATGACACTAACAAAAACAATCTGTGGCTTGTGCTGTAGTGCAGAGAGTCTTTCAAGGTGGCAATATTAAGGTGCTACATACTCACTTTATGTAACTCAGCTGCAGAAATAGTAATCTGTTACCTCCAACACTCACAGTCTCACATTCAGTGTTATTTGTAAAAGAATACAATGTAGACTTGCCACATTGGTGCCTAAATCGATTCAGAGATTCAAAAGGAAAAATACTAAACGCTTAACTGCTTTGGGGAAAGGTTGCTGCCCTACAGAACAATCTACCTTTGATCCATTTAACACATTCAGTGGTTTACAAAAGTAAGTCAACATTTTTGCTAAAAATGTGGCTAATGTGGCTGTAAATACTGAGGTACAGACCTTTAAGGATGCTCCCATGACTTGATCTCAAATGAAGATTGATGCAGAGATTATGGTGGCAATACAAGCAACATTGAAAGAGGGAGCCCACTGAGGTTTTCTCTTATAAATATTCATGCAACATCACTAAAAACAATGAGTGAATACATCATCATCATCATCATCACACCTTTATTCGGCTAAAAGCCATAAAAGGAAAGTACAATCGAGCAAAAGACACATCATTCCAACAACAATTATTCACATGGGTACTAAAACCAAATTACTTAAATAATGACCGATAAAACTCCTAAAAACAATAAATAACAATCATTTACATTATTACTTTAAATGAAGATTATTTTAAAAAAATCCTAAAATTGACCTCCCATACTACCAAATACTTGTTAACTAACTATGGGAGAACTATTTAACCATTTATATTAGCAATAAATAGATAGATCTAAAAAAAATAAGAAAAGTTCCTAAAATACCTAAAAGCCTATATTTTCCTTCACTTAAAGGACAATATTACATCTTAGGCAGAATAGTTTCACAGGGTCTACTAGCTTGCTTAGATGAGGGTCTATTAACCATTTGATCTTCATAAGATTTGTCTATAAATATAAATCTAAACTTATTAAAACCTCAGGCCCTCCTTGTCCCTGATAAATGAAGTCGCTAAAAGAAAGCGGCTTATTCCAAAAACAGTGGAAGGGATAGTATTAGACCTGAGTAATCTGGACGCTTCTTTATAATTTCTTATTCCTGCATTCCTACAAATAGGTCAAATCCATTTTTCCCTAGGTTTATCATAGGCTTTGCAGAAGAACAAAACATGATCCACAGTTTCAAAAGACTCCATATTGCATAGCCCACATATCACCTCATGATTATTCTCTTTCTGGGGGCTCCATTTAATAGTAAAAGCTTTAATCTGAAGAATCCCGTATCGAAATTTCATAAACAATGTTTTCGCTTGCCTGGGATAGATTGTATCTAGTCAATCCTCAGCTCTTGGTATAGGTTTAATATCCAAGAAACTGGACGTCAATCTACCCAAATTCTGATTGCGAAAAGGAATACTCAAAAAGAATTCCCAGTATGCTTGTTTTAGTCGAGCCTTAGATTGCATCGTAAGTGTATGAGGTTCGTCCCAATAGTGTTTCAGCCCTAGGTTATAGAACCAGTGCCTTACATGATGTAACCACGGTAGAGAAATTGATTTATCGAGATCCATTATCTCCATTAGCGCTTGCTTGTAATGAGTCAATTCCGGAATTGTCCACAATCTGCACCAGTATAGTAATGGCCTCAAGACTGCCAATTTACCTATTTGCTTCAGATTTGTATCATAGATAAGAGGGATTAACTGGGTAGATGGTGGCAATCCCAGTACCCCCTCAAAAAGGTATTTTCTTGAGATACTAGTGTATTTAAGTTTACAATACCCCAGAGTTCGGCACCATATAATGCAGCAGCCTGCGCTTTATATCTATAAACCTCAAGCACTGGTGAAACAATCCCAGTTCTTGAACTTTTATAGTTGTTGTTTATAGCCGCAGAGCTGTGGACTAAAGAGGTTGCAGCTTTATTAATCTGCGGTGTCCAGGACAACTTTGCATCCAACAGTATCCCTAGATAATTAACGTTTTTTACACGTTCTAGATCATGCCCATTAACCACAATACTCCTTTTAAGTGCTTTGTGAGGATTGACAGTCAAATACTTTGTTTTGGTTGCATTTATCTCCAACCCTTTCAGGTTACAGTATTTACTAAACATTTCTAATAAGGATTGTAGGCCCATGGGAGTTTGCGAAATAGTATTGTCTGCAAAGAGGAGGGCAGGAAATGGTTCTCCATTCAATCTTGGCGAATCATGGTTACTCTCTTTTAAATACTCTACCAAGTCATTAATATACAATGAAAAGAGAGTCAGAGCAAGCACGCAGCCCTGCCTCACTCCCCTTTTAATAGGTATTGGGTCAGTCAACTCTCCATTTGGGCCCCACCGCACTTTTGCAAAAGTATTCTCGTGCAATCTCTTTATCTGAAGGAGGAGGTTCCCCGGTATACCCTGCTTTCCCAATGCAGTCCATAGCGAGTCTCTTGGCACCAGATCAAAGGCCGCACGCAAATCTACAAACGTGATGTACAAGTGGCCTTTTTTTAGTTTTGTGTATTTCCACACTATTGCTTGAAGGCCTGGTCAATTGTACTTGTCTGCTGTCTGAAGCCTGCCTGGTATATTGTCAGGATGTTTCTTTCCTCTATCCAACATCCTATTCTATTCAGCAACTGCCTAGCATAAACTTTTTGCATAACATCAATAAGGCTAATTGGCCTATAGTTCCCAGGGTCCTCCCTAGATCCTTTTTTATAGACAGGGATTATTTCTGCACCTTTCCATGTCTCAGGAACTGGCTCCCCCCTTGCTATGGCGTTGCTGAGTAAGTTTACATACGGTGCCCAGATTTCTATATTGTGCTTGAACAGATCCCCAGGGATTTTATCCAATCCTTGGGCTTTGCCTAATTTGATCATTTGAATAGCAGACACTGTTTCTTTCAGGCTAAACTGTATGATTGGAAAGCTACTCCAACAAGGTACTACTTTGTTCCAGGAGAGTTGAGCATCAAAGTTAGGCGAGTCAGAGTATAGATATGTAAAATGGTTGACCCAGGCACTGGGATCTATATAATGGTCGGTGCTATATGTCCCCTCTTTCCTGCCATGAGTAACTATTTTCCAAAATGTAACTGTATCATTGCATTTAGCTGCCTCTAAAAGGTCATGCCATTTTTGATCCTCCCAATTTTTCTGTGCTGTAGCCAAACTTTTCTTGTATCCAGCCCTTGCCTGTTTCACAGCTGTTGGATCTTTCTGTTTAAGGGTCTCTACCAATAATAATTTCCTCTCTCTGCATTCAGTGGTATACCAGGGATTAGATGGAATAATCTGCTCCTTACCCTTTTTATTTCTTTGTTGTATCTGTTTAGTGAAGTATGGTCTTAGTGCAATACTCATGGATTGGTAAATATCCATGATAGGGATATCAGTACACGTTTTAAGGGCATGGGGTTCCATTAATTCTATGTATAAATTTTAAATGTTAGTCATTACACCCAAATTGCCCGATATCACTGGCCATTTTACTGCCCTTTGGTTATTAGTAAGGGTGGGTTGCAGCTACACCTTATCCCTTTCACTGCAATTCAATTCTGTAGAGTAGCCCTTAAGCTCAACTGTTAGCGGAAAATGATCGCTTTCCCTCCTCTTATCCATTTTAAAAGTCACTATTCTCTCCCACGTACTAGTGCTATGCAAGATGTAATCTAGTTTTGATCCCGTATTACCTCTCTGAAAAGTATCCATATTAAGGCCGCCTTGACCCACTCTACTATTGCATGCCCTCAATCCATGCTTTAATGTAAGGCCCATAAGCTGTATTGCGGCAATCGTACCAGGGACCGACTCTTCAACTGAGAGGCAGGGGACTGCTCTAGCAAGATCTTCCTCTTCTGCCAGATGTTCGAGACCAATTATAGGCTCAAAGTTACAAAGTCTCCCCCAATCATGATTGACTCTCCTACCGAGGTTTTTCCCAACATGTCGTCCAACATTTCTATTTCATGTGACTCCAGGTTTGATCTTCTAGGCCTTATATACACATTAAACAAGTGGGAAAGCACCTTATTTTTATTCCCTAATTCTAACCACAGTATATCAACCGACCCTGTGTCGCGTTTACATGTCTTGATGTTGAGGGACATTTTTACCCATATAACCAGCCCCCCAGACGGCCTTCCTCTCGCTGCGGCAGTTGCACTAATACAAAAAGTGTTGTATCCCAGCTTATGCGGTGGATCCTTTAACCAGGTTTCTTGAAAACGACAAATATGAAACTGTTCTATATAAGTATGCCAGTCAGGATCTATAAGCTTGCTTTTTAACCCTGCTACATTCCAGGAAACCATAGAAATCAACCCCCTACTGGTAGCTATCATATCGTTGGTAATGGGGCTCTGGGATATGGTCATCTCCTTTCTGCGGGGTAAGTGCTCCTCCGTACTTCCTCCCCCTATATCTTGATAACTAGTATCTTCCTGAGTCTCTACTACTCGTGGGTCATGAGGGATATTGTTTCACAGCCTTGAAGAAGTCGTTGTTACGACAAAACACGTGTCGGCTGTATGTACATGGATTGTGTAAAACGGTTGCTGTTCTCAATGAATACCCAAGAAGAATAAAGGACTAACATTTGGAATGCTTGGATGCGCTGTGGTTCCTTCAACTGTATTCACTCATTGTGGACCTTTTTGGACCACAATCTACACGCCTTGTGGCTGGCCACACTGGCACTCCGTATATTATATTTGTTGAACTCTCAATAATACTTACTTTTTGCAGAATGTAATACCAGCAAAGAAAAAAACGTTCATCTTGGAAGTGCGCACCATCTCAGTACACAGCCACTAGCTATCTCTTTTTATCACTAAAAACAATGTTCCTATGTTTTTTTTAATACTAGGTACCAAGGGTCGGGAATGGGTATGTACTTAATGAGAAGTTAAATCTGATCAAGGCAGGTCATGCTGGGTTAGCAACTATTCATGTTAGTGTTGGTTCTATGATATCAGTGCTACAGCAACAATATTGGTGGCCATATTCACCACAATCTGCAAAGAAATATGTGCAGCCAAATAACATTTGTCACCAAATAAAATGTTCTACTGTTGTATGTACAGGACCTACTTCCCTTATGATATCCGATAAACTATTTAGTATAATGTATCATACCTTTCATTCAGACAATGGCTGTGCATTCTCTATGAGGTGTTTATGTTTTCTCTGTGACTATGATGTTATTCACACATCCCTTATATCTGAAGTTAAACAGAATTGTCATGTAAGAAAATTGCACACGTAAAACTCCTTGGCTGAGGCAGTATTGTGTTCATTATTGTCATTGTACTATAACTTTTACGGGGCTCAGCAAGTACTCAATCACTTGCCTAGAGGAGTACTCCATGTCTGTACACCATATGAAACGTTCTTTGGGGCACCCATATTTGTGCCTGACCTTGAGCCCCTTGGGAAGCTGAAGTCAAAGAATAACTCATGTGATCAGATTTCATGTGTCCATCTATTGCACAATTTCCAGGAAGTGAGAGACAAATATGCTAAAAAGCATTTGACTGACTATGCCACAGAAGAAAAAGGTGTGATGACTCCCAAAAGTGAAAGAACTAGTCCAGGAATGAAGGCAAACAGGAACTACTGAAAAAGTATGTAGGGTTATAGCCATTAACTTTAAACCAATTTTCTTATTCAATTTATGGTTTTATGGCTTGGTGTTCTGAGTTTACTACTGATTTCGTACCGTACAAATACTTTATACATTGACCTAACTGTCCCCTCTGAGCCATAGCTAACAGGAGATTGAGCTCATGTTAATTAAGTAACTTTGAGCATTCACCCTGACAAGAATTGTGATTATTTCTTGAGGTGGGCAGTCACCCACCAAAATAATAATCTATTTTTTTACACAGAGAATGTATTTTTCCTAATGAGAATGTTGTATGAGCTACTTGCATAGCTTTTGTTGCACATACATATTTAAATACACCTTTAATTCCTAAAGCCAATTTTACACACTTTTCAGATTGGAAATTAGAAAAATAATATATTGCATGATGATTTGAATTAAATGATTTAAAATGTTACTTTTAACATGCCGCTGTATGTGTTGAATGGAACAGCCTTATGGTGGCAGGATGATAATGTATGTATGTTAAGGTTCCTTGATAACGCTTCATACCATTTAGTCTAAGACGGGACTCTACATATGCTACTCATTCTGCTTCCGTTGTGACTATATACAGGATAGGTAAACTGTGTCAGCTGTGGCTGTCACAGTCATGTTGCAGGTCCCTGAAAAAGCACATGTTTAGAATGAGTAATTATATGGATTTGAGTGATGTTGTCTTAGTTCCAAATACAAAGAAAAAAATAGTTATTGCTACATTGACATATGCAGTCCTACATGAAGAGAAAGTTTATACAGCAAAAGAACTGCTGAAAAATTAAGGGAGGTTGATATGGAAATCATGCCAAACATATTCAAAGTCATTGAAAGTGCTTTCCAGACTCTATCTAAACATGTCTATACTAGCTCATCTCTTTGTTTCTCTGCTTTAAATAGCCTAAAATAAGTTTTTCATGCTTTGCAGTAAGGACAAATATGTGCACTAAAAAATTATTTTAGGTATTACAAACACTCAAATTTCACAAAGCACCTTAGCCTTTGTTTCACAAGATTGCTGTTTTCCTCTCTTATAATCCCACTTCAGGGCAGCAAACTTTCTCTATAAAGAAGAACCCTAAATTGTTCTCTAGATTGAACACAACAAGAGTACATCTTTTTCTATGCAAACGATCCATGATTAAAGTAGTTATTTCTTAGCCTGTCACTACTTCATCTATGGCTGTCAGCAATATACATCTTTAGGCTTGTAAGAGTGCATATACAGTACATATCTTCAAAATACGTACTATTTTTCTTTCAAATACCATTCCCATGCAAATGGAAACTCATTCCTTGAGCCATTCCTTTCTTTATAACACGAACAGTATTGCTGTCTTTTAAAGCCCTTCCATACCCAGTTTTGCTTGCAAGTTAAATGCTTCACCTGCATCATTTATCCTTTTTTATCGTACTCTTCTAAGGAATGGACATTATGTTGTTCAAACAAATGCTTCACGTTCTTGTCTTATCCGAGGACACAATTATCCCATAAAGTTTCCAGACATAGTAAAATATTGTAGGGTTATCTTTTAACCTCCTCAAAGGAAAGCCTCTGACATTGCTTTTTGGAGGTTGATTTAATCTCCACAGCAGAAAGTTTCAACTTTCAAACTGCATCCTCTGCAATAACAACACAGAAGTTTTTTAACACTCAATTTCCAACTCACATTGCTGATTCAATTGGTGCTATACTTCAAGACTCCAACAGAGCTGGTGTTTCACTGTATTTTTTACTAGCTTTAAGATTGTTTTTGGAACTGTACCTGCATTTTTAGTTCCATTATTTTCAAACTTATTTTATAGAATCTGAAAGGTTGTCTTGGTTGTAGGTGTCATTGTAGCCATCGTCCTTCTAACTTGATAAGTAGGAACACTAACATGCTAACACCCAAATAACCATCACTGTTGCCAAGGTACAGACTTCTACATGGGAGCACACCTACTTTTCAGACTGAGAGAACATTGAGCTCTAGGCTTTCACAAGCTTCAACCTCCTTATGTGAGACTTCTCTTTCAAACTGTCATCTTGAGTGTTCATTTGGAACAGCAACCTATGCTCTCTATATTTTGTTGGGATCTGATTCAATCAGTAATGTTAAATCAAACATCTAGCAATTCTATGCAAATGACTATCTTCAAAGCTGCTTTATTTGACTCACCACTGATACTCACATATGTACTGCAACCACTATTTGCAGGTCCACCACTTTCACCATTCGTGGATGTGTCAAGTGCATCTTTGCAAATAAATCCCATTAGAGGTGTTGCACCATTGATTTCAATCTACAGTGATGTTTTGGCATCGCTAATTATCTGCGGTAGTGGTACCAGTGTAACTGAGTCCTCCTGCATATCTGGTTCCTTACACAAAGATGACATGCCACACATCATTGCCGCCAAATCTGGATTCTGTCTTTTACACTGCACACAAATCCCTGGTGCCTCCATCACAGCTAGAGGCTCCACCAGAAACATCACAGCCATCATCTTCAATCGTAGAGACCCAACACAATATTATAGGCTGTAGGGAAGCAAAGACAACTGCGCTATGAACATTTCATCATCTGGATATTCCCAGGCTTTATTCCATGTTGGTACAGAAACAAAGAGCAGGCTTGAAACAGTGAAAAGAGAACTGAGAGAGACTGAACTTAAATATATTAGTAGTTTTGCGGGAGATCTTACGGTCTTGATGGAAAACAAGGCTTGGAACTTCGCCCCACTGGGCAAAGCATGGGAATGGTTGGAAGACTGCAGAATGCTTGATAAACAACATAACAGAAGATCTTGTGGGAACTGAAGTGTCAGTGACTCACATTAGATCCCTCAGGTAGAGACCAAGAAGGAGGAGACAGATGTCTGTTTGCTCATGCCGAGAGCTAGGAAACTGAGCGGAAAGCAACAAAGAAGGCATCAAAGGAACCTTTACAATAAAATGTGGCTATACTGATTATGACATACTACTGAACTGGTTGCAGAAAGACACTGAGAGGCAAAAAAACTACATAGACTACGGCAGGTAAAGAAAGTGCCACATACTTATTGGTGAGTTATGAAACTCCATACTTGTTTAGGGGGACAAGGATTAGTGATCACTCCTTGGTGAAACAGCCACAGTCTAATGAACATATTCCAGCTGAGCAGGTCACAAATAGAACTGGGAGGACAAAGGGGACCAGATGCAAGATGAAAGGAGCACTGGGTGCGGTCCTGAGGTGTGACCCTCTCCAATTTTAGCTTTGTACATTTTTTCCCTAGGGTTTGCCAATCTCATATATCGAGATGGTAAAAGAGGGATGACAGGCTTCCTGTGAATAGGGGTGGTGGGCAGTTTGAAGCCCACAGGGCAGGATGATAGGGTGGGGGGATTGGAGGGATCTTAGACAATAAGGGGCATATTTATGAGCCCCTTGCACTGGCATTGCATCACTAAAATTGAGCAAAGCAGGCACAATCCTCACAACCATAGTTATGAGGCCAAGCTAAGCCACTATGGCCTCATAGATATGGAGTATGTCAAGGCAACGCAAATTGCTGCGTTGCCTTACTCAGCATCGGGGAAGCATTGCATGGACATTGCAGTGGGTGTTCCCACACAACACCCCTGGATTTTGTCGCATCGTCAGATTTAATAACCCTGGCAGACCTGAGGATGCGCCTCATGTAAACCTAAGGAAAGAAGGGTATTATAAAAATGCACTGTTTTTTAATTCACTTGAAAACAGGTAAGCACTGAGGTAGTATTTTTTCAGTGTTTCATGATGCTTTGCGTGAGGCAGACATTCAGGTAATGGGTGTACATCTAGTGACTAAATGGCGGAACAGGCAGTAGAGAAAGGCGTTATCACCGAAGTGTGTTCTGTTGTTTCCATTGCTAAAATAAAATACTTTGTATGAACACACTCACGGAGTGTCTGGATTCTTTGACAGAAAAAAGAGGAGGCTGGAGTGATGATGATATATATATATATATATATATATATATATATATATATAAATATATATATATATTATACAGGTACGTTATAGTTAGTACATAGAATTTAGAAAAACATAGAAATTCACTTAAAAAGCCAAGGGTTGCAGGGGTGTTATAGTTGGGCTTACATTTTAAACATACAAAACCATAGAAATTCACCAGTTATAGTTACAGTCACCTCAAGTAACTATTTTCTTATGAAAACATGGTCCTAACCATAACTACCTACTGGTGACTGCCAGTAGGTAGTGTACACACACACACACACACACACACACACATATATATATATATATATATATATATATATATATATATATATATATATATATAAACACTCCCTTATACGTAAATAAGGCCACCGGCACTCCGTGAAAGTATAAACAGGATTTAATTCAATCCAGTGAGTCAAATGCCTAATATTGTGAGAAGGAAATCCAACATAGGGATGAGCGAGAGCTCTGATACTGATTTTGAAGAATCATCAAGAACAAGGTCCTACACTACACTGCAAGAGGAGTTTGATTTTTTAAGGAAGGATCGCAGAACAAATCACAGACCTTGGAGAGGAGGAACCCGATCAAGAGGAAGAGGCAGAGGCAGACAAGGAGAGGAGGTAAAAATAACCCACACCGACGAAGGAAACAAGATGACTCGAAGCAACAAACGATATTAATTGATGAAAAAACGGTGGTTAACTTATCAGATATTCCATTGGATGACGAAGACAAAGCCAATCTATCGCTAGGTCTCTCGTATTGTCAACCTAGTGATTTTGACTATGTACAAAGTCGTATAGATTTATTTCTGTTAATTGTCAAAAATACATGCAGCTAAAAGTAAAAGGACAGTTAGAATGGGAGAACCAACTGAAGGAACTGGTACGAATTCAGAAAGAACTTTATGTCAGAATTTATTGGTTGAAGATGTTGCATTGATGAGAGACCTATGGGAACTTGAAGATAGTTCAATGGAAGATATTAATGAAGAACAACTTATTAGCAGACTAGAGTCAGAAGGTGTGTGTGTAGAGAAGGAAGGGGCCTCGGGCCTTAAACCCAAATCCAGAACTGTCCCGTCACCCAGTGGAGATATGATTGATCAATTCTCAGAAACATTGATCAAGGAATTTAAAAACCTGAGAGCCCGCACGTTAAATAAATTGACAAATAAGAACAGTGGATATTACAAAACATTGAACAAACTGTCCAAGAATTCTGAAATAGTAGTTAGGGGTGCTGACAAAGGAGGCAATATTGTAATTTGGTCAACTAAGCAATATATGGAAGAGGCGTATAAACAGTTGAATGATATGAAATGTTACCAAAGAATTGATTTAGAGTATGTTGAGAATATTAAAAAAACAATTTGATTTAAAATTGATACAATGGTGTGAAAGAGGCCTCATTAGCCAACAAGAGTTTAATTTTCTGAAAGTAGATTTTCCCAAATTACCAGTGTTCTACCTGATACCAAAGATTCATAAGGACATACATAAACCTCCCGGCAGACCTATAGTGTCTATTCAAGGCAGTTTGTTAGAATTTGTATAACAATATATAGATACGTTTTTACATCCTTTAGTCAGGAATTTATCTTCTTATTTGCTAGACAGTGGTGATTTCTTAAGAAGGATTTTTGATATAGGCTGGGAAAGTGACTTTCTCTTAATGACGCTGGATGTAACAGCATTGTACACAAGTATACCACATGAATTGGGGATTCAGGCGGTAGAGTATTTTCTAAATATGAGATCCATCAATTTCTATCAACACAGTAAAATGCTGAGCCAGATGATACGATGGTGTTTACAACATAATATGTTTTTTTTCAATAATGAGATATTTGAGCAGGTATGCCGTACAGCAATGGGAACCTGCTTTGCTCCCAGTTATGCTAACTTATTCATGGGTTGGTGGGAAGAACAGATATTAAATAATGTCCCCTTAGAGAAATGGAGCAATAACATCATCTTGTGGCTCAGATATACTGATGATATTTTTGTAATTTGGAAGGGTGATTACAGTTCTGCCAGCAATTTCATCAAAGAGATAAACATGAATGAATGCAACCTGAGGTTCACTGGTAAAATCGATAAGTCAGAAGTTGAATTTCTTGATATCAAAGTAAAGATTGAAAATAATAAAATATAGACTACATTGTTTAGAAAAGTCACAGCAGGGAATAGCATTCTTCATGCTAAAAGTTATCATCCCCAACCTGTGATAAATAACATTCCATTTGGGGGGTTCTTGAGAGCAAAGAGGATTTGCAGTAAAGAGGATGATTATCTAAATGTCCAATCAGATATGATTGAGAGATTGAAACAGAGAGGATATACTAGTGATACATTACAACAAAGTGTCGTAAGAGCCAAATCCCGGTCTAGGGACCAGTTGCTTTTCACTTCAGGACATAGGGGTAATGATCTGAATAAGAATAGGGATACCCACAAGGATAACATCAATGTGAGATACATAACTACTTTCAATACAGCACATGAATCCATCAGAAAGATATTTCAGAGACATTGGCACATGTTAAAAAGTGATCCGGTCATTGGCATGAATCTAAATAAAAGACCAATGATAACGTATAGAAAAGGGAAATCCATGAGAAGTGTCCTGGTGAAAAGTGACGTGCGGCAAGACAAGATTGCTCAAAGTAGTTGGCTCACATCGTTAAATGGATTCTTTAAATGTGCCAAATGCAAAGCTTGTAAAAATGGGGAGAATATTAAAACCATTAGACAAGGGGACAGAACGATACATAGAATAAAAGGGAGATATGACTGCAAAAGTGAATATGTCATCTATATTTTGAAATGTAGCTGTCCCAAGATATATGTAGAAAGTACTAAGCTACAGGCACATAAAAGAATTCTCCAACATTTCAGAGCCATAGCCAATAAAGATAATTCCTATCCAGTCGCCAGACATGTGCATGAGGTCCACAGTGGCAGAATAGAAGATGTTAAATATAGCGTAATCGACGGGGTAAGAAAAGATGTCCGGGGAGGAGATAGAGAGAAGAACTTGAGGAAGTTGGAGTCCAGATCTATTCTTACACTAGATTCCAGGGAACCAACGGGATTGAATTCCAGTGAGGAATTATATATCCATCTGAGTTCAAATATGTAGTTGATATTATTTTCCCTCTCAAGTGAGCTATTACATCTACTCTGTCAGCCTGGGCCCCCCCCCCTGCTTTCCAAACAATGTATACCTTAATCAATGTATGCATAGTAGACTACATGTATTCATGAGTTTTTTCTCCTTTGAGATGCTGTAGATATAATTGTAAAAAATAGTAAAAACATTTTATGTATTTGTGTAAAAAATTAGTGCAAAAAATATTATATCTGTGTAATGAGTGGGGGATATGGAGATACTCCTAGGTATAGTGCTCCCCGTGTTGGATCATTCAAATGTTTAAATTAATCTTTAAATTAATCTTGAGATTCAAGACTAGTTCTTGTGTTCTTTATAATTGAATGCACTTTGGTATTACTACATATCATTAATTTATTTTTCATTGGTAATAGTCGTTAATATTATTGTACACAGTTATTGTTTATTGTTAGTTTTCTGTATTTTGAAAGTGGGTGTTTATAGTAGATGATAAAATTGTTAGTAGACCTGGAATTTATGATTTACGAGCATAAGTATATGTATTATATTTTATTGACTGTGTTGCTTTAAATGAAGTGCATGTGACTTGTCAAACATGATTTATAAAGGGGGCCAAAATGGCGGCCCCACAGGTTGAGAAAGGCAGAGACGCCGAAACGCGTTCCTGTGTGGATTGAATTAAATCCTGTTTATACTTTCACGGAGTGCCAGTGGCCTTATTTACGTATAAGGGAGTGTTTGTATTATAGACGTGGTGGCACGCGTCTACTGGGCACCATTGGCGGTCAGGAGCAACGAGGGTATTGCCAAAATTCAAGTGTGAAAATATATATATATATATATATATATTGCTTATATCCAAAGAAGTATAAAGACACCACCAACGCGTTTCAACCTCTCAGTCTTGATCACAGTTTCAAAAGAACCTTCCCATGAGTCTCTATTTATAATGTATTTTCTATCACCACCCAAGTGCATTCTGGGACACGCAGTCCCCTACATCTCACTAGTAACAGTCAAAACATGATAAATCCCAACAAAAAACCTACTTATTATTACTGACCATTCAAATTATAATTAAATCATTAAATACAAGACTATAAAATTATATATACAGCGGCAAGACAGACTAATACTAGGCATGTCACATATTCTGCGTATATATACACACAAATCCAGATAATACAAGTTGGATATTTGTTTTCCTGCCGATCATACTTGAGGGATGGATTACATTTATATATTGTTAGGCAATGTTTTAAATTGTGATAGTGATGATAACCAGTTTCCCAGGACAGCTGTATGTATCTCTCAATCTGCTGTATCTATTTAGTATGATACTAAAAGCCCATATTTACAATATTATTGCACATATATCTATTATCCTCTATATTTTTCTGCGGACTTGTGTATGCATGGTGCTAATCCTGATTCATGTGGATACAGGCGATCTCTGTACCTTTAACACCTTCACTCCAGAGAGTAAACCTGGTGTCAGTTACCTCACAAGCATTGGGGACCTATTGGCCTTAAATTCTACCACTTCATGCTATGGCCTCTGATTGCACTCATACCTTTTGTGACCATAGACCATAACCCAATATATGCCCTCACAGATGATAATGGAGTTCTTCGTTGCCATTGAGTCCCCTCGGAGTCATTGTTTTAAGTTGTATTATCAGTCTAGACTCCAAATGTCTCAGGCTAAGCTCACAATTCCCTCCTCTTTCATTATGTTCAATAGTCGCAATCCCAAAGAACCTCATATTTGTCCAGTTTTTCCCTTCATGTGTAGACAAATGTTTGGCCAGAGCATTGTTTATGTCTTTATGTCGCACAGCTCTGATATGTTCGAGTATACATTTTTTAAAGGACAGATTGTACTCCCCACATAGCGAAGACCACAGTCACATTCAATTATGTACACCACCTGGGTAGTATCACATGTAATTCTCTTTGTAATATTTATCAATTTCCCTTTTGAATTTTGATATTCTCTGGTATTTACACCTATCTGACAGGCCTTACATTTGCCACAACATGTAAAGCCTCTTGTCTGAATCTAACCAATTCAACGGTTTGGTTAGCTGAAAGTGACTCTTCACCAGAAGATCATGTATGGACAATGCCTTCCTATATGTTACAATAGGTCTTTCCCCGATAAGTTTTCCAATATCAGGATCTTTCCTTATGATCTCCCAATACTTATTGAGTATCTTCAGGATCTGATGATTTTCTTTACTGTATGTCATTATCATCCCTATCGTGGAATCTTTATTATCTCTCTCAATGTTAGATTTATTAAAAATTTCATCTCTTGTTTTGGATCTAGCTTTTCGTTCTCCCAAATTTATATATTTTCATTTGTATTTTCTTTGTACAAATCTTTGTCGAGTTTCTCTGAATTTCGATTCCATTTCATATTCTGTAGAGCAATTATGTTTGATCCTGACGAACTCTCCATACGGTATACTTTTCTTCAGGGGTAGCGGATGAAAACTATCTCCATGTAGTATACTATTTGTGGAAGTCGCTTTTCAATATAATGTGGTTTCAATCTTATTGTTCTCAATATATACTTGAACATACAGAAATTGAACGAACTGGGAACTAATGTTATGCATAAATTTCAAGCCCACTTCATTCTCATTCAAGCATTCAAAATACTGTACAAATTCCTTTTCAGTTCCATTCCAAATGATGAATAAGTCATCAATGTATCTCAGCTACATAATGGCTTTTACTACAAATTGCTCGTTGTCATCACTCCATGCTACGTGTTTCTCCCACCATCCCATCATCAAGTTCGCATAAATGGGCGAAAAGGAAACTCCCATCGCTGTCCCACAAACTTGAGCATATAGCTGATGGTTGAAAAGGAAGATATTGTTCCTTAAGCACAAATCAATCATCTCCATTAACATCTTGGAATGTTTTAGGTACTTCATGCCACGCTGTTTTAAGAAATAGTTTACTGCCATCAAACCCATTTCATGCTTGATTGATGTATATAGAGATACTGCGTCAATAGTGACAAGTTTATATTCTGGCTCCCAGTTAATTCCGGAGAGCGCTCTAAGAAAGTCCCCTGTATCTTTAATATAAGAACTCAGACTTGTTACAATTGGGGCTAAGAAGGAATCCACGTACATTGATGAGTTCTCATATAGTGAGCCACAGTTGGAAATGATTGGATGACCCAGTGGCCTTTCCAAACTTTTGTGGATTTTTGGGAGAGAGTAAATTTTAGGTATAATTGGATCCTCATTACTCAAAAATGTTCTCTCATGCTTATTTAGTAAACCATTGTTATGCCATGTGTCCAATAGTTGGTTTAGTTGCATGATTAGTTTGTTGATGGGATTTACCTTGAGTTTGAGATAATGATCCTTGATGTTCAACTGCCTGTATGCTTCTTTAATATAATCTTGTTTTTCCATAATTACTATGTTCCCCCCTTTATCCACAGGTTTTATTTCCAAATCTTTGTTTTCCATCAATGTTTTGAGGGCCTCACGTTCCTGTTTAGTTATGTTTTCCTTGTCACATAGTTAATTTTAACTACCACCAGATCGTAGAAAATATCCATCCTATTGCCTGGTGATAATATGGGACCAAATTTTGACTTAGGTTTGACATTTTTATGACAACGTCCATCCATATTAATATCTAGTTCTTCCAAAACTTGTGTCTGAGAAGTGATTGAGAATGCAATATAATTAGTAAACTCATAATAGAGTTTTGAATAGAAGACACCGAACCTAACATTGGAAGGGTCTTTTGTTGAACACAAAAAAAACACAAGTGAATATCTCAAGTGTATAGAACGGTGAAGTTGAAAAATACAAAAATGCAAATGAAAATGGCCAAGAGACTACAGAGAGCGGAAAGTTTGTTTGCAAAGGACAATAAGGCTGTAACAGGGACAACTGAAACATCATCAACAACTCAGACACAAAACAATTTGAAGTTTCTGTATATGCAATTGGAACGTCTACTAAAGAAGGAAATCGCAAAGAATTGGGAGATCTTAACGCTGGAAAAATATATAGAAGTTGATAGAGTGCCAAGAGGGCTAAGAATATTGACATTACCTAACCATCCAGATACTAACGTGGCAATGTTGGAGGAATGGGGTATAAATAGCATGGAGTGCTCTAAAAATATGATGCACATTATCATTAAGTATGCTAGAAAGGACTTAGATTCAATTTTGAATGAAATAAAGGAAATAGAGGAAAACAATCGAGCACTAAATAGAGAGGAAGAAAGTGGCAAGCTAAGACACACTATGGATATTACTCTGGAAAAGTATGAAAAGGTGATTGAGGAACGAAAAGAAAGGAAGTTTAGAAGAGATCAGATTGATTATGAAACGGGGAGAATCCTAACCTTTGCCAAAAGACTTGATACACTGAAACAGCAAAATCCCAATGTTTTTGACAAGAAGATGCAATCTCCAGAAACATCCATCAGTGAATCGGATGTGGAATCAAGTGAGGGAGAGGAAAGACCAGTATTGACAAAAAAGACAACTTTCTTAGACGAAATGAAATTAGTCTCTTTGGACCAAAGAACATCGAGGGGAGGAGGACGGGGACAAGCACGAGGCCGAGGAAGAAAACCTATATGGGACCGAGGAAGCATCGGAAAACAAGAAGGGGGTCCAGAAAAAACAAAAGATTACCCATTGAGAAGCAAACAAATGAACAAAATCAAGTAGCTGAGGGTAATCTAAGTGGAAATTTGGTTGTAAATCTCGCAAATCACGAATTGACGCAACATGAAATGACCCTTCTGAACAAAGGACTGTCCTTTTGCCTTGAAATGCATTATGATCATGTTGAAACAAGGATTGACGTATATAAATTTGTGCGAAAGCTCAAATTGGCTACATTTTTTTCTAAGCAAGCACCGGGAGTATCAACATCGGAGGCACAAAGTACTTCAGTGATCAATCTGACTATTGAGCAAAAATCAGATGTGAAAACAGTATATGACCTGGTGCATGGTCTTGAGGACTACAAACTATCGGAGACACAAGTTTTGGAAGAACTAGATATTAATATGGATGGACGTTGTCATACAAATTTCAAACCTAAGTCAAAATTCTGTCCCATATTATCACCAGGCAATAGGATGGATATTTTCTACGATCTGGTGGTTGATGATCTGGATAGGTTAAATAAAACTAACTATGTGACAAAGGAAAACATAACTAAACAGGAACATGAGGCCCTCAAAACATTGATGGAAAACAAAGATTAGGAAATAAAACCTGCGGATAAAGGGGGGAACATAGTAATTATGGAAAAACAAGATTATATTAAAGAAGCATACAGGCAGTTGAACATCAAGGATCATTATCTCAAACTCAAGGTGTATCCCATCAACAAACTAATAATGCAACTAAACCAACTATTGGACACATGGCGTAACAATGGTTTACTAAATAACCATGAGAGAGCATTTTTGCGTAATGAGAATCCAATTATACCTACAATTTACTTTCTCCCAAAAATCCACAAAAGTTTGGAAAGGCCACCGGGTCGTCCAATCATTTCCAGCTGTGGCTCACTATATGAGAACTTATCAATGTACGTGGATTCCTTCTTAGCCCCGATAGTAACAAGTCTGAGTTCTTATATTAAAGATACAGGGGACTTTCTTAGAGCGCTCTCCAGCATTAACTGGGAACAAGAATATAAACTTGTCACTATTGACGTAGTATCTCTATATACATCAATCAAGCATGAAATGGGTTTGATGGCAGAAAACTATTTCTTGGAACAGCGTGACATGAAGTACCTAAAACATTCCAAGATGTTAATGGAGATGATTGATTTGTGCTTAAGGAACAATATCTTCCTTTTCAACCATCAGCTGTATGCTCAAGTTTGTGGGGCAGCGATGGGAGTTTCCTTTTCGCCCAGTTATGCAAACTTGATGATGGGATGGTGGGAGAAATACGTAGCATAGAGTGATGACAACGAGCAATTTGCAGTAAAAGCCATTATGTAGCTGAGATACATTGATGACTTATTCATCATTTGGAATGGAACGGAAAAGGAATTTGTACAGTATTTTGAACGCTCGAATGAGAATGAAGTGGGCTTGAAATTTACGTATAACATTAGTTCCCAGTCCGTTCAATTTCTGTATGTTCAAGTATATATTTAGAACAATAAGATTGAAACCACATTATATTGAAAAGCGACTTCCACAAATAGTATACTATATGGAGATAGTTTTCATCCGCTACCCCTGAAGAAAAGTATACCGTATGGAGAGTTCGTCAGGATCAAACGTAATTGCTCTTCAGAATATGAAATGGAATCGAAATTCAGAGAAACTCGACAAAGATTTGTACAGAGAAAATACAAATTAAAAGATATAAATTTGGGAGAACGAAAAGCTAGATCCAAAACAAGAGATGACATTTTTAATAAATGTAATGTTGAGAGGGATAATAAAGATTCCACGATAAGGAAGATAATGACATACAGTAAAGAAAATCATCAGATCCTGAAGATACTCAGTAAGTATTGGGAGATCATAAGAAAAGATCCTGATATTGGAAAACTAATCGGGGAAAGACCTATGGTAACCTTTAGGAAGGCATTATCCATACATGATCGTCTGGTGAATAGTCACTTTTAGCTAACCAAACCGTTGAATTGGTTACAGATTCAGACAAGAGGCTTTACATGTTGTGGCAAATGTAAGGCCTGTCAGATAGGTGTAAATACCAGAGAATATCAAAATTCGAAAGGGAAATTGATAAAAATTACAAAGAGAATTACATGTGATACTACCCATGTGGTGTACATAATTGAATGTGACTGTGGTCTTCGCTATGTGGGGAGTACAATCTGTCCTTTAAAAAAATGTATACTCGAACATATCAGAGCTGTGCAACATAAGAACACAAACTATGCTCTGGCCAAACATTTGTCTACACATGAAAAACTGGACAAATATGAAGTTCTTTGGGATTGCGACTATTGAACATAATGAAAGAGGAGGGAATCGTGAGCTTAGGCTGAGACGTTTGGAGTCTAGACTGATAATACAACTTAAAACAAAGACTCCGAGGGGACTCAATGGCGACGAAGAACTCCATTATCTTCTGTGAGGGCATATATTGGGTTTGGTCTATTGTCACAAAAGGTATGAGTGCAATCAGAGGCCATAGCATGAAGTGGTAGTACTTAAGGCCAATAGGTCCCCAATGCTTGTGAGGTAACTGACCCCAGGTTTATTCTCTAGAGTGAAGGTGTTAAAGGTACAGAGATCGCCTGTATCCACATGAATCAGGATTAGCACCATGCATACACAAGTCCCTAGAAAAATATAGAGGATGATAGATATACAGTATGTGCAAAAATAATGTAAATATGGGTTTTTAGTATCATACTAAATAGATACGGCAGATTGAGAGATACAAACATCTATCCTGGGAAACTGGTTATCATCACTATCACAATTTAAAACATTGCCTAACAATATGTAAATGTAATCCATCCCTCATGTATGATCGGCAGGAAAACAGATATCCCACTTGTATTATCTGGATTTGTGTGTATATATATATATATATATATACGCAGAATATGTAACATGCCTAGTATTAGTCTGTCTTGGCGCTGTATATATAATTTTATAGTCTTGTATTTAATGATATAATTATTATTTGAATGGTCAATAATAATAAGTAGGTTTTTTGTTGGGATTTATCATGTTTTGACTGTTACTAGTGAGATGTAGGGGCCTGCATGTCCCAGAATGCACTTGGGTGGTGGTAGAAAAAACATTATAAATAGAGACTCATGGGAAGGTTCTTTTGAAACTGTTGTCAAGACCGAGAAGTTATAACGCGTTGGTGGTGTCTTTATACTTCTTTGGATATAAGCAATAAAACTCTCCTGGAGTGCAACGAATCAATTGTCTGACAATTGTTGGTTTTCGAGATTGTAGAGGAATGGTCCTTTCCTCACGTCTGCACCCGTAAATTTGCGCGCCGCAAGGTGGACCTGGGATAGTTTTTTTTTTGTGTGTGTGTATATATATATATATATATATATATATATATATATATATTTATATAATTACCCAGTGGCAGTTGCCACTGCATAGTTATAGTTAGGTCAGCATTTCTAAAGGAAATATATTTTATAGTTGCTATCTAACTTTGGTCTTGTTTCATCAATCTCCATTAAGCTTTCCAAAAAGGTGCTACTTTTTGACTAGTTTGTGCACAAAAAGTTTCAGGATGATCTGTCAGACAGGGGCTACAAAAAAGAGGGAGTTTCCCAAAACGCAAAATCCCCGTGCATTTTCCATAGACTTCATCAGGTAGGGCTACAGCAAAAACTGCTGAAGGTAAATTGTGCTTTGTGTGATTTGGTGAAAGTCTGTTAGTAGTTTTTAGAAAAAAGTTTGTTAAAATATATTAGCATATCTGGACGTTAGGGTTCAAGGGACTCTTGTAAGTGTCCCTGAGACCCAATTTTAAAAAATGGACCATTTCAGTTTAGCCCATGGAGCTGTTTTCCCCTTGGGCCATCACGCCCCCGCTGTAGTCAGACTCCTGTGAGAGCGAGTGCTCTAGCTGGCTGCCAGAAACGTGAGAAAAATGTTGTGGGCAGCCATTACAGAACCTGTGGACTTAGGGCCGGATTTAGACTTCGGCAGAGGGGTTTACTCCTATGGAAATTGTAATATGGCGGAAGGGATATCCATCATGTTTGTGACAGAGCAACCTGTCTGCTAAAGTCTAAGTCAGGCCCTTAATCCCCTGTCCTGACCTAGAATAAAAAAATAATAAAAGGGGACAGGGTACTATATTTATCTCTGCACTCGGGGTGGATCTTCACCCTGAGTGCAGGCTTTAAGGTAGTACTGGTAAATGCCCTTTGGAAATTTCCAAAGTTGAAACTTAGGCACTCATTACAACCATGGTGGTTGGTGTAAAAGTGGCAGTAATACCGCCAACAGGCTGGTGGTAATTACTGCCAAATTATGGCCATGGCGGTGTTATCTCCGATAGACAGCCAGTGTACCACACCGACTGCCAGGGCGGAAACAACACCCACTATGGCAGTAGCCACCTACAGCCAGACTGAAGTCAGTGTTCCGCCCACCATATTATGACCTAGGAAACAGCCACCTTTTCTGGGGTGGTACCAAAGACATCAAAAGCCTGTCAGAAACAGAGCACAGAAGTGAAAAGACTCACCATTGGAGACACAGGGAACAATGAAGCTGCCATGGAGCCCGAGCTGTATGTCTTCCCCATGGTCTTCTACGTGCTGCTCCACCATGAACACCAACGACGGCAAAGGCGATGACGGTGAGTATAGCCACCTAGCGCACAAGGGAGAGGGGAAGAAAACAACAGTGACACACAGACGCACAACACACCCCCCCCCCCAACACCATACACACAGTCAGCTGCATTACTAAAACATTTTTACCCCGTACCTCGGATGAATAACACAAGGAAAAAACGTTTTAGAAAAAGTGAATGTAATGAGAGCAACACGTCAAGATAAATACGTGAGGCAACATAATAGATATATACATATGTACATAAAAAGTGACACAGCCCAGTCCACAATGTACGTTGTCCACATGGCCACAGGCCAAATTCCAAGGCCACACATTGCACCTGCCTCAACACGGAGAGAACACTGCAGGGGCATCAGTTTGGAAATAGGCAGGTACCTCAGGGGGACGGGAGATGGTGGCACCTCAGCCGGCAGACGGAACAAGATCACTGGCTATGGAGGGGGCAGCATGCCCTGTGCTTGGTCCTGGGAAGTGCAAGGCCACAGTCTCTCAAGTGGGTGACATGCCCACATGCTCTGGAGGGGGCAACATGCCCTGTGCTTGGTCCTGGGGAGTGAAAGGCCACAGTCTCTCAAGTGGGTGACTTGCCCACATGCTCTGGAGGGGGCAACATGCCCTGTGCTCTTGATCCGGGGGTTGCAAGGCCACAGTCTCTCAAGTGGGAGTCTTACCCACTGGTTCTGGAGGGGGCATCGTGCCCTGTGCTCTTGATCCTGGGAAGGCTGGGGTAGGTTGGTGTCTTACCCACTGGTTCTGGAGGAGGCATCGTGCCCTGTGCTCTTGATCTTGGGGAGGCTGGGGTAGGTGGGTGTCTTACTCACTGGATCTAGAGGGGGCATCGTGCCCTGTGCTCCTGATCCTGGGGAGTGCAAAGTCACAGTCTCTCAAGTGGGTGTCATACCCACTGGATTTGCAGGGGACAGGCCGCACAGCAACCCAAGAAGGCAGGATTACATACCGTCCACTGGGGGTGATGGCTGCACAATGGTGGTGCTGCTGCTGGGGGGGAGGCTCCTGCCCATCCCCTGCAGCCTTGGACAGCTGCTCAATGGTGGTGGTGGTGGTGCTGCTGGGGGTGGGGGGCTCCTGCCCATCCCCTGCAGCCTCGGAAGGCTGCTCAATGGTGGAGGTGGTGGTGCTACTGCTGCTGGGGGGGAAGGCTCCTGCCCATCCCCTGCAGCCTCGGATGGCTGCTCAATGGTGGATGTGGTGCTGCTGGGGACGGAGGCTCCTGCCCATCCCCTACAGCTGCAGACGGCTGCATAACCATGGTTGGTGGTGTGGGCTCCATCACTGTTCCTTGCCCTTCTTGCTTGCTGGTGCTGGCTCCTTGATCTTCCTGGCAGATGCGGCAGGCTCCTTAGTCATCCTGGCAGCAGCTGGGGCAGGCTCCTTTTCCTTCTTACCAGTAGCTTGGGCAGGCTCCTTTCCCTTCTTGGCAGTAGCTTGGGCAGGCTCCTTTCCCTTCTTGGCAGCATCTTGGGCAGGTTCCTTCACCCTCAGGACATGTGCCCTGTATTCTTTTCCAGCACGAGTGGGTGTGGTGATGACTGGGTCCGTGGGCTGGGTGGCTGTGGTGCTTGGCTGGGTTATTCCCACCTTTGCCAGACATGCAGGACGGGGAGAGGGCTAGGGAAGAGGTCAATGGTGGATAGGAACAGTTTTTTAGGGACACTGGGGTGGGAAGAGGGAGAAGATTTGGGAGTGGAGGAAAAGGGAGTGGTTGTGGTAGGTGTCTGTGTGCTGTGTTTGGGTGTAGGTGCATGGGCAGGATGCTGTTGTGAGGTGGATAGCTGTTGGGTGTCTGAGTGCTTGCGTTTCTGTACCTTAGGAGAGGGGGGAAGACACAGTGAGAGAGGACACTGGACGTGTGCATGGCTGTTGCGGAGGTGTCTGCCAGTGAGATGTGTGCTCTGCTTGGTGTGGTGGTGAGGCTCATAGTGGATGATGGTGTAATGCATGCAGGTGTGAGTGTAGACAGAACTGGGAGGGAGGTGGAGGAGGGGGGACAGTGTGAATTGTGGATGTTGGTGTGTCTGCATCGAGATGGTGTTTGTGTGAGTGCCTGTGGGATGACTTGCAGTGCTTCTGTTTGCCTGTGCCACTCTTGTGTGTTGTCTTGTGTGCATGCTCATCTGCCTGTGTGCTTGGGATAGGTTGGGGTTGAGGAGAATGAGATTGGGAAGAGGAAGTTGGAGAGGGGAGGGTAGAAACTGGGACAATGGCTGCAATCAGAGAGAAGGCCAGAGCCTGGATCGATCACTGTTGGGCCGCGAAGCCAGTGTATATGCCCTCCAGGAATGCATTAGTCCGTTGCAACTGGGATGCCAGCCCCTGGATGTCATCCACAATGGTTGACTGCCCTACAGAGATGGATCTCAGGAGGTCAACAGCCTCCTTACTCAGTGCAGCAGGGCTCACTGGGGTAGGGCCTGAGGTGCCTAGGGCGAAGGAGATGCCCACCCTCCTGGGTGAGCGGGCACGGGCAACTCGCTGAGGGGCTGCTGGGAGGGCGGTGCTGGTACAGGGGAGGCGGCTGTACCTGTAGCTGGGGTGGTCACAGAGGTGTCCACCACCACCAGGGAGCTCCCATCGGAGGAGGCATCTGTGTCTGAACTGTCCCCTCCAGTCTCTGCCATGGTGCTCCCCTCGCCCTCCGTCCACTGGTGCCCTCAGCGTCGGTGGACCCTGCCTCCTGGGTCTTGTGGGATGCAGCTCCCTTCGTCGCCGGTGTCTCTGCTCCTCCGCCAGATGATGCTAATGCACATAAGCTACCACTATCAAGAGCAGCGGGGAGATTACAAGGTCCAGTGTGCGGCCTCCCTAAATATTACCCAATTAAAAAGAGTACACTGTTCCTATAAAAAGGTGTACAGATTCAAAGAGAGACACTTCTTTGGTTAGAAGCAAAAGTCCTCACACATCCAGTGGATGTCATGCTTCATCATAGGGCCAGCTCCTCGTCAGGCCGGCACTGCAATGCCTGACAGGCCCCACTGGAGGGCACTTTGCCGGAGATCTTTTAATCAATTGTAGCAAGACACCAACTCGCTGTACATAGGACTAGTGGTGGACCCCCAACTCCTCCCCCACAGCTGACAATATGGGAGGATCAAGTCTTGGCAATCATGCATCCTGAGGGCCTGGCCGGAGTAGGAGGAGGACTGGACTCTGGAAAGACAACTCTGTACAACTATCACCCTGGCAACTCTGGTCTTCAAGACCTGGATGACCAACCTGGCCCATCAGGGACCTCTGGACAGCCGGTTTAGCCAGGCCCAGTCACACACCACCACAGCACACACCTAGCTTACCCATACCTCTGTCCACATGTCTATCTGTTCCCAAAGGGAATCTACGCTTTAATCATTTTTAAAGGCAGCCCCGATGTTAACCTATGAGAGGGATAGGCCTTGCAACAGTGAAAAACGAATTTGGCAGTATTTCACTGTTATGGCATAAAGAACACCTTAGTATATGTCCTACCTTAAACATACACTGCACCCTGCCCATGGCGCTACCTAGGGCCTACCTTTGGGATGTCTTACGTGTAAGAAAAGGGAAGGTTTAGGCCTGGCAAGTGGGTACACTTGCCAAGTCGAATTGGCAGTTTAAAACTGCACACACAGACACTGCAGTGGCATGTGTGAGACATGATTACAGGGCTACTAATGTGGGTGGCACAACCAGTGCTGCAGGCCCACTAGTAGCATTTGATTTAAAGGCCCTGGGCACCTCTGGTGCACTTTACTAGGGACTTACCAGTAAATCAGATATACCAATCATGGATAAACCAATCACTAATACAGTTTAGACAGGGATCATATGCACTTTAGCACTGGTTAGCAGTAAAAAGTCCTAAAACCAACAAAAACTGGTTTGAAAAAATAGGAGGAAGGAGGCAAAAAGTTTGGGGATGACCCTGCAAAAAGGGCCAGGTCTCACACTTATTGTGCCCCCTCGACCACTCGCAATCCGGCTTCCGAGCCAACCACAGCACGGAGACCGCCCTCATCGACATCAGATCCCTAATGGACAATGGGGAAACTGCGGCCCTCATCCTCCTGGACCTCTCCGCAGCGTTCGACACTGTCTGCCACCGCACCCTGGTACAGCGCCTGAACAACACCGGCATCCAGGAGAAGGCCCTGGAGTGGATCACCTCATTCCTCGCCGGAAGAACCCAGAGAGTCCGCCTCCCCCCGTTCCGATCAGCGGCCACCGAAGTCATCTGCGGAGTTCCACAAGGGTCATCGCTCAGCCCCACCCTCTTCAACGTCTATATGAGCCCCCTCGCAACCATCGCACGTCAACACAACCTCAAGATCATCACCTACGCCGACGACACCCAGCTGATCCTCTCCCTCACCAGCGACCCGGACGCCGCCAGAGCCAGCCTACACGAAGGGATGAAAGACGTCGCCGAATGGATGAAGAACAGCCGCCTGAAACTGAACTCAGACAAGACGGAGGTCCTCATCCTGGGATCATCACCATCCGCCTGGGACGACTCCTGGTGGCCCCCCGCCCTGGGAGCCACCCCCAAGCCAACGGACCACGCTCGCAACCTAGGCTTCATCCTGGACTCCTCCCTCTCGATGACCAGACAAGTCAACGCCGTCTCATCTTCATGCTTCAACACCCTGCGCATGCTTCGAAAGATCTTCCGGTGGACCCCACCGAGACCAAGAAGACGGTCACCCAGGCCCTCGTCACCAGTCGGCTGGACTACGGGAACGCCCTCTACGCCGGCACCGCCGCCAAACTCCAGAAGAAACTCCAACGGATCCAGAACGCCTCAGCACGACTCATCCTGGACATCCCCCGACACAGCCACATCTCTGAACACCTGAGAGACCTGCACTGGCTCCCCGTCAACAAAAGAATCACGTTCCGACTCCTCACCCACGCACACAAGGCCCTCCACGACCTGGGCCCCAAGTTCCTCAACAGCCGCCTGACCTTCCACAAGCCCACCCGCCAGCTCCGCTCCGCCAGCCTCGCTCTCGCCACCGTCCCCCGCATCCACAGAGCCACCGCCGGAGGAAGATCCTTCTCCTACCTGGCAGCCAAGACATGGAACTCCCTCCCCATCCACCTCCGGACAACGCAAGACCATCTCGCCTTCAGGAAGCAACTCAAGACCTGGCTGTTCGAGCAGTAGCGTTCCCCCCCCCCCCCCCCCCCAGCGCCTTGAGACCCTCCGGGTGAGCAGTGCGCTATACAAATGCCTTTGATTGATTGATTTGAGAATGTAATGGAAGTGTGTCTTGTTCACCAAGTATTTTCTACAGACATGAATTTGCTAATGTTCCTGTTGAAGGTTCATTCTGGGAGTTGTCCTATTAGAATACGGTTGCTTCATGACACCTTCTATGAGCCACCTGTCATGGACAAGGATGCCACAGCTCCAGGTGTCCTTTCATCAGGCATGACACAGAACGCTGCTCCTCAATGGCAGCTGAGGCTTCAGATCATGTGTGCTCCTTTGACCTTTTGAATGAGGCTTTGGTGGTGATATTGTATGCGGAAACAGGTTCACTGTTGCATTCCATCTCGACTGATAATTTTAATAACCTTATGCAAGAACCAGAGAATTTTTTATTCAGACCTTTTGGAAAACATTTTAATTGGCTGCCTTCATTTGGCATGCTCTGCTTCTTGGTAAGGACATTCTTTTTGACAGTTGTAGAGTACTTATTGTTTTTATTTTCTTTTAGTAGGTTGTACTGGGTGGCTGTCGGCAAGCAGGACGGGACGAAGCGTGGTGCAAGAGAAATGCCACAGGTGCTTCTGCCCCAACCGCAAGGTGAAGCAAAGGAAGCGGGACAGCGGTGCTGCAGTATCACGGTGTTGTGGAAAGCCGCGGGCCCCTTGTCCTTGGCCACAGAGCAGGCATCAGACCGGGCGGGCGGTGAATTGGGCAGGTTAGGGTGGTGAGGACGCTGGATGTGCCAGATGTGTTCTTCTGGCCCTGCTGTCACCACCCACTAAACCATTTGCTGTGGAGGTTCCACCTGGCCTCTCTTGTTGCTATTGTGGTGGTGGCCAGAGCTGTGGGTCTGTGGTCCTGTGGCCCTGTGTGTGTCAAGCCAGCCAGCCAGGGTTGGATGTGAGCTGCCCAGTGGGACAAGTATTGAGGACACGCCTGTGTGGGGCTGCTAGAATGTTTCAGGTGACTGCACCGACTGCCCCCAACTGTTCAGTGGTTTGCTCCCGCCACACAAGGCACTTACAAACCAGGTGTTGTGTCATTGGGGCTGCCGAGGCTCACCGAGGTTTGCGAGGACCATATTGTGGAGGTGGACTGCAGGTGGACAGCAGGCGGACAGCAGGTGACAGGCACAAAGCAAGCAAGCAATTCAAGTAAAGTAAGTTATGTGAGAGAGTGACTGCAAGGAGGGGAGGAGGAGTAACAGTTTAAGGAAACTAGCCACATTCCTTCTAAACATTTTCAAACTATCAAACTGTTATAAAGTTGTGAGAATTCAACAAAGAACTTGTAAGGAACCAAGAAAAGGCTCCGATCTTTCAATATGTATGAAACAATGGGCAAATCAAAAAGGGCCAAGGAAGCGTTAGCGCACATAACAAAACCCCTATGTGCCAAACAGGAACCCGAGGAATTAGAGCAGGAACCTGGAATCATACATCCAACCCCAGTAAAATCTGCAAGACAAATAGAGACTGCTCTAAGGGGGCTCAAATCCAGAAGCTGGGGCGACGAAAGCAAGGTAGTGGAGACAGAGGCTGGGTTGTCCAGTCTGAAACTCTTTCTGCCAACTTGTGTTGACACCGACGACACTGATGATACTGTGTCTATTGGGAAAACAGGCCAGGGCAAAACCAATGACACTGGATGTGTAATATTGGCTGGAGAAAAAGTGAGGGAAGTACTACAACCCCTGCCTATTTCATAAGTGCATCAAGCAGGCAACAACAGAATATAACGGTGCATCCAGAACCGGATGGAAATAAGGAGGCAAGAAAAATCAAGAAAATATTGCATAATCAGAGATTAAAGGCCTCCCCATCCCCTACAGACAAACATACCTGCCAGGCAAACACAAACACTATAACTAACAATTAAAATTATCTTAATTTTAGCACTGACTGGTTGCAGTCACAGGCGCAGTATTTCATGACTTGTGCTGCCCCGTTGCAGCCACTGGTGATAATTGGTGATGTTAAGCTGGTGGGGGTTGAACCGGATCAACTAAGGGACTGGCAGCTAGAATCATCCCCACTGCACTCACAGCAATCACCACAGTCACCTCAACTAATGCATAACTTCTCAATTAAGGATTGCATATTTGAAGCAATTACACTACTAGCACGGGAAGTGGCTGTCCCAGGGGATCTATCATCAGGAAAACAAACTAAGAGCCATTAACTACATAGGAACTATCCCCGGGCGCAATCAGAATCACAAGAACCTGGAAATTCTTTTCAAACAACCTTATCAGAAAGTACTCAAGTGGGGACAATAGTATTTCAGAATACAAGCGTGAAGGGGCCGGAGTTAAATCAATCATTAATCACGCAGTCTTCAAAGCCCTCAGTGTCACAGTCCTCTCCCATAGGTCAAGTAGGAAAAGACAATCCCACATTATGTAGACAGTACCTTAGCTCATTTAGCTTGGAGCTTTTCTCATTTGACAACTTTGCAATTGAAAATGCAGATCCTCAATTGGATAGCATAACATCGGATGACCTACATTTCTTGGATGGTAACACTCTAAAAGGGTTCAGGGATCAGGAGGACAAGCAATTGGAAGGACATGTAGACAATGATCAAAATGGGCAAAGTCAAAAGAATGGAAATGTCATTCCCCTAGACCAGCCGATTCTCAGCATTATGAAAATCATGTGTGCAACATTGGACTCAATTGCAAATGCGCTCGTGGCCCAGTCTCTTAAACTTGACAGTCAACTTGAGATGACCAGACAATATACAGGAGCAATAAAGACCATCGAATGGCCTTGGTGGAGGGCGCAGTAAGGGAAAACTTAAGACAACAGCAAGCTGCTGAACCTGAAGACAGGCAAATATGCGACCCACTGTTGGAGAAATTCCTGGAAGTCCCGAAGGTTATTAATGACATAATCGAGGATTGTAGACTTAGGGGGTTATTACAACACTGGCGGTAAAAGCCGCTTACCGCCGTGCAGAAGACCGCCAATACACCGCCGCGGCCGCGGAATTCCGCCACAGCTATTATGACACACATCTCGGAATCCGCCAAAATTCAGACACCCACACAAGTCTGCCACACCAGGTCAGTGTTAAACTGGCGAAAACAATTCCTCCACCGTCACGCCAACAGAAACACGCCCATGCTATCATGACCCACGAATCCACGCAGCGGTCTTTCAACCGCGGTATTCCATTGGCGGTACACACCGCCGCGCTCAAAATACACACACATCTCCAAAACACCGTCACATTGGACAATTCCAAACACACACCTGATACACATACAAACACCATTCCCACACACCCAACACAATATAAAACACCCACCCACATCACCCACAAACCCCTACGACCAAACATTAGAGACGAAGGCGACAGAGAGAGAGCACAGCATAGACAACCTCACCACACAGAGGCACACAACACCATCACCCATACAACATTCCACGCACAAAACACCACACACCACTACACATCACCACACACATCAACACATACACCACCCGACACATCACCCACACCACCCAAGGACACCCCAGGTTTTCCGAGGAGGAGCTCAGGGTCATGGAGGAGGAAATCCTACGGGTAGAGCCACAGCTATTTGGCTCACAGGTGCAGCACACCTCCATAGCCAGGAAGATGGAGCTATGGCGCAGAATCGTGGACAGGGTCAACGCTGTGGGCCAGCATCCAAGAAATCGGTAGGACATCAGGAAGAGGTGGAACGACCTACGGGGGAAGGTGCGTTCAGTGGTCTCCAAGCACAACATCGCGGTACAGCGGACTGGCGGCGGACCCCCACCTCCTCCCCCACAACATGGGAGGTGGAGGAATGGACACTGATAAGTCAAATCTTAATTATCATATCCCCCACCCTACCTGCATGCTATCACACACCCCCACCCTCACCACCTCCCCTATCACTACAACTCCTCACTAATGTACTAATAACACAAAATACCCATCCCAACACCAAGCCCTGCATGACACAAGTAAGCATGGTCACCCCTCACTAAAGCATGCCCACTGCACATACCCATAACAACCCCCTAAACCATCATCACACAAACCCCCAGACAGGAATGCTTGCACTGGGGTACATGCACACCCACCCATTGCACACCATGACACACACACATGCAATAATCATGCTCTTATACCCCTGCAGGACTACTACGGAACGTCACCACACAGGAGGGTCCAGACATCTCCACTCCACCCACAGAAGAGGCCCACAGTGACGACAGCAGCTCTGGCCAACTGGATCCAGATGACCAGCCCGGACCATCGTGGGCCTCGGGACAGTCGGTTCCCCTTGCACAGGCACAGCCCAACACTGACCTTCCACCCTCTGGTAACACCAGCACAGCACCCACCCAGCGGGCCCATACCTCCGTACCCAGGACAAGTCAATCAGCGGTGTGTCCACCACTACAGGGAACCCAGGATAACCCACCACCCCAACAACAACAGGGACCTGGGGGCAGTGGTAGTGGGCACACGGTCCAAAGGACGGAGGCACAGGAACACAGGGGAACTGGGAGGGCTGCTGTGCGACAGGGGGCGGACAGGCCAAGGGAACCCACTCTCCACGAGGCCCTCTCCTCCATCATGGGAGCATACCACCACTCCCAGGAGACGATGGCGACGGTCCTGGCCAAGTTTCAGGAGACCCAGCGCCTGCAGGAGAAGCATTATTTGGGGTTCAGGGAGGAGCTCAGAACCATCAGCTCCGCCCTGGGCACCATCGTAGGGGTGCTGAAGGACATACAAAAGACTATGAGGGACACCGTGGCACTCCAAGGGGCCCCTGACACTAGCATGGACGATGAACTGCCCACCACCTCCGCCGGCGCTAGTGGTCAGGACGCCCCGCCACAGGACCACCACACCAGCACCCCACACACTGCAGACGGACAACCACCCCGCAAGCGGTCCCTGAGATCCAGGAACAGGACAGAGCAAGATGGCAAGACCCGCGCCAGGAAATGAGACCACCCTGATTGTCCTCTCACTGTCCCACTTTGTAACCCTGTCCATATTGGAACTGCCCCAGCTCCACTTCCTATGCCCATATGGGCAAAGCACCTGTGAGACGAACAGACTGGACTCTGCCATGGACATTCCTCCACCATCACCCATCACCATTTTACAACCCCCCTCCATTTTTGAGCACTTAAATAAACACCCTTGAAGCACAAAACAATCTGGAGTCAGTCCGTGATTTGGTAAATTTGTATTATCAATGACAGTGTCAAAATGCATTTTCAATTGTAATGTCAACATACCTATGTCACACATCACAAGTCCATGAAGGATGCAAGCAGATGACACACGTTGGTAACCACACCTGTGAAACCGTAATGGAAAGGTACAACTCAGTGACCATATACTGCTACTAAATGACAGACAGGATAGAGGTAGAAGTGTGAAAGTGAATGTCATAGTAAAACAAAATATTCTCACCTGTGTGTCACTGGAAATATTGCTGTATGACTGACTCCCTGTTGTCTATGTCTTCTTCCTCAGCTTCCTCCTCATCACTGTCCACAGGCTCCACAGGCTCCACAGCTGCCACAACACCACCATCTGGACCATCCTCCTGCAGAAAAGGCACCTGTCGTCGCAAAGCAAGATTGTGAAGCATCGAGCAGGCGATGATGATCTGGCACACTTTCTTTGGTGAGTAGAATAGGGAACCACCTGTCATATGGAGGCACCTGAACCTGGCCTTCAGGAGGCCGAAGGTGCGTTCGATCACCCTCCTAGTCTGCCCATGGGCCTCATTGTAGCGTTCCTCTGCCCTGGTCCTGGGATTCCTCACTGGGGTCAATAGCCATGACAGGTTGGGGTAACCAGAGTCCCCTAATAGCCACACACGGTGCCTCTGGAGTTGACCCATCACATACGGGATGCTGCTATTCCGCAGGATGTAGGCGTCATACACAGAGCCAGGGAACATAGCATTAACCTGGGAGATGTTCATGGAATGATAACTCTTCCGGTTCCTGTACACCTGTTCACTCCTGCGGGGGGACCAGAGCTACATGGGTCCCATCAATAGCACCTATGATGTTGGGGATATGTCCAAGGGCATAGAAGACACCTTTCACTGTAGCCAAATCCTCCACCTGAAGGAAAACGATGTAGCTCCTTACGTGTTTCAGCAGGGCAGACAACATTCTGGACAACACGTTGGAAAACATAGGCTGGGACATCCCTGATGCCATGGCCACTGTTGTTTGAAATGACCCACTTGCAAGGAAATGGAGCACTGATAGCACCTGCACTTCAGGGTGGATTCCTGTGGGATGGCGGATTGGTGACATCAGGTCTGGCTCCAACTGGGTACACAGTTCCTGGATTGTGGCACAGTCAAACCTGTAGGTGATGATTAAATGTTGCTCCTCTATTGTCAACAGGTCCACCAGCGGTCGGTACACCGGAGGATTCCGCCATCTCCTCAAAAGTCCCAGCTGATGGTGCCTAGGAAGGACAACAGCGACTACAGAGTCAACAAATTCCCAGGTATGTACCCACAGCTACACAGAACACAACACCAAATACAAAACTCTTCCTGTATGTGTGTTGAGTGTAGGCCTAGGTATGTGTGACGCAGTAGTAAATGAAGCCATGTGGGCCCCTGAAATGGCGGCTGCCTGACCTCGAAAGTGGGACAATGGGATGTGAGGTATCTGCGCTGGCGTTGTACACCGTCGCGGTAGGCGGTTGTAGACCGCGGCGCAATGCTGCATTGGTTAACATTGAACCCTATGGGTCCCAGGAGCCAATGATGAAGTGCGCCGACGGTGATGATACGCACCGCCGCGGATGTCACCGCCGCGGACGTGACCGCCATTTTCTATCTGTTCAATCACTCGATACCTGATCTTCGACAGGAGAGGACCTACACTGCAAGTGCTGCTGTGACCTCGGTCTGGAAGAGACAATGGCTGCTGCGTCTGGGGAAAGGGCCCCTGCCTTCACTGCTCAGGAGTTGGAGAAGCTCGTGGACGGGGTCCTCCCCCAGTACATGCTACTCTACGGTCCTCCAGACCAACAGGTAAGTACACAGGGAGCACGTTGTATGGGCTATGCCTGGGTGGAGAGGACTGGATGTCAGTAGAAAGGGGGCAGAGTTCAGGGAACATGAAGGACTGTGAATGCATGTGCCACATGGCAAGAGTAGGGATGGGGCCACCCACTTCGACGGTGCTGTTGTTAATGACTTCTCTTCTTCCCCTGTACATGTCATGTAGGTCAGCGCCCACCAGAAGAAGGACATTTGGCGTGCCATCGGCAAGGACGTCCGGACCCTGGGGGTCCACCAGAGACGGGGCACCCACTGCCGGAAAAGATGGGAGGACATTCGCTGCTGGAGCAAGAAGACAGCGGAGGCTCAGCTGGGGATGGCCTCCCAACGTGGGAGGGGTGCCCGTCGCACCATGACCCCCTGATGTTCAGGATCCTGGCGGTGGCCTACCCAGAGTTGGATGGGCGCTTGGGGGCATCACAGAAGACACAAGGGGGTGAGTACACTCTCATTCTGCAGACTTTGCGTGCAGTGGAGGGGTCTGGGTGAGGGAGGAGGGCTGTGGGTTTCCCTAGGCCAGGGCGACTTCCGTAGGCTAGGCCCCTCCATAATGCAGGCCATGTGCCACTCCACCCCACCTCTGTAGAGTGCCAAGTACAGGTATACATGCCCCTGTGTCATCTATGTGTGCAGATGACCACCATAGCCATGTAGGCCAGATCCCAGGAATTGCATCTGTAGAGGCCAAGAGCACGGCATAGTGCAGGGGGCTGCTGTGTCTGTATTGTCCGCCAACGGTAGCGGTAAGCCATGCACTCAACCTGTCTTTCTTCTGTCGCCCCCCCCTTTTTGTGCTCTCCCCGTTCTTGTGTGCATCAACATCATCAGGCGGAGGTACAGTGGCACCGGAGCACGAGGGAGCTGCATCACACATGGCCATGGAGGGCCACAGCACAGACTCTGAATACACCAGTCGGAAAGAGGGTGAGGGGAGCTTCACGTTGGTCACCGGATCACCAAACAGCGACACAGACCCACCCGCCGATGGGAGCTCCCTTGTGGTGGCGGCACCATCTGTGCCCCCCACTTCTACAGGTACAGCCGCCACCTCCCCTACCAGCACTGCCCTCCCAGCAGCCCCTCAGCCTTCACCCCGTGCCCGCTCACCCAGGAGGGTGGGCATCACCTTCGCCCCAGGCACCTCAGCCCCTGCCCCTGTCACCTCTGCTGCCCTCAGTGAGGAGGCCATTGACCTCCTCAGGTCACTCACTGTTGGGCAGTCTACCATTGTGAATGCCATCCAGGGTGTATAAAGGGAGTTGCAACACAGTAATGCATTCCTGGAGGGCATTCATTCTGGTCAGGCTGCCCTTCATCGAACCCTGCAATCTCTGGCCTCAGCACTGATGACAGCCATTGTCCCTGTGTCTAGCCTCCCCCCTCCAACTTCCTCCACCCAGACCCAGTCCCCTGTACCCCAGCCTATCCCAAGCACACCATCGGACAAGCATGCATACACCTCAACACACAAAAGTAGCTCAGGCAAACATAAGCACCACACAACCCACAGGCACTCAAACAAGCATCACCCACATACAGACACAACAACATCCACTGCCTCCACTGTGTCCCCCTCCTCATCGTCTCCCTCCTCCCTCCCAGTGTCGTCTACACTCTCACCTGCATGCACTACATCTACAGGCACTAGGACTCGCACCAGAACACCCAGAACCACACCCCGCTCACCTGCACTCACCAACCCCACTACCACTTACACGTCCCCTGTGTCCACTCCCAGTGTGTCTGTGACGCCCCCTCCCAAAGTACACAAACGCGGGCACCCACACACCCAACATCCATCCACCTCACGACAGCCTCCAGTACCTGCACCTGCACCCAAATCACCTAAAGTTACGCCTCCTACAACCACCTCCTCTTCCTCCACTCCCACACCCCCTCCAGCTACCCATCCCAGTCTTCGTCAGCAACTCTTCCTCAGCAACGTTGACCTCTTTGCCACCACCCCCACCCCTCCAATTCATAGGTCCCGTAGTAGCACCTCAGCCAAAAAAGTCCGGTACCAGTGGTGCGTGTTAAAGGTGTGTGGAGTGCACCGGCCACCAGGGCAGCCAGTGTGACACGGAGCCAAAGCACTGCCAGTCCACCCCCTGTAAAGCACCTTAAGTTGGAAAGTGGCAACGGTACAGGGTGAAGACTCCTGGCGGCAAAACTGCTCACAAGGGTCCCAGGGGGAGTGCCAAGTCAGCTGTGACTCCTCCAAAGGTGGTCAAGGGCCAGAAGAAGTCTGTACAGTCTGGGAAGAGCAGCTCGGCGGAGAAGGGCGCCATCCTCCCTGTTGGCCGGGATGCCACCGCTAGCACTATCGTCACTGGTCCGGAGACCACCGCCAGTGTCATTGCCCAGGAGGGCAGCACAATCATCACTGGTCAGGAGACCACCGTCGGAGTCATTGCCCAGGAGGGCAGCACAATCGTCACTGGTCAGGAGACCACCGCCAGAGTCAGTGCCCAGGAGGGCAGCACAATCGTCACTGGTCAGGAGACCACCGCCAGAGTCATTGCCCAGGAGGGCAGCACAATCGTCACTGGTCAGGAGACCACCGCCAGAGTCAGTGCCCTGGAGGGCAGCACTGTAGTCACTGCTCCGGAGAGCACTGCCAGCGTCAGTGCCCTGGAGGGCCCCGGCAGCCACAGCCCCGCTGGGCAATGAGGGACCGTCATGCCACACACCAATGCACAGGTCAGACAGCAAAGTCAAGCACCGTTGAACAGGGCACAGACCGTCATGGCAAAGCACCGCTGTACAGGGAAAAGACCGCCATGGTGAAGACCGCTGAACAGGGCAAAGCACCACTGAACAGGTCAGAAACTGCAAAGTCAAGCACCGCTGAACAGGGCACAGACCGCCATGACAAAGCACCGCTGTACAGGGAAAAGACCGTCATGGTGAAGACCGCTAAACAGGGCAAAGCACCGCTGAACAGGACAGAAACTGCAAAGTCAAGCACCGCTGAACAGGGAAAAGACCGCCAAATCAAGCATCGTTAGCCCATGTGCAGCTGGGACAGTGACGGAACAGGAACCGTCACGGGGAGCCTGATGCAGGCTGGGCACCAGTCCCCCTCCAGAACCAGTGGAGACTGATATCCACTTGAGAGACTGTGGCTTTGTACTCCCCAGGATGGTACAGTGGGCAACCCACCCACTGTAGAGACTTGAGAGACTGTGGCTTTGCACTCCCCAGGATGGTACAGTGGGCAACCCACCCACTGTAGAGACTTGAGAGACTGTGGCTTTGCACTCCCCAGGATACATCAATGGGCATGGAGCCCCTTCGTGGATCTGGCGTGGTGCTGTAATCCGGCTGAGGTGCCCCCCCCCTTCCCTTCCCCCTGAGGTGCCTGTTGTATTTCTATCTGATGCCCCTGCAGTGTTCTCTCTGTTTGTGGAGAGGTATCTAGTGTGGGCCTCGCCCATGCATTTTGGGCCCAGTGGTGCACGGACATTGATATGTGCATACCTGCACTACTAATCGTCATGTATCAATTCTGGAATGTGTAAATATATCTGAATATATTAGCTTACTGTATTTGGATACATTACAATGTTTGACCTGATTTCCTTTTGTCTTTGCATTCTTCCGGGGGGGGTGGGGTGGGTTGTTACTGTGCTGTTTGGAAATGCATTGGTGTGTGTGTTGAAGTGGGTGAGGGTCGGGTGGGGGTGGGGGTGTTGCGTGTGTGTCCCCCTGACTTTTGCCTCCCCTATGTCATAGGTGCAGTACTCGCCGTTGTCTTCAGCGCCTACGTAGATTGTGATCGTAGAGGAGCAGGTAGACGAGCGCAGGGAGTATTTGTAGTTCGGGCTCCATGGTGGCCTCCTTCCTCGTGGAGTGTGTTAAGGTGAGCGTTTTCCCATTGCAAAAGCTGTTTCTGCCGTGTTTTTATCCACGGTGAATCCGCCCCGGAAAAGGTGGCAGATTGGCCTGTTGTGATACTGTGGGCTGTACTTTGTCTTCCGCCAGTCTGTTGGTAGTGACCGCCGCGCTGCTTGTCTGTACCGCCGTGGCGGTCGGAGTGTTAAAGTGGCTGTCTATGTGGGCGGTTTCCGCCACGGTCATAATTCCCATTTTTGTTCTGCCGGCCTGTTTGCGGTATTACCGCAGCTTTAACACCGTCCGCCAGTGTTGTAATGACCCTCTTAGTCTTAAAAATCCATCCACGGTTGGCCCTGAATCTAAAGAAACAGTGTCAAGAAAGTCAACAAACAGATCAGGTCCATTAACCTTGGGACGCATAGACTGCCCAGAAACAAGCGGCTGTACTGAGGAGATAGAGGAAATGAGCAGAACTTTTACATAACTAACTGAAGCTCCAAATGTGGAGGGAAAGAAGGCCCAGAGTAAAAGGTCTCAACTAAAGGGGAAAAGGAAAAACAAGTGGAAGGAAGCTAAGGGGAGAAAAAAAAAGCCACAGCAGAAAAGACAAAAAACGCGATGTTGCAGTCAAGACCAGTAGGACTAATTCAAAAAACTGTACAGCCTTGACAGGAACTGGCCACTCATCAACAGAATGTAGATCAAAATAGTGCGGTAGAGAGCCCAGGAAAAATATCTGGAAAAGAAAGCGACTTCATGAATAAAAATCCAGGTTTCCTGTGTGACAAAAGTTGTACTCTTCACTCTCATATAAATCGTGCACCCACTGGATTTAGGGGAAATCCAGCATTCCCTTTTAGAAACTACAATCAAGAGAAGGGTGGAAATAGATCTAGTAATGAACTCAGCGACAAACTGGGCGAGGGAGGAACCATTTAATGGAATGCATAAACAGAGTCCAGAGATCTCAAAATCAAGGCAAAATTTTATCAAAGATACACACCCTAAAGGTGGAATGGCTACCAAAATAGAACATCTAGCCCAAATGCAGTGGAAAATCATAATGAAATCTGTCAACAAAAGTTTAACACCGCTATTGAGTGTACATCACAAACAACTGGCAAGAGAAAAATGAGGACGCCAAAGTGTACCGAGGTTGAGGACAGTGAACAAAGTACAGCCACCTATGGGGAACTTAATGACAATCCAATATCTCTGGCTTCCGCTCGCTCAATAAAAAAACATTGTCATCAGGTCTGGCCAGAAGAACATAGTACCCACATGAGGCCTTTCCAGCAATCGAATGATAGTGATGTGCCGGTACCCCCATGGCCCGCACTCGATGTTGAAATCAAAGTAAAAGAGGAATTCTGCCTCCAAAGAAGTCAAACACAGGAAGAATGTAAGCATTCTGAGATGCACTATGAAAGGAGTAAAGACCAGGAAGGACCAGTACCCACAAGGCCTGCAATTGATGTTAACAGTAAAGAGAGAGATGAATGCTGGCACCAAGAAGCCAGACACAGGAAGGCTGCAAGCATATTGAGATGCACTCTGGAGGGAACAAAGATCAGGAAGATACAATCATGTTCACCCCTGAGTACTCTTCAAAAGGAAGTCAATACATTCTAAACAGGAGTAATATCTTATACCTTGTCATCTCCCTGCCAGGCTTGCATATCGTAACAACTAATGATTTGCTTTCAGTAAGATTTATACAAAGAGAAGGGTCAAACAGCAGGGAATCATCAGAAACAGTCTGGGCCTCATCATGGTTAGCAAACCAGACTCTAAATCAGTCCAGTTTGATGAAGGCTTGGAGTATAACAATTGACATCCCGCAAAAGGAGCTGTATCCGTCAATATTTCTTGAAAAAACACATACCAAATGTAAAAAGTAAGGCTGAGCCGAAAGACAATTTTGGCTCGATATTGCAGGGAGCAATTAGTTCCAATCGACAACTACCTAAACGGACAAATCTGAGTAACATGAGGTTCTGTCTAACAGATAACACCCCAAGGAATTTCCCCAGTATAACACCACAGCTGCAAACACATGAAGAACAGCTGCTTAGAGGCTTGTAGCTACAAATGGACCTTACAAAGCTCAAAGATGGAAATAGACCACCAATAAAATTCTTAAGTTGGAATATTGCAGGCTTAAAGGCCAAAACTGAAGACAAGGATTGGGTAGAATTTATCAAACAACAAGATGTCAGTTGCTTTCAGGAAACATGGTACATTAATGCCATCAATTTATATGTGTACTGCACCTTCTACCTACCCGCAATCAAACAAAACAAAGGCAGACAAATAGAGGGCATGATTATTTGGATTAGAACATCGCTACTTGAAAACTCTGTGGCAATCCACACTGTACTAAGCAAGGATATCCATACATTAGTAGTGAAACATGAGGTGTGGTCACTTGAAATAGTGAATGTGTATTTTGCACCTACTAGCTGGGTCCAAGTTAAGCCAGGAGCTTGGTTGCTCAAGGAACATATCTTAAAGACAAGAACTAGAGATCAGTGGAAATCTATGACTGGATCCATGCATAGTTGCCTTTTTCTGTTCTGCAACAACTTTCTATTAATATGTGGCGATTTTAAAACCATTCCGCACCCTACCCTAGGGGAGGAACACTTATTAGAAGAAGACAACGTTTGGAATATTTCGATCCCCCATCAAACGATGCCGAGGTTCAAAGAAAGGAGAACTCATTTTCGAAGCCTTAATTGAAGATGTGATTTGTGCTTTAAACTAAATCAGCAAAAGTAGCCTTCCGAGTTGGAAAAAGGCAAAATATTATTGACTATATGGCAATAAACATTGAAGCTTGGCATTATATCATAGATATGGAAGTAGTGGATAGGATCGAAAGTGATCATGATCCACTGTTTAAGGAGATGGTCCATCCTGACACGGGCTCCTGGAGAGCTGCTCCTCTACACACAGGAAATCGTCCAAAAATAACTTTGAGACCAAATCGGAAAAACCTTGCAATGGCAGTTAAGTGTGAACCTTACATGGGTACCTCTAGTGAAATCTGGATGGTGTCACTTTCTACGATTTTAGACCTACCAGGCAATGGGGTTTCCCTCTTCCTGCAAAAATTCAATAATCTTCTAATACAAACATCGAAGGAAAGAGCCAAGAATGTCAAAAACATTCCAACGGCCACTGAGGGTGGTTTGATGACGAGTGCATAAAATTTAAAAAGATACTATCGCAAGCACAAAGGAATCGGCACTCGAGTGATGTCCACAAGCAACAAATCTTAGATTGCAGGCAACAATATAAGAAATTATTAAGAGACAAAAAGAAGACTTTTCCACATAAGCTCTGGGGAGACCTTTTAGATGCAATCTCAGCGGGATATTCAAAAACATTTTGGAAAATAATTAGGTGGGATGTGAAGGACCCTCAAAAAACTTAGAATTGAACATCAACCCGCAACTCTGGGTAGATCAATTCACTGCTCTGTACCGAGAAGAGGATAAGATTACACCTGAAAGTATCAATGACCTAATAGGTCCCAAGCTAGTGTCGGAAGGTAGTGAACATAACCCAAGTGAGATATTGCCACCACTTGAGAACTGTGTGATAATGGCCCAGTGGACCATGGTGCCTGAATAGGAAACAATGGTTGAGTCAGTTCCTAATAGCTCTGCTCGGACAAAGCCCAGAAAAGCGATCTATGCTTTACCCTGTGTTAGGATGTTAGTGCATGAATTTAGTGATAAAGGAATCGTGTAAGCCATCCTCTCACAAAAAACGCACAAGGCTGCTGGCCCAGATAGAATTCCTTCAGATGTCCATCGTAATCATCTGGCCTTATGGCTACCAGTTTTAACTCGCTTACATAATAGCCTTTGGTGCTTTGAGGAAATCCCGCCCTCATGGAGAAAATCAATTATTGTTCCGATACATAAAAAGGGGCAGCAGGACATGGTGTGCAACTACAGGCCAATCTCACTGCTTGACAGTGTTGGAAAAGTTTTGCCAAACTGATTCAATCTCTGCTAGATCAGTGGATAGAAGAAGGAGATATACTATTGCCTTTCGAGCCGATTTTTAGGAGGGGCCAAAGCACAATAGATCAACTCTCCAAGCTGAACATGATCTGTTTCAAATATGTTTTCTTACAAAATTCCCAACTGTATACGGTATTTGTCAATCTTCAAACAGCATTTGACAGCGTAGATTGCCAAATATTATGGCAAAATGTTGCTAATCTTACTACACACAGGAAACACCACAAGGGTCAGATACAGTATGAGAAATTACCATATGGCAGAGATTCCAATCCAGCGAGGTGTCAAATAAGGGCGTGTTCTGGCTCCACTCCTATTTAACTGTTATATAAATGAAGTGGGTCAAAAACTGAAGAACTTAAACCTGGATGTGCATAAATTAGCTAATGAAAGCATACCTATTTTGCTCTACGCAGATTACGCTGTGTTATTGGCAAGAACGGCGATATCGATGCATCATCTATTAAAAGGCTTTGACTCTTTCTGTGCATCAAGGAACTTGACAATTAATGCAAGCAAAAAAATGTATGATTCTCAACCAAAAACCGAAGTTGTGAGCTACCTTCAAGGTTAATAAAAGACCTCTGGGCCAAGTGGCAACCTATGATTAACTGGGTTTCCGGGTGGATGATAAATTGGCTTGGAACCCGCAGGTATATAACAGCAATGTCTCCTTGGCCCACCATGCCAGTGCTGTCATTAGATTTGCAAAATCCACAGGGAACCATTCCGTGAGATCCCCACTGCTTGCATACAAAATGAAAGTGAGGGCTGCTGCACTGTATGGTGCGGAGATCTGGGGATTTGAAAATATCCCAGCAATACAAATAACGGACAACAAATTTATACAATGACTACTCTGCTTAGGTAGTGGTACACCTATGGACGGGATAACAACAGACTTACAAATGGGAAAAATCGAAGATTAGATAGCACTGGATCCCATAAGATACTGGATTCGTATCTGGTCCAAGGAAAAACGGAAATCATCTAAAGCCGCAATGATTGACATCATGAACTTACAAAAACATCAAAGGTTGCGTTGGTTCAATCATGTTTCAACCACTTTGGCTGCCATAGGCCTAAAAGAACTCTGGTTCCACCCAGAAAAAATCACAAAACTTAGCCTCATTGCAGTCATAAAGGCATAGTGGGACTATAAAATTCTGAGGATTTGTAATTCACCCATCCCCTTGTTAAAGTGTTAACTCTTACTTAACCAAGAACTTCATGGATAGCATCTATCCTAAGGAAAAAAGATAAGTTTTGTATGGGCACGCTACCGGTGATCTCAGTGATCAATAAATGGCATCCTGCATCACCGGGGAGATCTGATTGCTGCCCCTGCCCCTTTGATGGCCAAGAAACATTAGTTCATTTTCTTTTAATATGTCATTTTACAATTCAACTTTGAAAACTGAATTTACGACCACTTTTCAAAAAGTATGGTGTTAGGAAATGTAAGGAAGCTGAAGTGTTTTGCATGCACTCGGATGAAAAAGACATTGTGATGACTGTTTCAACATATATCTTGGAGGCTTGGAAATTAAGATCATCAATTCAGTCACAATCCTCAGCATCATAATAACTGTAAGGTTAACAGTCTGCTGCTATCATCGTGTTAATATGTTTTTCTGTTTAGTTGGGTCCTACAGGTGCTTATTTTTGGGGAAAACGGTGCACGATGAGGTATACTTTTGCAGTATTACTGCAATCCTATTCACTGCAGGTAATATCAAGACAATTACATTTAACTGTAAGTCTAATTTTCCTTGTATTGAGCCAATCAGTGCATTATGTGACTAAGACACAGAGTGACCAGTTAGTCATTGTCACAAAGTATTTACATGATTATTATAGGTACTCCTGGCTCTGTGCGATGGCGTATGCGAATTAACTGATCGTTAAGTATAGTTTTTATGGACAAGTTTGTATTTTAATATGTGAGCTCTAACGTATCATGAAGTGATGTTTGTACTTGTAATCGTGAATATGTTATGGCTGGATAGGCTGACAACAATAAATGGTCTGGTTTAGTAATCCTCAGAATCTGCACTCCATTACTGGCAAGGGGAGGATGTTGTGAGATCTCTTTTAGTGCTCGAGCGGGGCACCCTTGTTTTAGCTTAGTTTTACAGTTTGGGCCTTGTTCACTTTTTATGCATGCTTTTCTTCATGGTTAGTGAGACTGCTTTTAAGCAATGGCTTTTACACATTTTTTTAGTTGCTGTATTCTAAGAAGATAAGGGTTACTTTGTTCAGTTAATCAGCCTTTTCACCACACATAGGCCCTCATTCTGACCCTGGCGGTCGGTGATAAAGCGGCGGCCAACCCGCCAACAGGCCGGCGGTCCAAAATATGCAATTCTGACCCTGGCGGGAACCGCCAACACAGCCCGCCGCATTAACACTCCGCCCGCCACGGCGGAACAAACAAACAGCGCGGCGGTCCCCGCCAACAGCCAGGCGGCAGACAATGTACCGCCCACCCTATCATGACCCACCAATCCGCCACCTTTTCCGGGGCGGGAGCACCGCCGATAAAAACACGGCGGAAACAGACTACGAACGGGAAAACGCTCACCTCCACATACTCCACGCGAGATTCCGGCAGTATGGAACCCGAGTTGCAGGTCATCCCCGCACTCCTATAGCTGCTCCTGTACCAGGAGCACGCCCGGCGGCGCGGAAGACATCGGTGAGTACTGCACCTACGACACAGGGGAGGGAAAAGATTACCGGCACACACCCACCCACCCACACCCACTACAACACACACATCAATGCATTCCCACAGATCACTGTCACAACCCACAACCCCCCCCCTTCCGAAATAATGCAAAGACCAAAAGAAGAGATCTCAAACGGGCAGATATATTGAAAAATGGACAGCAGTAATCCAAATAAATAAATAAACTATGTACAAAATATATACAGCTACTAAATGTAGTCCAACCACTGTCCGTGGACCACAGGGGTCCTGAGCAAAGGGGCAAGGCCCAGTCCCACGACAAGAACTCCACGGAGAGAACACTGCAGGGGCATCAGAAAGAAAAAAGGACATGCACCTCAGGGGGAAGGGAAGGGGGGGCACCTCAGCCACTTGAGTACACGACGCCAGATCCACGAGGGGACTCCATGACCACTGGGCCATCCTGGGGAGAGCAAAGCCACAGTCCAAACAGTCCATACAGTGGGTGGCCTGCCCACTGGGCCATCCTGGGGAGAGCAAAGCCACAGTCCAAACAGTCCATACAGTGGGTGGCCTGCCCACTGGGCCATCCTGGGGAGAGCAAAGCCACAGTCCAAACAGTCCATAACAGACTCCACTGCCACTGGAGGAGGCATGTTGGCCAGAGGACATCCTGCAGCCCTGCCCGAGACAGATCCTGCCCTGCCACGTCTGCCAAAGGGCCAGCGGTTCCTGCCTGGAAGGGCCCAGTTCAGCGGTTCTTGCCTTGAAGGGCCCAGTTCAGCGGTTCTTGAGACGGCGGTCCCCAGCGGAGCGGTGCTGGAGACGGCGGGGCCCAGTTCAGCGGTTCTTGCCTTGAAGGGCCCAGTTCAGCGGTTCTTGCCTTGAAGGGCCCAGTTCAGCGGTTCTTGCCTTGAAGGGCCCAGTTCAGCGGTTCTTGAGACGGCGGTCCCCAGCGGAGCGGTGCTGGAGACGGCGGGGCCCAGTTCAGCGGTTCTTGCCTTGAAGGGCCCAGTTCAGCGGTTCTTGAGACGGCGGTCCCCAGCGGAACGGTGCTGGAGACAGCGGGGCCCAGTTCAGCGGTTCTTGCCTTGAAGGGCCCAGTTCAGCGGTTCTTGAGACGGCGGTCCCCAGCGGAGCGGTGCTGGAGACGGCGGGGCCCAGTTCAGCGGTTCTTGCCTTGAAGGGCCCAGTTCAGCGGTTCTTGCCTTGAAGGGCCCAGTTCAGCGGTTCTTGAGACGGCGGTCCCCAGCGGAGCGGTGCTGGAGACGGCGGGGCCCAGTTCAGCGGTTCTTGCCTTGAAGGGCCCAGTTCAGCGGTTCTTGCCTTGAAGGGCCCAGTTCAGCGGTTCTTGAGACGGCGGTCCCCAGCGGAGCGGTGCTGGAGACGGCGGCCATTCTATGGCCAACTGCTCATTGCCTGGTGGTGCCCTCCTGGGCAGCGGGGATGGTGCTCCTTCAATGCCCACCTGGGCTGTGGGTGGTGGGGCCCTCCTGGCCAGCTGGGCTGGGTCCTCCCTGGGCAGCGGCTATGGGGGTTGCGGGCTCCTCCTGGGCAGCTGTGACGGGTCCTCCATGGGCAGCAGGCCTGCTGCCTGACTTCTCCGCCTTGCTGCCCTTGCCCTCCTTAGTCGGGAGTCTGTGGCCCTTTCCTCCCTTTGGAGCTGTGGCTGATGACGGTGGCTGGCTAGTGTCCTGGGGGGATATCGAATCCGGGCTCCGGCGGCGGCCCTTCCGCCTTCTGCTCCTCTTCCCAGGGGGTGGGCTGGCTGTCCCCTTGCTGCTGGGCGAAGATCCAGACCTGCGGGCTGGTGGGCTCCAATACCCCTGCACCCTTGTCAAGGGGGCTGCAGGGCTGGTGGTGGCTGAGGTGCTCTTTTTACCCCGACGAGAAGGAGGGGGGGGCTCAGGGTCAGGAAAGAAGGTAGCAGTAGAGAGATAGATTTTCTTGGGACAATGGAGAGTGGTAGGTACAGTGGGTATGGGAGTGGAGGGAGAGGATGTGGTTGTAGGCGACACAAGTTTGCTGTATTTGGGTGCAGGTGCAGGAGCGGGAGCCTGTCGTGAGGTGGATGGCTGTTGGGTGGGTGGGTGGCTGCGTTTGTGTGGTGTGGAAGAGGGGGGGACAGACACAGTGGGAGAGGACACAGGGGACGTGTAAATGGCAGTGGGGGTGGTGACTGCACGTGTGCGGACTGTAGTGGAGGGTGTGCTGGTGATGGAAGCACTGGCTGATGGTGAGGTGAATGAAGGTGTGAGTGTAGACGTCACAGGGAGGGAGGAGGGAGACGAGGAGGTGGGGGTCACAGAGGTGGTAGTGACTGTTGGCATGTCTGCATCGGAATGTTTCTTGTGTGAATGTCTGCGTGATCTGTGGTGCTTATGTTTGGATGAGCTGCTCTTGGGTGTTGAGGTGTGTGCAGGCTGGTCTGATGGTGTGGGTGGGACAGGCAGAGGAACAGGAGACTGGGAGGAGGGAGTTAGTAGAGGGAGGCAGGAGACAGGGACAATGGCTGCCGTCAGTGCTGAGGCCAGAGCCTGGAACGATCGCTGATGGGCAGCCTGACCCGAATGAATGCCCTCCAGGTACGCATTGCTGCGATGAACCTCCCTCTCCACCCCCTGGATGGCATTCAAAAGGGTAGTCTGCCCAACAATGAGCGTTCGGAGGAGGTCAATGACCTCCTCACTGAGGGCAGCGGGGGTAACAGGGGCAGGGCCTGAGGTGCCTGGGGCGAAGGAGATGCCCGGCTTCCTGGCAGAGCGGGCACGGGGCGAACGCTGAGGGGCTGCTGGGAGGGCGGAGATGGTGCGCTGGGTGGCGGCTGTACCTGTAATGGCGGGGGCACGGATGGTGCCACCCCCGCAAGGGAGCTCCCTTCCGAGGACGTGTCCGTGTCGCTGCAGGGTCCAGTCGTCCCCGTTGTGGAGCTCCCCTCGCCCTCCGTCTCACTGGTCCAGTCAGACTCTGTGGCATGGCCCTCCTGGGCCATGTGAGATGCAGCTCCCTCCTGCCCCGATGCCACTTCTCCTCCGCCTGATGATGCTGATGCACACAAGCACAGAAAGACAAACAAAAAGGGGGGGGGGAGAGAGAAATAAAGAGATTTTGAGTACATGGATCACCGGTACAGTTAGCGGACATGACAGACACAGATGCCCCCTGCACTAAGTTGCGCACTTGGGGTCCGCTACGCATTCCGTGGAACATGCCCTACACGCCTAGAGTTGACAACTGCACCCATGGATGACACGGCCCAGGGATGGCTGTACTGACACACTACTGAGGGTGGTGGCTGGGGACACAGGGGCTTACGGGGGTGCCCAGCCTACAGATATCGCCCTGGCCTAGGGGGACCCACAGCCCTCCTCCCCCACCCAGACACCTCCACTGCGCGACAACAGAGTAGATAATGCTTGTACTCACCCCCTTGTGTCTGCTGTGCTGCCCTCACGCGCCCATCCAAATCAGGGTAGGCCACCGCCAGGATCCGGAACATCAGGGGGGTCAGTTGACGGCAGGCACCCCGCCTACGTTGGGAGGCCATCCCCAGCAGAGACTCGGCGGTCTTCTGGGTCCCGCGGCGGATGTCCTCCCACCACTTGCGGCAGTGGGTGCCCCGTCGATGGTGGACCCCCAGGGTCCGGACTTCCTTGGCGATGGCACGCCAAATCCCGATCTTCTCATGGGCGCGGACCTATGTGACACGTACAGGGAGGGAGAAATACCACGTTCAAGTTTGTCTGCATTTTCGTTGCCAGTGGCCCAACGCCCCCCATCCCCGCCAGGCCCCCCCCAAGGCCCAACATGCCCCCCATCCCCGCCAGGCCCCCCGCCAGGCCCCCCGCCAGGCCCAACATGCCCCCCATCCCCGCCAGGCCCCCCCCAAGGCCCAACATGCCCCCCATCCCCGCCAGGCCCCCCGCCAGGCCCCCCGCCAGGCCCCCCGCCAGCCCCAACATGCCCCCCATCCCCGCCAGGCCCCCCGCCAGCCCCAACATGCCCCCATCCCCGCCAGGCCCCCCGCCAGGCCCCCAAGCCAGCCAGTGGCCCCAAATCCATATTGAATTAAACTCACTTGTTGGTCTGGAGGACCGTAGAGTAGCGCATACTGGGGGAGGACCCCATCCACAAGTTTCTCCAACTCCTCTCCAGTGAAGGCAGGGGCCCTTTCCCCAGTCGCAGCAGCCATTGTCCCTTCCAGACCGAGGTCACAGCAACACTTGCAGTATAGGTCCTCTCCTGTGAAAGTTCAAGTCGCAAGTGGATAAGTAGATAGAAAATGGCGGTCACGTCCGCGGCGGTGCGTACCGCGGCGGTGCGTACCGCCACCGCCGGCGCCCTTCGCCATTGGCTCTTGAAACCCATAGGCTTCAATGTTAACCAATGCGGCTTCGCGCCGCGGTCTTCGACCGCCGACCGCCGCGGTGTGCCACGCCAGCGCATTGACCTCACATCCCATTGTCACACTTCACAGGTCAGGCAGCCGCCATTTCGAGGGTCCACATGGCTCAATTTCAACTGCGTCACACAGGCCTAGGCCTTGCATAGCCACTCAGACACGCCATTCACTGCATAGAGAATCGTTTACTGTGCAAGCTGTGAGTACGTACCTGTGGGTTGCTTGACTTTGTGCTCCTAGGCACCGTCCGCTGGGTTTGGCGAGGAGACGGATGAATCCTCGCGTGTACCGACCGCTGGTGGACCTGTCGACAATGGAAGAACGCCACATTATCCTGACCTACCGGCTTGACCGTGCCACTATACATGAACTGTGTGCCCAGCTGGAGCCCGACCTGATGTCCCCCATCCGCCAACCCACAGGGATTCCCCCTCTGGTGCAGGTCCTGTCAGTACTCCATTTCTTGGCAAGTGGGTCATTTCAGACAACAGTGGGAATTGCTTCTGGGATGTCTCAGCCCATGTTTTCGAAGGTGTTATCCAGAGTGTTGTCTGCCCTGATGAAATACGTGAGGAGCTACATCATTTTCCCTGAGGTGGGCGAATTGGCTACAGTGAAGGGTGATTTCTACGCCCTTGGACATACTCCCAACGTCATTGGTGCCATTGATGGGACCCATGTGGCTTTGGTTCCCCCAAGAGACAGGGAGCAGGTGTACAGGAACAGAAAAAGTTACCATTCCATGAACATCCAGGTGGTGTGTTTGGCTGACCAGTACATCTCGCATGTAAATGCCAAATTCCCAGGGTCAGTGCATGACGCCTACATCCTGAGGAATAGCAGCATCCCTTACGTGATGGAACAGCTAGAGAGACACCGTGTATGGCTATTGGGGGACTCTGGGTACCCCAACCTGTCGTGGCTACTGACCCCAGTAAGGAATCCCCGGACCAGGGCAGAGGAACGGTACAATGAGGCCCATGGGCGTACTAGGAGGGTGATCGAACGCACCTTTGGCCTCCTAAAGGCCAGGTTTAGGTGCCTGCATATGACAGGTGGATCCCTAATGTACTCACCTAAGAAGGTGTGTCACATCATCGTGGCCTGCTGCATGCTTCACAACCTGGCTTTGCGCCGCCAGGTGCCTTTCCTGCAGGAGGATGGTCGAGACGGTGGTGTTGTGGCAGCTGTGGAACCTGTGGAGAGTGACGAGGAGGAAGACGACGGGGCTGAAACAGACAACAGGGACAGAATCATTGAACAGTACTTCCAATAGGACACAGGTAACAAGTCAAACATAATTCAGTAAATGTGAACTACTCTCCTGCATCTCTGCTGCCTGTCTATTTGCCCCAGTGTATGATGACTGAGTTGTGGCTTTTCCCTCCCTATTTCAGATCTGGGGTCCCCACTACGAGTCCTGTGCTTCGTTTCCCCATGGACTACAGCTTTGTGGCAGCTGTTTGTTGACTTCACTATGTACAAGGACATATTTGCACTGTCATGTCAATTACAATATTTTGAAATCACAGCCAGACTCCAGATAGTTTTGTGCAAAATAGGTGTTTATTTCAGTGCTCAAAATGGGATGGGTGGTTTCAAGTGGGTGGGGGCTATGGTGAAGGAATGTCCATGGCAGAGTCCAGAGTAACAGTCACACAGGTGCATTGTCCAGAGGCCTGTGGAGAGATGGAGCATGGGCAGTTCAAGGATGGACAGGGTGACAATGTGGGACAGTGGGATGACATCAGGTGGTATCCTTTGCTGGCGGGGGTCTTGACATCCTACTCTGTCTTCTTGCGAGATCTCAGGGCCCTCTTGCGGGGTGGTTCTTCTCCTGCAGGAGGTGGGGGTCTGGTGGGCTGCTGTTGTGCGGGGGCCTCCTGTCCACTAGCGCCGGCGGAGGTGGTTGGCTGTTCTTGGTCCAGGCTAGTGGCAGGGGCCCTTTGTTGTTGTTGAGTGTCCGTCCTGGTGTTGATGAGGTCCTGCAGCAGCCCTACCATGGTAACCAGGGTGGAGGTGAGGGCTCTGATGTCCTCCCTGTACCCCCGATAGTGTTCCTCCTGCAGTACCTGGATCTCCTGGAACCGGGCCAGTACCGTCGCCATCGTCTCCTGGGAGCGGTTGTATGCTCCCATGATGGTAGTGAGGGCCTCGTGGAGAGTGGGTTCCCTGGGCCCGTCCCCCCCCTGTCGCACAGCTGCCCTCCGAGTTGCCCTGTTTCCCTGGGCCTCTGCCCCCTGGCTGGTGTGCCCACTACCACTGCCCCCAGGTCCCTGTTGTTGTTGGGGTGGTGGGTTATCCTGGGTGCCCTGTAGTGGTAGACACACCGCAGATTGACGCGCCCTGGAGACAGAGGCATGGGCCCGCTGGGTGGGAGCTGTGCTGGTGTTCCCAGAGGGGTTTGGGTCTGTAGTGGCCTGTGCCTGTGTGAGGGGAACCGACTGTCCAGAGGTCCCCGATGGTCCGGGCTGGTCATCGGTGTCCAGGTCGACAGAGCTGCTGTCATCGCTGACGGCCTCTTGGGTGGTGGGTGTGGAGAATTCTGGGCCCTCCGTGGCGGTGTGTTGACGGTCGGGTCCTGCAGGGGTATAGAGGTATGGTTATAGTTTCAATGTGTGGCATATGGGTGTATCTGTGGGTTCCCGTGTCCCCAAGTGCTGGCATTCGTGTGTGGGGGCTTTGGTGAGGGTGGCTTGTGGGGGGGATGTGTATATGCATTGGGCATGCTTTGGTGATGGGTGTCCATGCTTAGTGGACGCATGCAGGCCTAGGTTTTGGGATGTGTGGGTTGTGATGGTGAGACATTGGCAGGGAATAGGTGTGCTGGGGGTGGGGGTGAGGATGGTGGTGGGGGTGAGGATGGTGGTGGGGGTGAGGATGGTGGTGGGGGTGAGGGGGGGTGAGGATGGGGGTGGGGGTGAGGGGGGGGTTCGAGGATGGGGGTGAGGGTTGGGGTATGATTTGGCATGCAGGTGGGGGGGAAGCAGTAGTGAAGCTTCAACTTACCAGTATCCATTCCTCCGCCGACTCCTGCGAGGCCGTCAGGATGCAGGATGTTCAAGACTTCCTCCTCCCATGTTGTAAATTGTGGGGTTGAGGTGGGGGTCCTCCGCCAGTCTTCTGCACGGCGATGTTGTGCCTGGATACCATGGAACGCACCTTCCCCCGTAGGTCGTTCCATCGCTTCCTGATGTCTTCCCGATTTCTGGGGTGCTGTCCCACAGCGTTGACCCTGTCGACAATCCTCTGCCATAGCTCCGTCCTCCGGGCAATGCTGGTGTATTGGACCTGTGTGCCGAAGAGCTGGGGCTCTACCCGAACGATTTCCTCCACCATGACCCTGAGTTCTTCGTCTGAGAAGCGGGGGTGTCTTTGGGGTGCCATGGTGTGTGTTGTTTTGTGTGTGGATATTGTGTGGGTGATGGTGTAGTGTGCCTCTGTGTGATGGTATTCTGTGATCGCTGATGTGCCTCTCCGTGCTTCTTTCTGAATTTTTGGTCGTAGGGGTTTGTGGGTGATGTGGGTGTGTGTTTTATATTGTATTGTGTGTGTGGGAGTGGTGTGTGTATGTGTATCAGGTGTGTGGAATTCAAATCGGCCAATGTGGCTGAGTTTTGTTCGTTTGTGTGTATTCTGACCGCGGCGGTGTGTACCGCCAATGGAAAACCGCGTTTGAAAGACCGCCGCGTGGATTCGTGGGTCGTAATGGCATGGGCGTATTTCTGTTGGCGTGACGGTGGAGGTTTGGTCACCTCCACTTTTCCGCTGACCGCTGGTCTGGCGGTCTGTTGTGGCTGTCGGATTTTCGGAGGTTTGGCTGCTGCGGGTCAGAATGACCGTGGCGGGTTACCGCGACCGCGGCGGAATTATGGAGGATTTCTGACCGACGGTAGGCGCCTTTTACCGCCGAGGTCAGAATGACCACCATAATCTTTACTCTTTGTCCATGGCTGTTACATGCAGTACATGATATTTTAATTTGTGTTTCCAGTCCAGGAAGCAGTTCTAACTCTGGGACACAGCACTACATCAGAACTGTGTGTAGTGTATATAATAACCCATACCAATGGGTTATTATATAAACAACACAGTGACCTAAAGAGGGTGGAGGGCATTTCAGTCATGATCATCCTGGGACACGTGGTGCATGACAGGCAGTTTTTCTTGCGCTGAAGTTCAAACTCTCTGAGAGGATTCATCTACACAACAGGCTGATTCCTGATAATTTATTCAGGTCTGGGGCTAATCCATTAGAGCGGGCCAAGCAAGGGGTTGCAACCACTATGCTTTTTGATGTTGACATAGGGTTAGGTAGAAACCTCTAGAATCTCTAGAACATCTAGAACACACACAACATGGTGGGGATGCTTATTTTCTTCTCCCTGATCATAATATTGGCTACTTTGCTTTGTTTCATCTGCCTAGTTATCACAGCACATGTTTTTTATACCAGATTGTTATTGATTCAATAAATCTATAGAAAACGTATTTTGCATCTTGTGTCTGGCTTTGCCATGCATGAGTACCTGAGCGAAAGAGGTACAATCTGTTTTTGCAACTTCCCCGGGGAGTCAGTGTCATGTTCAGGTTGCCTGTTGAGGAATTGTGAGCAAGCCAGGAGTTAGGATGAAAGCTACTAAACTTGTGGGGGGCACTCAGTCTCACATATTCTTCATTGCTGCAGTCCTAAACATGCAGTCTTATTACCAAAGTCGGAACCGCATAACAGTTCCTCATTAACGTAACCTAGTCCAGGGGTGGTAGCTGGCACACTTTTAAAAGTATTGTCTGGATTATGCTAGACTGTGGTTTAACTTTCTAAGATTATGGCCTGAAAGAAACATAACAAATTAGCTAAATGCAATTTCTTGTAAATTTCACAAGGCATTACATTCTAACTAAAAGACAAGACAAACAGCTCGAAAAAGGAAGAACATTGATTATAAAATAATATTCACTGTCTCATTCTCAAACCGTTAACGCAATGTGTACTAATTACATTCTTTTAGTAATACCTAACAGCCACTAATTAATAACTTTTTCTAGTGCTAATCGAGAAGAGGCAAAATAATTTCACAACAGTATTTCACTAAAATCATTCCCGCTTTGCATGATGTTGAAGGCAGGCACTAATTGTGGATTCTACATATCTCTTGAATTATAGATAGACACAGTATGCATTTCTATGATTATTATACTAAGACATTTTGCTCACGTCTCCAGGTAGCTATATGATGAAATATGTTATTGTACTAATGAAAAAAGAAGTCCCTGCACTGCATGATTGTTTTTACACTTCAGTTGTAATCTCTTTTTAAATGGAGTAGCTTTAGGGGGGCGTTTGGAGTGTTACACCTTCCCTATTAAATGTATTTTGAAGTAAATAGTTGGGTACAAGTACTTTCAGTGGGGTATGTAAGGCGAGGTCTGTCCGATTTCACCAGGGGTTTTTACATAAATACAAACAAAAACACAAACACACTCACTCTCTCTGCTTTGAAAGTCGTCACAAATGTTGGTTATTTTACTTCTTTTTTTATTTTCTCTCACCTATTCAGTGGTGTCCGGCAGCTTTAGTAGGGAGGGGGGCAGGCTGGAAGCACACAAACACACACACACCCATTCATTCTTTCACACACAGACACACAGACCATTAACAACACTCATAACATGCAAACATGCACGCACGCACCAAACATTCATTTTAAAAGTTCACACACACTCATTCTTTCACACACATTCACGCACGCACATTCATTAAAAACACTAATAACATTCAAACATGCATACACGCACCAAACATTCATTTTAAAACATCACACATGCAATCATTCTTTCACACACGCACGCACATCCATTAACACTCATAACATTCGAACATGCACGCACGCACCAAATATTAATTTTAAAAGATCACACACACTCATTCTTTCACACACACATGCACGCATGCATATCCATTAACAACACTTATAACATTCAAACATGCACACATGCACCAAACATTAATTTTAAAACATCACACAGACAAACACACACACTTACCTTCAGCCTCGTGGTCCCAGGAGGGTTGGGACTGCTGCAGCCAATGAGGGAATGCAACAGTCCCAGCCTCGTCACAGAGTGGGATGGGGTCAGTGAGACTGCTGACCACACCCCACTCTGTGATGAAGTGTCACTGACTGACACTCGCCCTGGGCGCTTCAGGGCTTAAACCTGAAGCGCCCAGGTCCAAGTCAATGGGTGACGCTTTCCTCGTCACCCAGGGGAGGGCCTCAAGGCACCTTTGCTGATCCTAGGAGGTCATGCCCATAGGAGCTGTGGCCTCCTCAGCCCAGCAAAGTTCAGCTCAGGCAGCCAGGAGTCTGCACAAATCGCTCATGGCTCACTCCTGGCTGTCCGAGCTAAAAATGAAGCGTGTCTGTCAGGCTGACCTTTGTTCAGTCTGACAGACACTCTTCATGAGGGGCAAAAGGTGGGGGGGCGTGGCCCCTTCGCCCTAAAGGGACAGGCTGCGCCTGCACCTATTATCCCTGCCCATCCACATTTGTCTCCCTTTTCACTGCCCCTTTAGCAATTCTCATGCGCCCTGCTTACTGTATTTGTTGAAAAATCTGAAGCTCACCCACCCAATCATACTGACCAATCTACGCCCCTGCTTCTTAACAATGATTGTACATGAACACACATTTTCATGAAAGTGCTCAACGTACACCAGCAGCAATAGTGGGCAGCCTCACAGTGAAGCCATAGCATAGCTGTTTCAGTCTTCAAATAATTGTTTGTCTGCTCACGTCTCCCTCAGTCTCTTTCCTCCTCTCATTTATTGTGGTCAGACTATTTTCTTTGTTAAAAATACCAAATTAAAACGTACTTTTTTTTTTTTTTGCTAAGTACTGAACACTCCCATAACGCATGCCTTAGGCCGTCCCACTACAGACTATCCATGAACGGTGCTTCCGCTGCTACTGACATGACACTTCGCCCAGATCCATTGACACACGCTCTGTCATTTAACTTGCGACCAAAAAGAACCAAAAATGTACTTGCAGATTTCAATCATATATATATAACAACCATGATCATGGGTGGTCAGATTTGTGATGTTTCATTGAACGGCTGTTGCCTATTTTGAATGAATGGTTTGTCATGACTATTAGCTCCTTTAATAGGAATTTATAATGCCTGAAATATCATCCAGAGGTGATTTTTTTAATTACCTTATTAACTTGTCCGAGCGATCCTGATTTCATTTTTATTTTCCTGTATTCCTCTTCAAAATTCTTCCATTTTGTGAAAGCTGTCTCCATATCACTTCTTTCAAGGTAGGGACATGTGTTGTTTCTTCCGACTTTACAACAAACTGAGCCAACTTCTTCGGCTGGAACCTAAGCAAAATGTATCAAATGAATGCAGATCATCTTTCAATTTTACAATAAACGGCTTCCCTAGGTAAACTTGTTGTATTTAAAATATATTTCATTTTTATACCGGTGCTTCTTAAAAATTCAATGTGTCAAGGGCAGTTTGCTTATACTCTGCATGGTCCTGTACCGCACTGGCAAGCAAGGCCCAGTTCCCTGGATATTTTATCAAACGCTCTGTCCTCGACGGTGTGTTTCCTCTGTTGTCAGAGACCTGAAAGCGCCACAAAGAATGCGGCAGTAACAGGGGCGTAGCTATTAGTGGTGCAGCCAGAGCAGTGGAACCGGGGTCGTGATGTGAACAGGGCCTCAGGGTGCTACGCTCCACATATAGTTCACTTAACGAGATGCTCTCACCCCTCAGAGCTCTAGATTGTCTCCCTGGGGCATGTCTCTGCATCAACATGTCCTTGGGGCTTTTGGGAAGGCTGACATCTAGAGCGAGACAGGTCCCAGACAGGAACTATCGCATAATCAAACTCAGAAACGAGGCTCCAAGAGAGCAGCGGCCAACCATTCCGTCAGAAAACACAAAAGGTGAAGAAAAGGAGGCAAGACAAATGAGGCAAAAGGAAAGACTTGAGAAAATAGTATGGATTAAGGGGAAGTTTGGAATGAGATGGAGAAGTAAAGAAGGGAAGCTAAAGGAGAAGAGAGAAATGATAGGGAGGGTGTGGAAACGGACCAGGGGATATTAAGGAGAAAGCACACTGGAAGAGCAAAGGCAGTGGCAGAAACAGGATCAAATAGATAGGAATAATAGAAAGAGATAATGGGGGAGAGAAAAAGGAGGAAGGGAAAAAAGAAAAGAAAGAAAGATTGATTGAATGAAAAGAGGACAGGCAAAAGAGGTGAAAGGAAAGACTTCAACAAGTGGTATGACTAGGGGGCTGGTTGGAATACTATGAGTGAGGGAGAGAAGCTAGGAGAGAGAGGAGGAGGACATTATTAGGGGTGAGTGGGGTGAAAACGGGCCAGGGGATATAAAGGAGAGAGCAGAATGGAAGAGCTGTAACAGAAATAGGAAAATGTACATAGGGAATATAGAATGGAAAGAAAACGACAGGAGGGGGTGAAAAAAACGAGGAAAAGATTAGAAAGAAAAGAAAGACATTTGACTGGGAAGAGAGCCATTGAGGATAGATTTGGAGAACGCAGAGAGAAATAAAAAAAGATGGAAAAAAAGAGGAAAGAGAAAATGATAGGGACAGAGAGAATGAAAGGGTGGAGAGGGGTGGAGATAACATAGGAACAACAGAAATGCAGAGAAATGCGAGGACAAAAAAGAAGAGGGCACAGAGAGAAAGACAGATGGAAGAGATGATAATGGAAAGTAAAGGAAATAAGGACAGAGAGTGAAACAAGAGAAGGAATGGGAAGAAAAGGTAAAAAGACACAGGACAAAAACAATAGAAAGAAAGATGTGAAAAAAGAGGGCACTAAATGTGGAGGGGAAACAACATATAAGAGGGGATATTTGAGTGTAGAATGAAAATGAGAGCACAAATTGAGAAAGCACTGACAGAAAGAAAACAAGACGAGTTATGAAGGTAAAAAGAAAGAGGGATGAAGTAAAATGGAGCAGAGGATAAGGGAGAAATCGAAGTGAGAAGAAAGGGGAAACATTAGAAGATAAAATGCAGCAAGTAGATCTTTACCCTATAGGTGATATAAAAATGTTCCTCCTTGGCTAATCCCAGAAGCTCTAAGGAAAGACCTTGTGCTCATAGAGACAAACTGTACTCACATTGTCTGTCACCAGGGCAGCTGAAAACCCTTCCACAGTAAACATTTCAATAAGATACGCTCCTCCATAAAACACCATCCGAGCCATTTTGAAAATAATCAATAATTAAAATGATATACTTATTTTATCTACCTATCCCATTGAAAGAACCCATGAAATCCATGTTCAAAGTGTCCCAGCAGTCTTGGGGCTTTCAACTAGGTCTATAGGTGTTTCATATACACACAGAGATTTGACAGCCACACTACAGATATTGCAACACTGTACAAATAAATCTCTACATTATTATCTAAAGTTGGCCACCAGAACATTTACCAGAGACTTCTTTGGTCAACATGCATCCTAAATGCCTTGAGTGTACTTCAATCACCACACATGCCTCAAATGAGTTGCCGGGATTAGCCTGAACTCGCTACACGGTAAACCATCCTCCACAGAAATGTAATGTTTTATCTTCCAAACCGGTTGTATGGAAAGAGGAAGACAACTTTCTCTAGGTCAGCCATTTTTAACAAAATCACCAACTTTTGCAATACACAGGGCCTCACTATGACTTCAGCAGTTCTATCACAAGACCGACGAAGCCACTGCTGGCAAAAGACTGCCAGTAATGGAGGTCTTTTGCCTGCCGTATTAGGAGTATTCCACTGGCCAAGCGGGCGAAAACAGCGTTTTCGTCCACTGGCCAAGCGGAACACTCACCACAACATTGAAGACGGCTCGTAGTTGAGCCGGCAGCAATGTTGTGGTGTGACAGCAACCTGTCACGCTTTTCACTTCCCGTAATTCAGCTGCTGAAATGTGTGATGGGGCTGTGCATGGGGGCCCCCCGACAGCCACATTCAGCCAGCCTTTCCATGGCAGTGTTTACCGCCATTGAATGGCTGGTGGATGGGGACTCGTAATCCTGCTTGCAGCGCTGCCCTGTCTGATTACAACCGCTGGAACCGCCGGAACTGCCATGCTGCAGCCTGGCAGTGTTGCAGTTTGACCGTGGCGGCCTTAAAACCGCCAGCCTCTTAATGAGGTCCACTGTCATCCACTAGTTCACTAGCCCATGCAGAATCATTAATAACGTTTTCAATGCGTTCGTCTACCTCAACTCTAGCCACAATGCATTCAAGCCATTCATCCTCATCTACGTTTAAATGCAAATCTAGACAGCCTGGCAGTAGTCTTCATCTGTTTCTGCCCTGAGAGAATGGTTGTTTAACACAATATTGAGGATAATAGTATTGACATACTAGAATAGTGGTATTCACTGAAAGTAACAAAGGTGAAAGTGACGTTATAGATTAAGTACGGACATAAGATCTTAATGTATTTTGTTTTTAAAACATATAAATTCAATGAAAAACCAAAAGGTTAAAGTTGTGTATGGTAAGAATACATTAATTTCAGTTAAAAAACGCTATAGAAACTTATTGAAAAAAAACAAAGATTAAGGTGACATTATAGTTAGGCCTTTTAAAAATATAAAAACTAGTTGTAAAACAAGAACCACTGAAACTCACCAGGTATAGGCCCCAGTTTTAATTTACTGAGTCAGCTATAACTTGCGCCTCTGCCATGCACTGCTTAGGAACTCACATATTACATTACACATGACATGTTAATTGACATCATTGATTTATGTGATGTGGGGTTGGCCGCAGCACTGGTCCTGGAGCAAGGCCCTGTGTCCAACCCCAGTTGGTGCCCTAAACTCCAGTGAAAGCCCACTCTAGGTTACTAGTCAACCCCCTCGGACGTGTTTTTATAATGTATTGTTTTGCCGTACCACAGTACTGCCAAATAACTGGCACTAGAAGGTACTGGAAGACCAAGCAAGCTTCATGTTCGAATGCAGGCATACCCGTGGTACACACACTGGACTACAGGGGAGGGCTGTTCTTGGCACACAATTCTTTTTATTATAGCATCATGGACGGGACCCATCTACAAGGAGCAAGGGTCAGGCTACCTCTACCATGCCCATTTATACCTTTTTTGGGTTTTTTGCAAAACTGAGGACAAGGGGACAAGTTCCTGTGTTTTAAAATGACAACCAGAATATTTCAGCAGGGTTTTGCAGCCAGCCAGTCAGATTGCTTGGTACTGCAGGACCGGCGGCACTTACTGAGTGGGCCGATAGAAAAAAAAAAAATGAAATACACGGGTCCAACTGTTAAAATATCACTATATTTTGAAGTTTAATTTCTCAAAGACAGCTGGGCAGATTTACAACAAATCACAAAAAGCACACTTAAAGATCTAGCTTTCTGGCAAATTTGGTGTAATTCCGTTTTGTCATAAGGGCTTACAAAGTAACAAGACTGCTGGATTTGGGGCAGAAGCACCTCTGCGTTGTTTGGCAACCGTCACTCCTACACCAGATGGCAGCTGTCGGCCCAACCCTCCCAGCTCACTAGCAGTACCTCACCAAAACCTAACCAGTAAATGTGATTTGTGTCAGTCTTTCATGGACTCTGAAAACTGCTTAGGGAAATCGTGGTGGTCAGTTTTCAGTACATTTATTGAAATGACTGCAGTCTACGATAAAATGCACTAGCTGCAAGGATAATGATAATAATGAGGAGTCACAAAATTAGGACTGTGAAAATCAGAGATGTGAATCTAAACAACCCCAACATATTTGTAATAACACAAATGCACAATTCCTACATAAAAGCCTAATCTTTAGCCCCTAAGCAAGAGCGTGGTGATGTAAGCCTGATCTGTGTTTAGAAAAATAAAAAGAATAAAAACAGCAGAGCATGATAACTGTAGAAAAAGGCACAGGCCACAAGCTAAGGCTATATATGTATCTGAGATAGTTACCTGTTCCTCTGGTGAGCCATAGAGCTGACCATGCAGCAGAAGGACCTCTTCAACAAGTTTCTCCAGCTCATCTGGAGAAAAGGAAGAGGCCCTTTCACCCATTTGGCCTGGCATGATTGCTCCCAGAGGTGGCACACAGCTTCTGAAGTGGCGGAGATGCAAAATCATCCTTTCCTTCACCACAGGCTAAAATGTTCCTCTAAATCCCAGTAAGTTATATGGGTGCCTGTTGTCACACTCTGTGGTCCATATGTAGGATATACTGGTTGTGGATTGTGGAGCCCTGTACTCTGAGTGTTTAAAATGACCATTAAATTGGGTGATAAGCCCCAGGTCCTCCTTGTGTTGCATTCATGTATTTATGCAAGTAAACTTAAATAGCACAGTAAATGTATTTGCTTTACTGCATGAGCTCTGTAATTATACTGTTTGAGTCAGTTGAGGATGTTATTAGCAATGTGTAAAGTCCCAAAAATCACTCAACCTAGATCAGGCCTTGGCAACTTGTGGTATGAGACCAATGTAAAACGCGCTGAACCCTTCAGAGTGCCACACAACCCTGAACTCACATATAGAATGGCTACAGGATTCACTGTCATGCATAGAAGTAATGGAAATGTGATGTTAATGTAGTTTCCTGTATGTTAAGCCTGCAGAGAACTATGCTGGTCAAAGCATTTTCACATTATGAGACATAGCCCCGGCTGATGCACAGTAACTGTGGCTATGCAACTGAGGCACTGGACCCACTCCCTGTAGACCTTCTGATCCTTGGATATGGCCCTAAATAATTCTTCAGAAGCAAGGTGTGGCCTAATGCTTTTACATTGACTACATTGATTACATTAGGAATGGGGACTGACCCGGTACTCATTTCGAATGACCCTGATTGTCAATGTGTGTCACTGAATAATGACAGTCGCTCCAAAACTGAAACTTACCCCTCCCAAGACCAAACCAACCCGTCCAAAACCCGACCCCACCTCATTTCACCCCCATCCAAGGGTGATCACTGTAGGAAAGTACCCTCTTTTTGCCATGGTTACCCCCATTTTCTGCCTGATGTCAACGTGTTTGACTTTGTTCACTGGGATCCTGCTAACCAGGACCCCAGTGATTATGCTCTCTCTCTCCTCTAAATTTTGTCACTGCATACTGGTAACCCAGTATTTCACCCAAAATTGGCATACTGGTGCCCCCTTATAAGTCCCTGGTATATGGTACAAAGGTACCCAGGGCATTGGGGTTCCAGGGAATCCATATGAGTTGCAGCATTTCTTTTGCCACCCATTGAGAGAAAATGCAAAGGCTTCTCCAGGACTGCCATTGCAGCCTGCGTGAAAAGGTGCATGCACCCTTTCACTGCCATTTACACTGCACCAGGTCACTTATAAGTCACTCCTATAGCAGGCCCTTCAGCCCTGAGGGCAGGGTGCACAGTACCTGTGTGTGAGGGCACCCCAGCACTGGCAGAGGTGCCCCCACGACCTACAGAACCATTTTCCCAGACTTCGTGAGTGCAGGGATGACATTTTACGTGCGTATTGGACATACGTCACTACCTATGTCTAGCTACATAATGGTAACTCTGAACATAGGCATGTTTGGCATCAACCATGTTATAATCATACCCCAATGCTTGTGCAAGCATTCGTTGAATGATTCCATGCACTCTAGGAGCTCCTTAGAGGACCCCCAGTATTGCCATTGCAGTCTTCTGAGGTTTTCCAGGCAGCCCCAGCTGCTGCCACCTCTGAGACATATTTCTGCCCTCCTGTTGCTTGAGCAGCTCAAGCCCAGGAAGGCAGAACAGAGGATTTTCTTCAGGAGAGGGGTGCTAACCCCTCTCCCTTTGGAAATAGGTGTTACAGGTTTGAGAGGGGTAGCCTCCCCAAGCCTCTGGAAAAGCTTTGAAGGGCACAGATGGTGCCGTCCTTGCATAACCCAGTCTTCAACAGTTCAGGGACCCCCAGTCCCTGCTCTGGTGCAAAACTGAACAAAGGAAATCGGAGTGACCACTCCCCTGTCCATCACCACCCCAGGCGTGGTGCTCAGAGCTCCTCTGGAGGGTCCCTGGGTTTTGCCATCTTGGATTCCAAGTTGGCAGGGCACTCTGGGAGCATCTGAGTGGCCAGTACCAGCAGGTGTCATCAAAGCCCTTCCCTGATAGGTGCTTACCTGTTAGCTGACCAATCCCCCTTCCAGGGCTATTTAGGGTCTCTCTCTTGGGTGGTTCTTGAGATTCAGATTGCAAGACTCCAGCAGGAATCCTCTGCATCCTTTACTCCACCTTCTTACCGAAGAAACTGCATCTGGACCCTCCAGGAACTCTACAACTGCAACAAAGAAGCAAAGACAACTTCTGCAACATTGTATTATCAGCTCCTGCCAGCAACTGCAACTGTTTTCCGGCCGTACATCCTCAGGGGACAGACTGTCTTCAGCCTGCACCAGGAGAACAAAGGAATCTCCCTTGCAGTAGTGCGGACAGTCCTGATATTCAACTGTCCAACTTTGGTGGAGGTAAGAGGTTGCCTCCCCACGCAAGACAGTACCCCCGTGCACCACATGTTTTGCAGTTGCCAAGGCTTGTTGGTATTCTTCCACGAAGCTCTTCATGCACCGTGCAGCTTCAGCCCCCAACACTCCTTCCTGTGATGCACAGCTTCCTGCGTGGTTCTACGGCAGTGTGGGACCCTTTGTTGTAGTGCTGCGTGGGCCTCTTTTTGCACCTTCTTTGTCCCGTGCTGTGGGACTCCTGTGTGTCCTGCCTGGTCGTCTGAGGGCTCTGAGTTGCTGAGAGCCCTCTCTGATTCCCCCTCCTGGGTAGAGTCCACTAGGTCCCTCCTGGCCCAGGCCAGCCCCATTTTGCGCTAACCAAGAGCTTTGCGTGTGCCAATGCTTGTTGGCAGAATCCAATGATGCAAACCAGATTGCATCATCCATACGGTGTGAGACATCATCTGCACTAACCAGGAACCTGCATCCATCTTCTTGTGTGAACTACTGTCTGTTGTTCTTCACCGGTGGTTCTTCTTTTGCACCTTCATCCGGGTTAGCAGGGGCTCCTGTTCTCCCTGGACTCTTCAGTGCTTCTTGGACTTGGTTCCGTTCTTCCACAGGTCTTCAGGTCCAGGAGTCCATCACTGGTGTCTTGCAGTCTCTTCTGTCTTGCAGTCTCTTCTGGTTCTTTCAATATCTTCTTTCTGGTGTTCTTGTGTGTTCTAGGAAACTTACTGTGATTTACTCCTGCGTTCCTGGGCTCTGGGGTGGGATCTATTTCTTACCTTAGGTGTTTTCAAATACTCCCAGCGCCCCTCAAGACACTACACTTTACTAGGTGGGAAACCGACTTTCACATTCCACTTTCTTAGTATATGGCTGTGTTCCCCCAGGCCCATTTCTAACTATTGTGAGTTTCACTATTTGCACTGTTTTCTAACTGTTTTTACAGCTATTTCTGCATACTAGTGTATATAATTTGTGTATTACTTATTTCTTAAGGGAGTATAGTCTCTATGGTATTTTTGGCATTTGTGTCACCAAAATAAAGTTCCTTTATTTTTGTAACACTGAGTATTTTCTTTCATGTGTGTGATTACTGTGTGACTACAGTGGTATTGCATGCGCTTTGCATGTCTCCTAGGGGCCAGATGTAGCAAAACAAAATATTGCGACTCGCATTTTGCGAGTTGATGCGACTCGCAAAATGCGAGTCGCAATTTGTAATGCAAGGAAAAAAAACGTTCCGAAATAGCGACTCGCACTCGGACTCGCAACACAGT